>NC_090449.1:799215860-799518890 GCF_031143425.1 Pleurodeles waltl | reverse complement strand
GCCACATTTCTATACAGGATTTGAAACCTTCTTACATTGGGGTGCCCCCCTTAGAGCCTACACCAATGGGCATATTAACCAAATCTATTGCCCCACCATTTTTTCCTGTGGCTTTCTGTCCTATCGTTAGGGGAACCTGTATCTCCCAGTAAGTTGTGACCTGTAGGGGCTACTGTGTCAGTGTTAGGGATCTTATTTGGGGATGGAGAAGTGAGTGAGTCTTTGCACATCCTATAGGTAATTGCAATTTTGGTGTTTCCATTGGAAATTTGACGTGCGTCTATTGCCATAAGACGATCCACCATAGTTCTACTGTGAAAAGATACTCTACAAACATCTGCCGGTGCCCCTGCCATTTTCAAACTCTCAAAGCTACTAACGCCACTTCTAATGATAGAATAGAAATGTTTTACTTCCTGAAACCAATAAATCACTTTGTTTACAAGGCCCTCTTGGTCTTCTCGGGAATCCACAGTTAGTTTAGGGACCTCGTTAAGAAAGACAACATTATGGCTGATAGGCCACTGGGATCTCGAATGGACCCTACTAATAACCCTACCCTCCAAGCCTAGGCTGTAATGAGACAGTGATTCTTGGGCTTTGGGGGTGGACAAGCTAAATTGGGGGAAAAATGCATAATTTTCCCCCCAATAATCTTCTGCCCCTACCAGAATAAATCATTCTGGCAACCTCCTCCTTTGTTTAATCTCGCGCTGGCTCCTGGTTGGGCACTGTACTACAGAGGATAGAATTGCTTTTGGGGGAATGAGGTTGAGTGGTGCACACTCTGGCAAGGAAGGCAGATTAGAGGATCTAGCAGTAGGGCATGGGGGGTCTAAGGACTGAGCAGTTGAAAGCCCCCTAATCTTCCCACTCCCCTGTCTCTCCAACACATTTGCCTAATATCCAAAGCCTCCTCAACCTTGCTTCCAACTCTTGACCATATTTTTAAGAGCAGAGACTTCTTTCTTAAGACTTCTAATTACATTAAAAAGACTCTCAATGTATTTTGATGCCCTCTCCTCATCATCCCCTGGCCTTGCCAGCCCTACCTCCTAAGTTCTTACTTCATCACCACCAAGGGCTGTAAATCAATAGTGGCATTCCACTCCCACTGCTCCATCTTTGATGCACTTTCAACAGCCTGCACATGTGGCTTTCTAGCAATTGTAGGTTGGGTTGCCACTGCTAATCACACAAGTGATTTATCAAATATTTTCAGAATGCATTTGACACTAGTATCAGAAGGTGGGATAGGGGAAGGTGAACTAGTACCCCCCCCGGCGATGTGGAATTAATAATATTTGTACATTCTTCTATTAGAGTATCAATTCTATCGAGAACACAGTTTGCACCGGCTAATTTTAATATTTTTTTTGTTCTGCTCGAACTTTGAGCCCTTCCATTGATTTCCTTTTACCCATAGTCATTTAGTTATGCCCAAGGTGGAAGTCCTTTCTAACATTTCAAAGTTAAAGGGCAAAGCTTACAAACAATTGCCACAAGCCCCTCACTCAGTCAACAAAAGGATGCCATAACCTCACTGCCAAAAAGTACGTCCTAGAGAAGGTTACAAGTTCCAGCAAAAACAGTTTTAAAACTAACACATGGTGTGCACTAAAGAAAAAATACCTATAGTGAATTCCAAAGGTAAACGTCAGAGGGGTGGCCCAGCCCAGCCTGCTCTGGGCTCCAATGGGTGTGGACGGGTCCGCGCTTGGCCTGGGCTTTGCCCGGGCACATCCCACGCTGCGGGGAAGGTGATTTTCATTTATGCGCTGGTGCACTGAAAATGCAAGCTTGCAGTTCCTGACGCTGTGATTGCCGGGACCCATACTCCTGGGCTGAAAAGTGATCTCCTCGAAACCCAGACGGGTACATAGCGCGCTTTATAAATATCGTGATTGATTGATTGATTGATTGATCTCCTGCGATGTGGGGAAGGTACTTTAATTTCTTTGCTGGCTTGGCATGCTGAAGATGCGGCCTGGTGGCTCCTGCTGCTGTGATTGTCGGACCCGTGGGCCAGAAAGTGATCTCCCTTGTTGTGGGAAGGTGACTTTACTATATGCTCTAGCTGGTGCTCTGAAGATGCGGGCTGGTGACTCCTGCCACTGTGATTTTTTTAAGCCTGTAGTTCTGTGCCAGAAAGTGATCTCCCATGGTGCGGGAAAGGTGACACTAATTTATGTGCCGGCTGTTGCGCTGAAGATGCTGGCTGGTGGTTCCTGTTGCTATGATTGTCGGGTCCGTAGTCCTGGACCAGAAAGTGATCTTCCGCACTGTGGGGAAGGTGACTTAAATTTATACGCCAGCTACCCACTCCTGCTGCTGTGTCAGGGCCCGTAGTCCTGGATCAGAAAGTGATTTCCTATGGTGCGGGGAAGGTGACTTTAATTTATGCGCCAGCTGGCATGCTGAAGATGTAAGCTGGCGGTCCCTGCCACTGTGGTTGTCGGGGCCCATAGCGCTGGGCTAGAAAGTGATCTCCTGTGGTGCAGGAAGGTGACTTTAATTTATGCACCAGCTCACGTGCTTAAAATGCAGGCTGGTGGCTACTGTCACTGTGATTGTTGGGCCCGTAGTCCTGGGCCAGAAAGTAATCTCCCGTACTGCAGAGAAGGTGACTTTAATTTATGTTTTGGCTGGTGGCTCCTGCCGTTCTGTCTGGGTCCGTAGTCCTGGACTGGAAAGTGATCTCCCCTGCTGCCAGGAAGGTGACTTTAATTTATGGCAGATGGTGCGCTGAAGATGCGGATTAGCGGCTCTTGCTTTGATTGTCAGGGCCCGTAGTCCTGGGCTGGATGAAACAAGCTGTGTGACTACAACCCATCAACATCTCTTGTGTGACTCCTCTCATAGCCCTATCTCTCTTCACCCCCTCGTTGATGTTAGTATTGAGCATGGTCTAATATGTGTTTAGAACTATTAATAAATAATTGTCCCTGCTTCAATATTGTTCCTGCATCAAAATTCAGGTCTACAGGTGAGTGGAAAGTTGAGTCTGACGAGCACTGTACTCTTGCATGAGTTACTTCAGGGCTTAAGGCTGTGAAAAACCAGGGTATAATTGTGTACCTGCAGCCACACCATTACAATCACGTATATAGGTAGGTGGTGTAAAAATAAAACGCAGCCAACATGTGACCGGTGACATTAAATTTTCATGCTCTGCTGAATTTCTTAGGTCAACTTTTCGGTGCTTTCTGGCACCTTGTTGTCCTCTAACCAACCACCTAGCGTCTTTACTGAGAAGTCCACAAATTCTACCAAGGCTGACTCTCAGATTTTTGAGTCCCCCTGAATGCTTTGCGGTATTCCTGAGTGGTAAATCCAAAGCCCTCAATTAGAGTACCCCTCATGAGGTCATAGGATTTAGTATCTGTTTCACTCAGTGGCAGAATTCTATCCCTGCACTTGCCTGAGAATAAATCCCATGGCAGAGTGCCCCAGTACTTATTTAGGATGTCCCTCCCAATGTAGTCTCTTTCAAAGGCAATGAACCACTTCATGATATCATCTTCTTCTTGGTAGGGGAGAACAACACATTTCGGGAGTTTTAGGTTGAAAGATCTAAGGGCGAGATGAAGCAAACGTTTGCGAGTCGCAAATGGCCCGAATCGCTATTTGCGACTCCGCAAAATCGGAAATGGGATGCAAAAATCCAATTTCCGACTCGCAAAAAGCGATGCGAGCACATTTTGCGACCCGCAAATAGGAAGTCGCAATTTGCGAGTCGCAAACCATATGCAATAGCAACTCGCAAATTGCTACTAGTCGCAAAAAGCCCATTTTGCATGTCCAATTTACCACTAACTCAGAGCAGGTGGTAATCATTACCAAAGTATAAAAGGAGACCCAGAAGGCATCTGGGTTACTCAAGATGGCGGAGATATACCTGATAGCACTGAGGAGGAGAGCCCACGCAGCCCAGCAGAGGAGGAGGAGGAGCCAGAGACAGGAGAAGATTTACAGAAGAAGGCAGACACTCTTCCAGCAAACCGAGGAGGAAATATACAATAAATATAGACTTAGCAGCGCAGCTATACTAGATTTAATTGAATTACTCAAACCACAGCTAGAACGCCAGAATCTGCACGGCTGCGCCATCCCTACGCATGTGCAAGTGCTATGCTCACTGCACCTCTTGGCCTCAGGGAGCTATCAGGGGGTCATTGCTGTGGCAGGTGGGGTATTCCAAAGTGCACTATCAAGGTTCCTCAGGGCTTTCCTAGATGCCTTACTCACACACATGTCCCAATACATATACCTACCCAGGAATGAGGCAAAAATTAACAACACAAAGTTGGACTTTTACCGGATTGCCAACTTTCCCCATGTCAAAGGGTGTGTAGATGGGACACATATTCAAATATGCCCTCCTGCAAACCTTGAATATCTGTTCCGCAATAGAAAGTGTACCCACTCACTCAATATTCAGGTTGTTTGTGACGCCCATTATGTCATCACTGACATTGTAGCGAAATTTCCAGGCAGTACTCATGACTCCTACATTTTTAGGCACAGTGGGATACACCAACGCCTGGAACGTGGGGAGTTTGGAGACGGATACCTCCTAGGTAGAGCTGCATACACCTTGTAGACATGCACACAGATCAATGTGCACACCAACCAGGACTTTCTAACAGTGTACTTTTTGTGCCCAACAGGTGACAGTGCATATGCCTTACGGCCATGGAAACTGACTCCGTACTGAACACCCAGCAATGAATGTGAGAGGCGGTACAACAGTGCACATAAGAGGACCGGGAAACTGATAGAACGAACCTTTGGATTGCTGAAGGCACGGTTTCAGATGCCTTCACCGAAGTGGAGGTGCCCTCCAGTATACCCCCATAACGGCATTCAAAATAGTTGTCGCATGCGCTATCCTGCACAACATTGCCACCCGACGTGGGCTACCTCTCACCCCTGCAGACCCAGATTCTGAGGATGAAGAGCAAGAGCAACCACATCGCCATCATGGGGATAGGAGCATCGCAAATCAAGGCAGACTGAGACGGGAACACATTGCAACACAATACTTTGGAAGGTACGTGCCAACTTCTACCATACTCACCAATTGAACAAACACTCCATTTGTTAAGTTGAACAAAAAAAATTATTTAATATGTGCAAAAACCGAACTATATACAATGAAAAACTGTTCAGGGACTTCAAAAAGCCCACCTGGGATGGGACAGATTGCCATCATGTGCCCCAACATCAGGGACAGTGGTTAGTTTACAGCCTACGGCGGCCTCTGCCAGCCTGGCTGGTACCAGGTTGCTCAGCAGTGCTCTGCCTCGTATTCCCACTCCGGAGCACCCTGCTGACAGTGGAGCCCTCCTCGCTGTCTTGTGGGGTGTCCCCTGTACCCCTGGACACCTGCCGTGCCTCCATGAGGTCTATCACATGGGTGATCCGGCCCAGGCCCCTTGCCACATCACCCGCAAAGTGGCCCATTTCAACCTGGAGGCCGACTGTTCTCCTTGACAGCCCAGTAGTGTTCACTGCCAATCTGCAAATAGAGGAGGCCATCCTGTCCAGCCTTTGGAGCAGCTGGCGGTCCCTGCGCCGCGCACCCTCACTCTGTGTAAGCAGTCCAGCCACCAGTTCACGCATTGACAGGGCTAGGTCACTGGTTTTGTTGCCAATTACCTCCAGTTGAGCATGAACCTGCTGCATGCTGTTTTCATTGTTCCTTACGAAGCGCTGAAGAACCCCACTAATCCACCCTAACGTTTGATTCTGCAGGCGCTGACCACGTAGCAGTTGTGCCTCTGTCAGTGTGGTGGATGGAAGCCCTGACTCTGCCTGCAGCCCTGCTCTCCTCATCCTGCGTCGCCTGTGCAGCAGTGGATGCCCTGTGATGTGTGCTGTGGCACTCCTGGTTGTTGCTGGTGCAGGCTCCGAAATCACTGTTGCAGCGGGTGTTGCCATAGAGGGGATGGTGTTGGTGGTGCAGGTGGGAGTGGTGGCTGATCCTGTTGTCTCCTCATGGGGCTGGCTGACCAGTGGCACCTGGCTGCTGTGGCTGGTGTTGGTGTCTTGTGGGAGACCTGTGGGACATGGGGAAAACACTGTCAGTGTCTACTATCTGTTGCACACTTCCTAATAAAAATTTGCCTATTAACTGCCTACTTGACTACATTGCCCACAATGCATCATGCTGGTATCTGCTACTCTGAAATGGAGCTATCTTGGTTGTGCATGCCCCTGTGTACATGGTGGGTGGGGGTATGGCATTGATGGGGGTACAGGCATATCACATGGTACTCACCGGTTGATGTTCTGGGCTCAGAGGTGTCCAGTTCTCCAAATCCTGTTACAGACTCCGGCTCCAGGGTCTCCTCCACCCTTTCCTCCAGGGGTGTGGGTGGTGGTATGGGAGATGGTCCCCCTCCTGTGCCTCTCATCTCCCGGAGCCTTTCTGCCACCCTCTCCTTGGTCCAGGAACGGAGGTCGTACCATCTCTTCTTTATTTCATCCACACTCCTGTGGCTGACCCCCAGGGAGTTTACCTTCTCCTGAATTTCCTGCCAAATTTGTTTTTTGGCAGAGTCTGGCACATTGAGGGCTGCCTTCCCAAATAGCTCATCATGGTGCTGACAGCATTCCTCTGTGAGCACCTCCAGCTCCTTCTCTGCAAATTTCAGCTTTCTCTTTCTGGGAGTGTCAGCCATGGTTGCTGTTGCTCTGTTAGCTGTGCAGCAGTTAAAAGGGGTGTGGTCCTCCCTCCTCCCAGGTGTATTTGTAAACTTCCTGGCTGTGATGTCATCATCATGTGCCAGGAAGTGTTTCCAGAGTGTTCTGGAGTGGTTTCTTGAGTGTTCTGCAGCACCTGCATTCAATTTTCTGAACAGTCTCGCTATCTGCGGTGCGACTCCGGGTGCGAGTGGCAATTTGTCCCCTCAAATTCTACCTGCATTCCAGTTAGCGACACGCAAATTGCGAGTTGCACATGCTCGCAAATTGCGAGTCGCTAATTTTTTTGTACCTACATCTGGCCCTAACTTCCTTCCCATTTATTGATATGCTGCCACCAGAGATGGGTGCTACACCCAACTCTAGTGCTAGGGGTAGAGGAGTATACCTTCATCCCCATTTTCCACAGTATTAGCCTCTTTACCGGAGACTTCACCATCTATTTCCTCTGTGGAATGGGCTTTTTCATGTTGTGCCACCAGAAACCTAAGCTGATCTACTTTGGCATGTTTTCCAGTAGGAATTTTGTACAGCTTCCAGAGTTTTCTTAACTGAGCATGCGTATATGCCAAGTAAGGGGCCAGGCCGAACTCCAGGCTCTGGTTCCCTGAGTCTGACATGTTTTATGCTACTAAAGCTGGGACCTTTTTAGAAATGTAGAACCCCTTTTGGATAAGGCCAACTTAAGTAAGGACTTTTAACTCTAACCATTGTTGTAGGGACCTAACCAGGGCTCTAGCAGTTAGTTGAAAATTTTGCATAGTTCTTAGCCAATTGAAAAAAATGCAATTAAGTTAAAGATACTTTGGAGAGTTATTCATGGGCTCACAAGTTGACAAAGTGGTATCAGCAAATGCAAAGTTTTTATCTCACCGTTGAGACACCAAATGTAGGAGGCTGGCTCTCTACGTAGTGTGCAAAAACCAGGCACACTGTGCAGGGAGTCCAAGCAACTACATGTTGATTTACAGAGGTAAAAACTAGACCACCTAATGCTCAAATTTTTATGGTAGCTTGGTCGAGTAGTTAGGCCAATCTTGGAGAAGTGCAAAGCATTTGTTGCATTCACTATATCAATAAATATGGTTTAGATTTTTATAATTTACTAAGACCAACATCATTAAAATTGATTTAGTATTTTTTAAGTTGTGATTTTTCAAAGTTTAGAAACTGTTTTGTTGGAGTGCGTAATTACACATCATAGGAATCAATGGGAGAAAAATTTAAAAATACTTATAAAATCAGGCAAGGCATTTACCAATGTCTCCATTTTTTTCAAGCGGAGGTCGTCAAGAAGTCCTGTGGGTCAGCTGGAGGAGTTTCAGCAGTTCCCAGTTTTGGCAGGAAGAGCTGCTGAAAAGTCCTTTGAGCGGGTGCAGGACCACTGAGGGGGACTACTTGGAAAAGCCATCAACATGAGAACATCAAGGTCAGTCCAATGGGTAACTATGGAGTGTAGAGGTCACAATAATTGGGGGACCCATAGAGCACAGCTGGTTCTCCAGTGCAGGGCCCATTGAGGCCGGTGCAGAGCAGATAGGTGAGCCAAGAGCTGTGTGCAAAGGTGCCGTTGGAAGCAGGAGGCAGGTCACTTTGAGGATAGATTGCAGGTCAGCAGGGTCACTGTGGGGTGTTATTTTTATGTGTCCTGAAGTCGCTTGACTGGGGCTTCCTTCTGGTCCTTTTGGAGTCCGGAGTGGACTTATCTTCTGGGTGTCTGATGTTGGGTGTTCAGCACCCCAGGCTACTGCACGGTTCAGCCACTAGAGGTGGCAGTCCCACCAAGCTTGGCACACTTGCAAAATGTATCCTCTGGGTCTGTCAGGTGAAATTTTGGTCCAGCTGCTTTGTTGGGTTCCTTGGTCAGTGGCCGGTCAGGGAACTGGACCTCCCTAGACTTTTGCTTCTTTTTTGCAGGGAGTGATGCCTTCACTCTGGAGGGAGTTCAGTGATTTTCAGAAGGGTGGAGGTCCTATTGGGTTTTGTAGAATATGTTAGATGTCTCTGTGACCCCTGAGTGGTGAATGTAGAGTTCTGGGTGCATCAGGTAGGGTCTGGTGCCTTTTTCTTTGTGCAGCAGGAATGATGTTCTCAAGCTTTGGGTCTCCTTTGTTGCAGGCCTTCCTGTGTCCTTAGAATCTCATCTGCAGGTCTAGGGGTGCCCACTAAATACTACATTTAGTGGGCTTTAGGGGAATACCTAGTAGTGACCAAAGGGTCATCTACCTTAGAGTGGCTACACCCATTATGTGACCACTTCCTGTGGGCAGAGGCTATAATTCCTACCATGCAAGATGGAGGAAAATGAAATGGGTGGGTCACCTTGCATGCAACACCTTAGGGGTGGTGCTAGCTGGGGGTGGCCCCTCCTTCTGTCCTTTGTTTATTTTCCTACCTTTGCTCCCATCAAAGTGGGGGTTTGAAATGAGGGCAGCCATATGCTGCTAGCATCAGGTTTGAGGGTCAAGTTTCAAGGGCAGTAAGCCCTTTGAAGCTCATAAGCAGGGCTGTGCACATTCCTGGGGGAGGAAGTGTAACACCTCTGCCTTGGAAGGCGTTTTTTCTCTGGACCCAGAGAGCAAGGCTCTCACCCCAGGGTTCCAGAATCATGTCTGGTGGTGGCAGGTGGTTTAGTTAGCTTTTGTAGGGGTCACCTCTAAGGTGGCCGCTGGATACATTTTGCAATAAGTCCAATACTGGTTCCAGTTTAGATTTATTGCTGTGATTTGTTTGATAACTAATAACCCAGGGCTCAGAGTGGCCATGATGTAGCTGTTAAACTCATACTGACCAGTGCTCAGTACATGCATACATGGCTGCTCTGTTCACTTACTATGTTCCCGGTTAGACAAGGACACAAGAAAACCCCCTTTTTCTCAGCCCCTGCTTGACAGATCACCCAAAACTTTCACTGTGCAACAAGCATCACTGACACACTTTTTGGGGAAAAACTTTATGAAGATTCATCGACAAAGATATAGGCAAGTCAAAAACGCTTTTTCTATTGAAGCATCGTTCTGACTAGAACTACCTACTGGCGACTGCCACTAGGTATATATATATATATATATATATATATATATATATACAAAAAAAGGGAAGCTTGTGCAAGGAAATGCACAGATCTGATTGGCTGCCAGGTAGTGTTGGCAGCCATCTTGGAACTCTGCTTCAGCCGAGTCCCAGAAAAAAAATGCAGAAAAAAAGAAAAGGAGGCAGAGTAGGGACAACCTGACCCCTTAGCTCTGGTGGGGTTTTTTAATTATTTTGCTGCAAAATTGCGATATTCGTTAATTTGCATCAAAAATTTTACAAAAAACAAGTGCGGGCTCCTGCATACATACATACATATACATATATTCACTTAAAAAAACAAAGGTCAATGGGACGTTATAGTTAGGCTTACATTTTAAACGTACTAAACCATAGAAATTCACCACTTACAGTTAGAGTTACCTCAAGTAACTATGGGCCATATGTACGAAAGTTTTTTCCCATAGACACAGAATGGGTAAAATCCTTTGGTACATCTGGCCCTATATCTCGTGGCCTAAGATAACTATAACTAGCGCCCCAGCCATGTCGTTTTTTCATAAAACATTTCACTGCAAATATTACATTAAGATTATCAGTGATGTTATGAAAAATGGCATGAGTGCCGTAATTTGTTGGGTAATTAGCAGTGCATGGTGAGGTTGCGAGTTATATTCTAAAAACTAAACAGCAGCAGGCTCACAATCAACGCACCTACCCCAATATTGCCGCAACTATAAGAAAATTCAAAGAGAATTTGTTATCCTTTGTGTGCACTCAAACCAACACCTGCTGCCAAGGTGTGATCCTTTTTGAAAAAGGGAAAACGTATTTTAGAACACTGGTAGTGCAATATTGGGGGTGGTGCACTACCATTGTTCTAAAATAGGTTGCGAGTTATAGTTAACGGAGTCGAAGGCGGAATTGCCATCGTCCACAAGAACACCATCAGGGTCACGACCTGTACCGACGACACCCTCAGCACCGCCGAACACCTGCACTTCCAGATCCACACCAACACCACCCTCAGAGGAACCCTAATCTACAGCCCCCCCCCGGACCACGGCCTCAGTTATGCGACTCCATTGCTGACCTCGTCAGCAGGCACGCACTAGCCTCCGCCGACTACGTCCTCCTCAGTGACCTGAACTTTCACGTGGAGAATAACAACGACCCCAACTCCACCACCCTAATCGACAACCTCGCCACCCTCGGACTCAGACAACTCGTCGCTACTCCAACACACTCTGCTGGCCACACGCTGGACCCCATCTTCTCCGCTAGCCCCCACGTCACCTTCAGCCACACCACCGAACTCCCATGGACCGACCACCGCTGCGTCCATTTCACCTTCCAGAAACCCACCACCCACCACTGCACCCAACAGATCCCCCACCGCAACTGGAGCAAAATCAGCCAAGACCAGCTGAACACCAGCCTCGCCCGAAAACCACCCACCGAACCCACCAATCCCGACCTCGCAGCCTACAGCCTCTGGCGCTGGATCGACGACTGCGCCAACACTCTCGTCCCGCTCAATAAACCCTCCAACAGAGGTGCCAACAAGGGAGCCAGCTGTTTCACCTCGGACCTTCGAGCCTCCAAGCAAACCTGCCAGAAACTGGAGAGAAAGTGGCTCCTCGAACAGACACCGGACAACCATGCCGCCTTCAAGAATGCCATCTGCAATCATCATCACCTTATCAGATCTGCCAAGAAAACCTCCTTCAAAGACCGCCTGGACAACAACGCACACAAAATCAAGGAGCTCCTAAACATTGTGAATGAACTCTCCAACCCCAGCTCCAGCACAAACAACATCCCACATTCACAAAACCTGTGCAACTCCCTCGCAGCCTTCTTCCACCACAGGATCACAGACATCCATGACAGCTTCAACAGCAAGACTACCCCGCCAATTACCGACTCCTCAGACTCTCCACCCACCTTCAACTACGACCCCCTGCTTGTCTGGGCCAACATGAACGAAGACGACACAATCAAAACCATGAGCACCATCCACTCTGGATCTCCGTTAGACCCATGCCTGTACTACATCCTTAACAAAGCAAGCGGCACCATCGCACCCCACCTCCGCAAAGTCATCAACATCTCCTTCGAGACTGCGACCTACCCCGAGAGCTGGAAGCATGCTGAGATCAAATCCCTACTCAAGAAACCCATGGCGGACCCGAGAGACCTCAAGAACTTCCGCCCCATCTCACTGCTCCCATTCCCAGCCAAGGTCATCAAGAAGATCGTCAACAGACAACTGACCCACTACCTTGAAGAAAGCAACATCCTGGACCCATCCCAGACAGGGTTCCACAGAAACCTCAGTACTGAAACCGCCCCAATGACATCAGGGCCCTGCTTGACAACGGAGAAACCGTGGCCCTCTCGGCTGCCGTCGACACCATCTGCCACCACATCCTACGCATACGCCTCCACAATGCAGGGATCCGGGACAAAGCTCTGGAGTGGACCACATCCTTCTTCTCCGGCAGAACCCAGCACATCCGCCTCCCCCCTTTCTGCTCCGAAGCCTCCAAGATCATCTACGGCGTTCCCCAAGGTTCGTCCCTCAGCCCTACACTATTCAACGTCTACATGGCCCCGCTCACCCGCGTAGCCCGGCTACACAACCTCAAAATCATCTCCTACGCTGACGACACCCAACTGATCCTCTCCCTCACCAAGGACCCCCTCACCGCCAAATCCAACCTCCACGAAGGAATGAAGGCCGTCGCCGAATGGATGAGGAACAGCAAACTGAAGTTGAACTCAGATAAGATGGAGGTCCTCATCCTCGGCGCCAACCCCTCAGCCTAGGACAACTCGTGGTGGCCGACCGCTCTGGGAGCAGCCCCAACACCCACCAACCACGCATGCAACCTAGGTGTCATCCTCGACTCAACAACCTCTATGACCAAGCAAGTCAGCGCCGTCTCTTCATCCTGCTTCAACACCCTCCGCATGCTCCGCAAGATCTACAGATGGATCCCCACAGATACAAGAAGGACAGTCACCCATACCCTCGTCAGCAGCAAACTTGACTATGGAAACACCCTCTACAGAGGTGCCACGGCCAAACTCCTCAAACGACTGCAACGCGTACAAAACACCTCCGCACACCTGATCCTCGATGCCCACAGCCACATCACTCCCCTTCTGGGAGACCTACACTGGCTCCGTCAGCAAAAGAATAACCTTCAAGCTCCTCACCCACGCACACAAGGCGCTCCACAACACCGGCCCAGCCTACCTCAACAGATGACTCACCTTTTACACCCCGACCCGCCAAGTCTGCTCAGCTGACCTCGCCACCGTCCCCCGCATCCGAAGAGCGACTACCGGAGGCAGATCCTTCTCCCACCTCACCGCCAAGACTTGGAACACCCTTTCCTTACCCCTACGACAGACCGAAGACATGCTGACTTTCAGGAAGCGGCTCAAAACCTGGCTATTTGAGCAGTAGCAGCACCCCCCCTCCACTCAGTGCCTTGAGACCCTCACGGGTGGTAGTGCCCTCTACAAAAACACTGATTGATTGATTGATGCCACAAGTTATAGTGAGCCTAACTATAACGCCCCTGTAACCTTTGGTTTTTTTGAGTGAATGTCTATGTTTTTTTTTAAATTCTATTTTCTAACTCTGTAACCTTTGTTTTTTTCAGTGAATTTCTATGTTTTTTTTAATGTACAGACACTTTATTTACTATACCACAGCCGCGTACTGCCTTCTACCATGCCATGGTGCTGGTTGGCCACAGGGTCTGGCCAATGTCCAGGCCTTGTGGCCAACCCCCTAGAAGCACCCGACCTTGCAATGTGCACAGCCTTCACCCGTGCACATAGGAATGAGAAAATGTACATAAAGTTAATCATACACCATAACTGCTAGGCATCTGTTTATCTTTATTATGTTGCCATGTGCTCGACAAACCTCCTGAACTTTGATGATTGATCTTGTGCTCACAGCCTTGGGCTGTAATCTGCTTATCGCTGCCATATTACTTTTTCCAATTACAGTTCAGAGAATTGTCGTGCTTAATCAGTAACTGCCAGAACAAGTTTGTACAGGTCGTTGCCACCTCCTGCCAGCTGCATCTGTACCTTCTCCCACCACACGTGTATCCCTGAAATATTCTGAAGACCGCAGAGGACCTTGAATACGATAGGGGTGGAGTTGTCCTCTGACTAAGCAGTTTTGTGTGTATATAAGGTTGGGTGCCCCAGAGTGAAGGGGCAGCCTCCATAGGATAGTCACTTGACTGTCCTGGGACTCTGTATTAGCTCGAGCTATAATCCATGTAATAAACTTCTCTTTATTCCTCCAGTTGGTGACTCCGTCTGATTTGTGAACTCTCTGCTAAATTGACCCTGAGGACATAAAGGGTGTCCCTCCACCGCTGGGAAGGAGACCCCGGGTGGGGGTCAAATCTTTCCTGGTTCCTCAGGAAGTTGCGAACAGGACCTGGCCTGCAGCCAGACCCTGAGGCCAGCACCCCCTAACCACCCAAACGCAATGCTGTGCACCGATCTTTGGCCATGCCTCGCGGGAGTTGGCCGTAGCATCTCTCGATGTGAGAATAGGTTTGAGAGGGTATCTGGGGGTGAGAGTGGCTGTCAGATTGGCTGTCTGGATGCAAGAGTGTGTACATCAATGTTTTAGTGGGTGCGTCAGTGTGTGCGTGGGTCTGTGAGTGGGCACATGAGGGTGTCAGGAGGTCTGTGAAAGGGTGCATGAGTGTCCGAGTGGGTCTGTGAGTGGGTGTGTGAGTGTCTGAGTGGGTCTGTGAGTGGGCGCATAAGTGTCTGAGTGGGTGTGTGAGTTGGAGATATTGATTAAAGGAGAGAAAGAAAGAAAGTGAGAGGGAAAGAGATAAAGATTTCCTAGGCATTAATATTTCATATACTTAGAAAGAGATATTTGTGTTGCAATTTAAATAAATGTATTTATTATTTTAAAAAATCTGTAATTTTTTTTTAATAAAAAAGAAAATGTAAAAAGAAAATGAGTCCATCTGGACTTGACCCCCCGAAGCTCATTGTGAAGACCTGTGACATTCACACTGAGCTATGGGACTTCTTTTTTTTTTTGCCTTTATGTGTCTTCTGGAACCACGAGGGAGCCCTCAAGGGCTCCCCGCGGTCCCTATTTATTTATTTATTTATTTATAATATTTAAAAAAAAAATTTTTACAATTAAAAGTCCATACGGGCTACCTGGCACTGCAGGGGAAACCTTAAGGCTTCCCCCGCATTGTCATTTCTTCAGCAAGCATGGAGCTGCTTTGACAGCAGTTCCCTGCTTGCTGACGCTTTTCATCTCTGTCACCAGCATGCGTGCAGGGGATTGAGATGAAAGCTCTGTTTTTTGACAGCGGGACCTGCTTTATAGGTCCTGCTATCAAAAACCGGAGTGTTTGCTGTGGCTTGGCTGCACCTGCAAAGATGCAGCCAAGCCACAGCAAGCAACTATGTCCCAGGGGGTGGCACCTAGCAGGAGCCTGCCCTGGCGGTCCAAGGACCATCAGTGGCTCCAAGAGGGGGGCCACGCAGCCCCCCTCCAACAAGGACATAGCCCTGGGGGTGGTGGTCCCCGGGGCTACTTTCTTATTATAAATATTTGTTCCGGGAGGTAGTTGTCCCTGGGTTGTGGGGGCCACAGGCCCCCCGTATATTATTGCATGAGTGCCCTGGGGAGGTTGGGCAACCCAGGACACCCTTGCATATTAACACACAGCCCTGGGGAGGTGGTGATCCCCTGATACAAATAATAAGCCTCGAGGAGGCTGTGGTCCCCTGGGCAGTGGGATGGGGCCAGGAGTCCCCCCCGCCCCCACTATTTTTTGCACAGAAGCCCCCGGGACTTGGCCCATTATAGTAATGAAGTGCGGTAGACCTTCAATTAATTTTAATTTGTCAGCCGAGTCCCAAGATAGCTGACAACATTTCAATGGCTTCTGTTGTTGAAGTGTTAACAGTTCTCTGCACGAGATCGGGAGGGGTCGTGAATCCTTTGCTTCCCTAGATATACACATTTGGATTTTCTTTTATTTCTCTAAAACTACTGAAAGGAATTACACCACAAAACATAAGGTTGCTTTGTGGACAAGGACCCACCTTCCTGTCCAATTTTATGCAATTCCGTCCAGTAGTTTTTGTACTATTGCTGTTCAAAATTCCTATGGGAAAATGAATTGGGAAAACATGTTTTGGGACCCCCTTTTTCTCTCTCCCCCCCCCCCCCGGATGGATCACCCTAAAACTTTCTAGGCTGCAGCAGATGGGACCACTCACAGACCCACTCAGACACTGACACAGGACTAGCAAATGTTTTTGGAAAAGTTTTGTTCATTAAGTGGCACCAAAGATATAGGCAATAAATGAACACTTTTTATATAGAAACTAGGTATTCACTGTAACTACCTAGTGGCAACATACATATATATATATATATCTTACTGGCCATCATGAGTAGGCAGTTATAGTAAGGATATGTTTCCATAGAAAAAGCATTTTTGACGTGCCTATATTTTTGGCACTGTTTGACAAATCTTCACCAAATTTTCCCCAAAAAAGTGTGATGGTAGGAAGTTTAGGGGTGATCTGTCAAGCGGGCGCTGAGAAAAAAGAGGCTCAAAAAAGTTGCGTTTCTCATGTTAATTCCCATATGACCTTTGAACAAACCTACAGCCTGAGCTGCTGTACAGAATTACATTCAATTTGTCAGAAAGGTAGGTTTTGGTACGCAGATTATGCTTTTGCATATTTGATGTAAATCTGTTCAATAGTTTAAAAGAAATTGAAGAGGAAATACATTTGAATATCTGTGGCCTTGAATCGATTGTGACGAGCTCACGTATTCTTAAATGCACGCAGCAGCAGTAATTCTGTGATTGGCTGCCCACAACCTGACCAGAAAGTTGCAGCTGCCATTTTGAGTAAAGGGACAAAGTCTCCGGGGCTGGAAAATAAAATTAAAAGTGACATAAGTGGTCAGGGTGGCAGTACCCTGACCCCAGGGATGCAATAAAGGGGTCTTTAAGACTCAAATTATGCTGTTTAAAGGATTTTTTTCCACACCCTATGATATTTGTGAATACGTCGCAGTGCTCAGTGTGGCCCCCGTGTAATATTGCAACAAATTCGCCATTATGGTGAAAATTCAGAGAGTCATTCATACTAATTCTTTCAATCAAACTTATTCACCAACTCACATGCCCACTCAGACACTCATGCACCTACTCACAGACCCACTCGGACCCTAAACAGCCAGTCACAGACCCACTCATTCTCATGTAATCACTCACAGACCCAGTCAGGCACTCATGCACCCACTCACTGATGATTTTGAAGTTGATCTTTATTGTGTGTTGTAGAAATTATATATATATATAATATATATATATATATATATATATTCATCAAAAGAACCCCGACTTTCGTGAACAAGGCTACGGCTGAAACGCGTTGGGAGGAAGACCAATTTTCTTTCAATATATTTTGAAACTGTCCATCTTGTGTCTTGACTTCTTGTCCTAGTGGGTGAAGAAAATGTATTAAATATATATATATATATATATATATACACACACACATATATATAGTTCTACATTTTGCATGGACTTGTATGTATTGAAAGCCTGCTTTCGTTTTGCATAATCGCTATGTTGCGATTATTTGAAATATTTTGAAAAAAAATATTGTATTGAAGATAATTAAATCAAATTTTGAGCAGTAGGGTGGCCCAGAGAAGATCCTTTGTGTTCATTGTGAGTATGTGACAGTTACATATTGTACTGCCATTTGATAAAGTTTGTTTTGACCAATGACTTTGTGTTTCACCACTGCGCATATTAGTTGCTCAATGTTCACATTGTATGTTTTGTTCAGTTTAGCCGCCTATGGGCTTTGACATTGCATTAGCCATTACTTTCTGTATTCAGTTTAGCCGCCTATGGGCTTTGACATTGCATTAGTCATTACATTCTGTATTCTGCCTATTGGCTTTGACATGCTGTATCCAGTCTAGCCGCCTATTGGCTTTGACATTGCATTCCTATTGGCTTTGACATGATGTATTCAGTTTAGCTGCCTATTGACTTTGACATGCTATTGGATATTCTGCCTATTGGCTTTGACATGATATCATATATTACATTTTGTATTCAGCTCCGCTGCCTATTGGCTTTGACATGATATCATATATTACATTTTGTATTCAGCTCCGCTGCCTATTGGCTTTGACATGATATCATATATTACATTTTATATTCAGCTCAGCTGCCTATTGGCTTTGACATGATATTATACATTGCATTTTATATTCAGCTCAGCTGCCTATGGGCTTTGACATGATCTTATACATTGCATTTTGTATTCAGCTCAGCTGCCTATTGGCTTTGACATGACACTAGACATTGCATTTGATATTTAGGTTAGCTGCCTATTGCCTTTAACATGACATTGCATTTGACATCTAGGTTAGCTGCCTATTGCCTTTAACGTGGAGTTAGACATTGCAGTTGAGAATCCAAGCTGTATTTTTCCAAGCTGTGTTTTTGCACCAGAGAACCAAGATGTTTTTCTCACAGTAGACTAGACCTGATAAGAGAGGGTACATGGGTGTTGTTTTTCTTTGCTTGAGCTTGGGAACAGGAGTAGTCTTGGAGACCTGGCCAGTCTCCAAAAGGCTTGCTCAGTTTCCCAGGTCTGAGAGGAGGGGGCACACCTTTGTAACGAATGTAACAGGCTGCAGAGAGTCAGATTCGAATCTGCCGGACCTCGTGCTGGAGCTTGGCGCCAGCTGCCAGCAATCCCGTGTGGGTAGATGAATCTCTTTCTCGCGGCTGACAGGGGGTCATCAGCTTGCAGACCTTAGAAAGATGAAGCTGTAAATAGTTTCCCACACGGTGAAGTATTTGTTTTGCTTTGCATTCAATATCTTATAAATATAACCTGCTGTGTATATTGCAAACTGATATATTTTGTTTGATTAACGCGGGCTTGAAAGCTACTAATTCGTCATACATAAAAATTGTGGTTGGGGAAGAATTAACAACAATAAAAGTCTTCTTTGAACTCAGAAGTGCATTTCTGGTGTTTTATGTATGTGCTTAAAAACTAGATAAGAGAAAAAGCACTACAATTGGTACCAGGAGTGGGGTCGGTCATTAAGAGGTGATTAAGAGGGTGTTGACGAGTTGGTAGATTTCTAAGTGCACACTTTAAAAGTGTAATTGTTTTTTGTTGTTTGGAGAATTACAGGAATTGTTTTTTTGTTTGGAGAATCACAGAAGCACGGCAGACCATGTCTGAGAATGCATGTGTTGTTAAACTGCCCGATGGTGCTAAGAAAAACTGTGAATTGTTTTCTGTTTGGGGAATTACAGAAGCACGGCAGACCATGTTTGAAAATGCATGTGTAGCTAAAATGCCTGATAGTGTTTTGAGAAATAATTTCTGTTGTACATATGTAGAAAAAGTGTCTTTTGGAAGTAATGATGACAGAAAGGTCTGGATACCTTTATCTGCTTACAGAGAAATGCAGGAGAAATGTAGGCAGTTGGAACATGAAAATAGGAATTTACGTGAGCAAATTAGCCAGACTGAAAGCTATAAAAATGCTGTTGTAGAAGAATCTTTCTTGTCCCATTCCAGTAATGAGGGGGTTAAGACAGCTCCGAGCTGCACTGAGTTTTCGTGTGAGCCAGGGTTTTTGGCAGACAAAATGCATTCCTTAACTGATAACACGGACGAGAGAGACCAGAATGTGATTTACGAGTTACCGTTGCAAAATGCCCAAGTAAAACGAAAGATTTTAGGGAAAGAGATTTTGGAAACAGAATAGCCTTCATTTGAGTGAAATCCTAACACTTTTGTATATGGTCACTGTGAAAAATTATATGCAGCTGCGCGCTTGTGATTTGGCAAATGAAATAATGCAGACTTTAGGTTTCTGCGCAGTGCAAGAAGAAAAAACTGATGTACATGTAACTCAAGAACAAGGGAAGAAAATAGTGCCCCTAGCTAGAATCATACATTGGATCTGGTACTTGCAAGACAGGGCTAGAGTACCACAGGTAAAAGAGTTACCAATGAAGTTGAGTGCACCATTTGAATTTGTGTCCACTGAAGATAAAAAGCATGTTTGTTTTACTAAAAATTAATTGATTGAAATGTTATTTTCTGGCACAGTACAAGGAACAGCGTTGTATAATGTGTGTCAGATTTTAAAGCAAGAGCTACGTGAGATGTGTCATTTTTACGCTGATTTTTGGTCCATTGCTAATGTTTTAGCACCTAACTGGTTCAATTACCTTGCAGATGTTAATGAGAAAAATTCAGAGAGAGAAGTGTTCACCCAGAATTCTGCCTTAGTGGGGATGGCTAAGTGGGTGCCCCAGAAATGTGAACAGCGGAGAGAAAAAGCCACTTACAGATGGGCAGAGATGAGAGAGATGCACATTCCCCTAGATTTGATAAAAACTGTGCAGCACGCACAAAAGCAATCTGTCATGCAAGCAGTCACAGAGCAGTTGGGGAGAGGAACGTTACCAGGACAGGAATGGCAAAGTGATCAGGTTTTAGGGAGAGTGATTGCTGCAGATTACCAAGGAAAAATCGAAATTATGCTGATACCTAGAAAAGAATCTGATTCATTCATACAAATTGGAGACAGAATGGCCCAACTTGACAAAAATGCAGTGAATGGAGGTTTGGTAAAGAATGAGTCTGCCCCAGCCCTTCTGACAGTGCAAGAAAAGGGAAGCTGTGGTGCAGCAGATAAAAACCTCAGTGCTGGTGTGTGGGCTGAAGCCCCAAGTGACCCTCCAGAACCTGCAGAGAATATAACAAAGGGCCCCAAAAATGTCCTGCTGATTCTAAAACAGGGAAAGAAAGAGGAAGCGTGCAGTTTAAATGAAAAATGTTGTTTGCAAGAAAAGTCATACTTGTTTCTTTTGCAGATCCTACCACGTTTCGCCACTGTCCCTAAGTGTGCTGTGTGGTCCCCCTTCCGGTGTGTGCGTGTGGGGTCGGGGAAGGGACCGAACCCCCAACCTGAACCTGGCTGAGTAAAGTGCCAGCACCATGGATCCATTTTGCGCAAACTGCGCCTTCAGTTCAAGTTCAACTTGTTTGATTGCATTCTTCCACTGGAACTAAGCTGTGTTTTTTTTTTTTTCCCTTCTCATATGGAACTCCGACTTTTGCTTACCTTCCAGAAAACCTTTCAGGTGGACCGTGCACCTTTACATGAGCAGAACTCATGCCACATCAAATTGCTAACACTGTTGAATTAGAGACTCACTCAGAGTATAAAAATTGCCCAGTCTTTTCTATGTAGATGTATCTGATGTGAAAGGTTATGAAATCAATGTGTTAATTCACTTCTATTGCTTTACAGGGATTGCTTTGATCATTCAAATCTGACTTGCTGATAATGTTTTTTTTTTGTGCTGATGTTTTTTGTTTTTTGTTTTTGTTTGAAACAAGAGATATGTGAAACAAAAATTCATTGGTCAAAGGGCGGAATGTACTGCCATTTGATAAAGTTTGTTTTGACCAATGACTTTGTTTTTCACCACTGCGCATATTAGTTGCTCAATGTTCACATTGTATGTTTTGTTCAGTTTAGCCGCCTATGGGCTTTGACATTGCATTAGCCATTACTTTCTGTATTCAGTTTAGCCGCCTATGGGCTTTGACATTGCATTAGTCATTACATTCTGTATTCTGCCTATTGGCTTTGACATGCTGTATCCAGTCTAGCCGCCTATTGGCTTTGACATTGCATTCCTATTGGCTTTGACATGATGTATTCAGTTTAGCTGCCTATTGACTTTGACATGCTATTAGATATTCTGCCTATTGGCTTTGAGATTATATCATATATTACATTTTGTATTCAGCTCCGCTGCCTATTGGCTTTGACATGATATCATATATTACATTTTGTATTCAGCTCCGCTGCCTATTGGCTTTGACATGATATCATATATTACATTTTATATTCAGCTCAGCTGCCTATTGGCTTTGACATAATATTATACATTGCATTTTATATTCAGCTCAGCTGCCTATGGGCTTTGACATGATATTATACATTGCATTTTGTATTCAGCTCAGCTTCCTATTGGCTTTGACATGACACTAGACATTGCATTTGATATTTAGGTTAGCTGCCTATTGCCTTTAACATGACATTGCATTTGATATCTAGGTTAGCTGCCTATTGCCTTTAACGTGGAGTTAGACATTGCAGTTGAGAATCCAAGCTGTATTTTTCCAAGCTGTGTTTTTGCACCAGAGAACCAAGATGTTTTTCTCACAGTAGACTAGACCTGATAAGAGAGGGTACATGGGTGTTGTTTTTCTTCGCTTGAGCTTGGGAACAGGAGTAGTCTTGGAGACCTGGCCAGTCTCCAAAAGGCTTGCTCAGTTTCCCAGGTCTGAGAGGAGGGGGCACACCTTTGTAACGAATGTAACAGGCTGCAGAGAGTCAGATTCGAATCTGCCGGACCTCGTGCTGGAGCTTGGCGCCAGCTGCCAGCAATCCCGTGTGGGTAGATGAATCTCTTTCTCGCGGCTGACAGGGGGTCATCAGCTTGCAGACCTTAGAAAGATGAAGCTGTAAATAGTTTCCCACACGGTGAAGTATTTGTTTTGCTTTGCATTCAATATCTTATAAATATAACCTGCTGTGTATATTGCAAACTGATATATTTTGTTTGATTAACGCGGGCTTGAAAGCTACTAATTCGTCATACATAAAAATTGTGGTTGGGGAAGAATTAACAACAATAAAAGTCTTCTTTGAACTCAGAAGTGCATTTCTGGTGTTTTATGTATGTGCTTAAAAACTAGATAAGAGAAAAAGCACTACACATATAAGACCGGATGCACAGTTTCAGGTCTCAAAGAAACACCCTGTTGCCTTCATCTATAAAGTGCACACCGTCACTTCTTTAGATACCGTGCATGTCAAGGTGCAGGTTGTTGCGGTGGATACAGCCCATGTTAAGGTCTCCGAGGAATGTAGAAACAGGTTTGTCAGTATGCCTTTGTTAGAGTACACCATGACACTGTGAGGGAAAAGTGACATCAATTGTGTAAAGGTATCCTTAATTAGGATTTCCATTCCTACCCCAGTCAGTGTGCCCAGGTCATTACCACCACAGTGCACAATCATGAGATCAGGGGGTTGGCAATATCTAATGCTTTTAACCAAAGGCAGCAGTTGATGCCACTTTAACCCTCTCTGGCCAATCCAATTATTGTCTGCGTTAGCCAAACTCAAGTCCCTGTCAATGCCACTCTTTCTAGCAGCCTCCCTAGCCCAAAAAACAAAGCTGTGTCCAACAATCCATACACTAACCATTTTGAAGGGAAGCAACAGTAGTAGAGGGAAGAAGGCTGGTGTGAATAATGTAGTATTTAAGATGAAAGGCGCTTAAAATGAGGTTTGCTTCTGAATTTAAAAAACAAAATTTGGCTGGATGCTGTGAATGTGCTAATGAATGAAATTAGGTTGTTACGTGAAAGGATTATTATTGGATCTAATAAAAAAAAACATTGTAATGCACTCTTGGATATGCTTTTTAGTCTGTACAGAAAATGACACCTGCTGCAGCCCATTTTGTAGCTAATATGTCCCTTGTAGAATGTTCTGTGAACTTGTGACCTATTGGTTGTAGTGGATTGCTAAGGAGACTGTGCTAGGAGTGTACTGGGGGGAAGGTTGTTAAAGACAGAGTTCTGTATTTGTAAAAGAATAAAGGTTATTATTGCATAGTAAGTGTTTAATTTCTTAGTGAGGGATTGGTAATAAAGTGTACTGTACTCCTAAACTCTTAAAAAATATGAAGCTACATATATTTTGGCAATTTCACTGCCATCATCACAATTAAGACACTAATATGGACAAAAAGCCCACCATATGGGGCTTTTTTATAAAAGCGCATTAAAGGGTAAATACATACTAACCATTTGGAACTGGACTTACAAAAGTAAAATATGAAAGATTTGTTTTTTTTTGCTGACTTCCACAGTATCCAACAGTGCAAAATGGAAAAGGTTGAGATTCATGGTTCCTTTGCATGTGAGTGGTGTGCCATTCTTATACTTAGTTGTCACAATTCCTGAAAGTTTTGAATCTATCTAAGAAGAGGAAAGATAAACTATTTCACCAATGAACTCAATCTTCAGGTATGTGAATTGTGTTTAATTCTGAGAAAAGACATTGAATAAAAATTCATATTTCTATATGAGATTGTTAAAAGAGAGTATGAACTATATAGAAATGTATTGAAAGTGCCTGGAATGACCTATAGCTGGTAGTGTGACTTCTTATATATAGTTATTACTAGGTGAGTAAGATGCAGTTTCATAAAGTGCAGACCAGGTGTGAAAGAAGTTGGTTCACAGACTCTTGCCAGGGAACCATATCTTGGACATGTGGTATTTACTGCATAATTGGTAGGAATGTATTAGAAGATGTAAAAGTTTTAAATGTCTATACATGATGTGCTGATCACAAATAATGTTTTACTTTGAATTCTGGGAGTTGTAGTCCTATTTATTCCATTTTAAAAGTGGTGTTAAAGAGTCAGTATTGAAACAGATAAACATGCACTGTAGGTGTATATGGAGCGTGAACCTGTGAAAATAGAGATTTTTATGTGCTTAGATGATAAGTTATGTTGTTTAAAGTAATAATGAGCAATTAAACAAGGGTCTTACAAGGGGAAGTAAATCCATTGTCTTCCTGGTAAACAAATTTTAACAATATTCAAACATGTGCAAATTTTATCAACAATTCACATTTTATTATATCATTACTAAAAAACACAGTCATTCTTGTTTTTGAATCCGATCCTTGTGGTGCTCCTATAGTGATTGCGCAGTGAAAGTGAATGTAGTGAAAGTCGTTTGTGCAAATGTGCTTTGTGCAATATATACAAAATGTAGTTAAAACATAAACTTTCTTTGCGATCTTCTATAAGCGGACTCATATCACTCCAGAGGTCCAGAAGTCACTTTTTAGTCTCTCAAGAAAAATCCACACTATCAAAATGTTGACGTTTTGACCCCAATTATGTAGATCAATCTATCCGGGGTCATCATCAGGACTGTTAGTTTTCTGAAGGTAGCACCTAGAGTGAAACAAACTGCATTACTCTATGCCTATAAGGGCTAATTTAATAATTTAAGCACCTAGAGTAAAACAAACTGCATTACTCTATGTCTATAAGGGCTAATTTCATAATTTATCATCATGAGTATAGACCCATTATTCTAGGTGATTAAAAATAGTCACCTGTTAGTCATCGTATTCTGTCTTAGGGTGATTATTTAATCATCTCATCCTCCATTGACTTTAGATCCTAGTAGTCTGTCCACTCCCTGTACCTCCATATGGTCTAAAAGACAAAAGGAGCAATGCTTAGCCCACCAGTGGCCTCCAGCACTCCCTAACCTAGCACGTAATTGTCTAGGCTGTATTGGAGCTGCTTGTAAATATATTTATTAAGCAAACGACCATTTTCTCCACTGAATTCAACCCCAACTAGTTTTATACCAATCGGCAGAACAACTCATATCATTTTGCAGCCCATAGTGATTACTAAGATTATTTTATTTTACAGTTCCCTAACAACTAATTGAATACTGCACCATTTCTTAAATAAATTATGTAATTATTTTACCATCAAGTTGACCAGCTTTAACACAGATTGTGTGTTACCAGTGATATTTTAAGAAATCCACACACTGAGGTATTCGTTCAGCTACTTGCATACCCATTTAGAAACATATAGATGTGCTAAAAGAGAGTGTCACGTACCATCACTTGTACTGGAACACCTCATGGCACTTCTATAGGTGGACTCGTACATTCAGGCTGAAATATAGGCCAGCATTAACATTATCTTGCTATGTAGGCACATAAAGACTGGTTTAATCATGTGTGAGGGCTACTACTGCAGAGACTGTGTGTGCAGTGTCACTGACCACTCAAGTTGTTCTGTACTTGTCTATTTAGGAGTATCAAAATGCAATTTGAGACACAGCAAAATATCACTGTATTCTCTAACACAGGTAGTGAGGTATTCGTTCAACTGCTTACATGCCCATTTAGAAACCCATAGAGGTACTAAAAAAGAGGTTCACATACCGGCACATATACTTAGATACCTCAAGGCGCTTTTGTATGTACACTCATACATTCAGTGATAAATATACACAAGCAGTAACATAATCTTAATATGTATTCAGACAAATACTGCTTTAATCATGGGCGAGGCCTACTACTGCAGAGCCTGTGTGTCTGCCCTCTAAAATTGATCTGTAAAGCCTCTTTGTCAAGTTTTAAACTTACAGTTTAATAGAAATAATTGACCTCTGAGATATGCTGAAAGTATGTTGCTTTCTGCTAAAGTAATTCAGATATCTCCTTTTCAATATTATATTCTTATTCATGGACTTGGAGACCACTAAGCAAATCACTTCATAGAGTATACCTCTCTTAAAGGAACTAATATACATATTTCCAAAGCATAGATCTTCTGTCTCACCCAGTCTGAGAGCTATAGAAGGAGTTATGAATTCAGTAACATAGTCAATAACTACTTATGTATCCAGCAGTATGAAAGACTTATATAGACCTCTGTTCAGAAAAACAGGCACTGAGGTATTTCTTCATTAAGTTACATATACATTTAGAAAGCCATAGATGTACTAAAACAGAGTCACATACTTTCACATATACTGAAACATCTCATTGCACTTCTATGGATGGACTCCTACATTCAGTGAGAAATATAGACAAGCATGGCCATTATCTTGTTATATGTGCAAACAAATACTGCTTTAATCACAAGTGACTCCTGCTTCTGCAGATACATTTAATGAAACATACAATGGCACTTTTATAGGGTGACTGCTACATTCACTCATATATTTAGGAAATTACTGACACAATCTTGTCATTGTTGCAGAAACGTACTGCCTTAATAATGGTTGAGGACTACTACAGCAGAGACTGTGTGTTTACTCTTACTGCCAACTCAATTTGTCTCTGAAAGTACCTTGTTAACTCGTACATCCATCTTTTAGTTAAATAACTGTGAAAATGTTTTAAAAACCAAGCTAAGTAATTAAAATATTTAATATTGAACTAAATAATTAAAACATACGTGTACCTTTTTTGTTGTTTTTCAGATACAAACCTACTTAACTGTACAGAGGTACAATGCTGTCAAAAACTGAGCAAAGAAAGAGAGACAACAATGCTATGTCCTCACTACTGAAAAAACGAAAGGGGCAATGTGCAGAAAAACACAGAAAGAAAAAAGAAATGCTGAACTACATAAGGAACAAGGTTTGACATCAATTGAAAAAGGAGTAAAACAACATGATAAGAAAAGTAAAAAGTCCTACAATAAAGCACAGACTTTAACTAGAAAGCAGCACCAGTTCAAGAAAACTAGAGTTAGAATGTTCCATAGCATAGTAATTCAAAACCTAATGAGACATATGAAGAAGTATATAAGAAGGGAAGAAACTGTCGCTCAAAAGGAACATGTTGGGGCTGCGGTTGATAAGGCTTTTACTCCGAAAAGGAAACTGTTTAATCTCATTCTATTTTGTTTCATAATTCTGTAATGAGGATTACACATAGGAAAGTAACATCTTACATGGCAGTTACAGTGTAAAGGAACAGCATGGACTTTCATATACAATAGTGTACATCTGCCATTTTGACAGTCATAATCGCCTGATCCATAGTGACAAGATTCTGTTCAATATGTGTGCATACTATTGAGTAATGAGAACTTTCGTTCATGTATCCATGGGTCCAGTCCCTTTACATTACCGCCTTCCAAAATAAGGGACAGGGCTCTATATAACAACAGTTCCGGCCACAAACCGGGATATAAGTAGGGGCTCAACACCATGGCTCACTACTATAATAGTTGCAGGCATATGGTACACTATTACCTTAAAGGGGGTGAGCTTGATAAAACAAGGTTCCTCTAATGAGTAAGGGCCGTGGCGAGCTGTGACAGTATTGAGAAGGGAGCGAGGGTGTCAAAAGGACATTAGTTCCCATTGAGAGCCCTCGTCTTGTGGTGGCAGAAGATTGAACTGTCATGCAAAGATGAGGTGTGGATAATGGTAGGGAATATAATCTGTTGTGGGGGAAGGAAAGAAAGAAAAGGAGGTATAGGAAGGTAGGAGAAAGAGAGGTCCAGAAAAGAGAGAAATAAATGTATAGAGGTGGGAAGAGGAAGGGGGTGTATATTGAAAGTGTAGGAGAGGTGAGGTGGGGAAAGCTGAGGAATGAAAATCAGAAATCATGGAGGGAGAGAAAAGAAAGAGAATAGAGTGCAAGGGAGAGTGGAGGGGATAGGGGAAGAGTAAGTGAACCGGAGAGGGTGGGGTGGGGATGGGAGGGGAAGAAAAGAAGAGGGAGGGAGAAAGGAAGACAGAAAGAGAGAAAGAGAGAGAAAGAGAAAGAGAGAGAGAGAGAGAGAGAGAGAGAGAAAGAGAAAACAGGAGCAACCACTGCTAGAGAGTAATAGGGGAGAGGGAAGGGAGGGGGACAGTGGAAGGGGGGTTAGTGGTTGTGAGTGGACGTGAGATTCAGTGTTCTGAAAACGGAAGAAAGGGGGCCCAAGTTTGCTGAAACACCTCTGTCCGGTCCTGTATGTCATAAATAATGCGTTCATGGGCAGCAGTTTGAAACACTGAGAATAGACACTCATCATGGGAGGGGGGGTTGGTGTAGGATACAGAGTTTAGCTGTGGCCAATGCTGTATATAGTATGCGGAGTTGCGTGCGGGATATATCCCTGGTACCGCCAGTACCATGTAGTAGAAGCAAAGATGCTGGGAGAGAGGGCGGTAATGGCAGTACCTCCCTCAGCGTGTCCCCGACTGCCTCCCAGTACAGTTGTATGATTGGACAATCACATAGTATATGCACTAGGTCACAGCGGGGGGCAGCGCTAGAATTGCATGTGGGGCAGGAGCCCAGCTGACCTGAGCTTCAAGGGTGTCCAGTACCAGTGGTGTAGGGTTATAAAGAGACTAAATTTCATTTGTGCTTCATGGACACCTTTTTTTCAAACCTTTATCAGGGCAGACCATTCTTCCATATAATAGTCTACCCATAAGCGTGCTTGCCACTTGGCCTTGAGGGATAAAAGTAGAGGTAAAGAGAAAAGGTGTCGGTTCAGTAGTTTATGCATGCCCGACAACACTCCACAAAAAGAGCCCCAGGTTCGCAAATAATCAAGCATCGGTGAGTGGTGCAGAATCAGTGGACAAGTGCTGATGCGGCTATAAAGACAATGTGAAAGCTGCTGGTATTCCCAGCAATAATGGTTAGGAAGGCTAAATTCGGCCTGCAAAGCCGGAAACGTTTTTAGTAGCTCGTTCTCAAGGAGTTGGTCGATAGTTAGAATACCCATTAGCTCACCAGCCTTCCCAGTCAACCATTTCCCTGCCTATCATTAAGCCGATATTGCCCCAGAGTGGTGTGTGAGTGTGAATCTGAGGGTCTACTTCTAAAAGGCAGTGGGTTTGACACCATGAATGTAGCATGCCCTGCACCACTTGGTGGGTGGGTTGTGATGTGGAGGCTTTGACACTGTGAAGTACGTCCAGGCCTCTTCTTTCATTCAGGAGAGAGTGTTCCGCCTGTACTCAAAGGGGCGGCTCTGGTGTGCCCGGGAGCAGGAAGGTCAGCTGAGACAGGTGGAGCGCCTGCACATAAAGTTCCATGGAGGGCAAGCCCAGGCCTCCACATTCCCGACGTGCAAGGAGCACGAGGAGTGTAGCTTTGGATAGTCTCAGCCGCATGGAACCCCATACGAATTTACGTATGCAGATGTCTACTTTGCTTAGCATTGGTAACTGTACCTGTAGTGGTAACATCCAAAGGGCGTATTTGTTGCGGGGTAAAGCTACCATTTGGACAGCTTGTACCCTCCCCCATAGGGAGAGTCCGAGTTGGGACCATTTGAGAAAAGATTAGATGCAGTTGATGAATCTGGATGATGTTATAAAGTAAAAGATGGTTCTCCTATTGAAAGCAAGGTACTGGTACGTAGAAATGTAGGGGAAGTCATAGCTAAAGAGGTACAGGGAAGTCGTTTACAGGCCCATGTATATAAGTGGAGCTGTAGTAGTATTTGTAGTGTTCAACAGCAATCAATTGACATTCTGAGGATTTTTCTACGTATCTTTCCATGCAAAAGTCTCAAACAGAAGACAGAACATTTCAATTTTGCAAGGATTAGATCCATGCAAATTAAGGAAATATACAAACTTGCAGAGACACTCACAAGCATGTCTATCAAAGAAAGTGTGCCAAAGCACCTTTCATCATTTTAGAATGCTAGCAGTACATCACTCTCAAATGCAAACTTTAGTTTGGAGGCTTTACCATGTGAAGACTCATGCACTATGTTTAGAACAAAACAATAGAGCTCTTTTGCATGGTACTGTGGCAGAGGCAGAAAAGATTTGTGATGATATACAATTTCATTTCTTTGGTCCTGAAGAGGCGTGTAGAGAAAATGAGGGCTTGATATCTACAGGTGTAGGAAAACTAGAGACAGGTATTACTCTTGATAACTTTATTGAAGAGATTAGAAAGTCTAAAACAGTTTGTTAAAAAAACAGACTGTGTCTGTATATGCTGTAGACACACTCACAACAAAGGTCAAACTTGTTATGTTATACTGTCTTCAAAAACTGAAGTAGAGTACAGATCAACTAGACTTTACTTAGAAGACCCAACATTTCAGCAGTGTATTTGTTACATGTTTTATCTCCTATTTCAGAGAGACCTATCTGGCTATTCCTATGTAGTTAATCACATTCTGAAAACAGGGGTAAAAATGCAGAATCTGTCAGCTAGGAATTTTGTTGAAAAATGTCATGTAAAAGACAAAAATCTGGAGTACAACTTAATTAACTTGATGGTGTATCAATGTGGTACTAACAAGTATTGTTATCATTGTCATGGTGAGCTAAAATGAATATTGAGAAACCTAGGAACACCTATATGGTTTCTGACAGTTGTGCTGTGTATGCATGAGATGATCTCTTTGATTTCTTACAAGAGGCAAATTCAAATATAAAAGACATCAACCTGAAAGCACCTGTAGAACTCTGCTCATTGGAACCAGTAAATGATTGTTGATATTTTGACCACGGGTGTTAAGCAATGATGACTTTCATCTCCAACAAAATTAATACTCCTCTTGGCGAGTAACTGATTTATTTTGCCACAAAGAGTTCCATGCTAAAAGTGCTCCACATATTCATATGCTGTTATGGTTGAAAGATGCACAGAAGTTTGGAACAGACACTGATTAGTCTGTCTTGTCTTTAATAGAACAGTATGCAACATGTGCCATCCCAAAATAAACTGCTGACAAAGAATTGAGACAACAAGTCCTACGATTCCAAAATCACAGGTGTGGTAAATGCTGTAGTCGAAAATATAAATCAAAAGCTAAATTTTAAACAAAATGTTGTTTTGGATTCCCACAACATGTCATCCCAGAGGGAAGAGTGAACAGATTTATGTCAGCTGTGAGCCACACCCTAACACAGAAATCACCCAAAAAATACTTACAATCTAAAAAAAACAGAAGCTTTGAAACATATAAATGACTACAACCATGTAATTCTGAAGATGTGGAATGCAAATATGGATGTACAGTTTGTTACAGATAACTCCATTGCGGTTGCTCTGTACATGACTTCTTACATCACAAAGTCAGACAAGATAGAGGTGAAAGACGTCTGGGAGGAGATTTCTGCAGAAAAGATTCTTACCAAGAAAATGTATAGTTTTAGTTTGAAAATGCTTTCCTACAGAGAAATTGGATCTTAGGAATGCACTGATACGTTGAGCTCAGCAAGTTTGTTCTTTAAGTCTAGAGGAATTGTGTGGGTAAGACTATGCCTTGCAAGTAGTCGTAATAGAGCGTTGAAGTCTTTCCCATAAATTCAGTACCTTGCAGAATTTGATCCCGACAGTACAGACATTCTAAAAAGCAACATGCTGGATACATACTAACCACGAAGGAGACCTCATCTTGAAAACACATGCCTGTATGAAGTACTATATTATTATGCATATAGAAGTAATACAACTGAAAATGTAAGAGAAAAAAAGTTTGCAGTCATTGGATGTGACGGTTGTTTGGCGAGACACAACGAAGGAAATCTAACTAATCACAGAAAGCTTACTTGTCAAACTCCAGAGAGAAGAGAGTTTTTCTATTTGGCATTTTTGCAACTCTTGAAGCCTTGGCATACTGAATCAGATTTACTTGGACAGTATGTTTGTTATAAAGACTCATTCAATGCTGTGAAAGACAGTGTTCAGTATTCAGTGTTCTGTATTTCCAACATACTTGCAGATGTTGAAAGATGAGGATGAACAGGAAGAAACCATTGCTGCTGAGATAGAGAGGGAAAGTTCACCAAGCAACCAAAGTTCTGTCCAAGGAAGTCAAGATCCTCTTGGAGAACCAGTAATTTAAAATGAAGCCGCATTTGCTATGAATAAGGTGGAGACTGCAATGCAACAGGCAAGATAGAAGACTGTGGATTTTGAACAGTTAGTGGAACAACTGAACAATTAACAAAGGGAAATGTTCAGAAAGTTGAAGGTAAAATAGAGCATGGACGTCTCCATGATAAGAAACTATGTGAATGCTCTTCTAATAAACCAATATTACTATACATCAGAGGACAAGTTTGGACTGGGAAAGGCTTCATAATTAAAGTTCTCACAAATTATCTACAGAAGACTACAGATTAAAATTTCTCACAGCCCCAACCGGGTTAGCTGCACATAATATTAAAAGAATTACTCTACAGCGACTATAATGCTACCTGATGCACATGAAAATAAATCAGAATATCAAAAATTATCTGGTAACGATTGCTATGAAGTATCAAGAGTTTTGAAAAAAATGAAGCTGCTAATCGTTGATGTAGTGAGCATGGCATCAAACATAATGCTTGCCTTCATACACCTGAGGATACAGCAGATTTTATGAACTAACTATGGTGTAATCTTTGGGGGAAAGTATTTTATTGTCTTTGGTGACCTACTCCAACCTACTCCTGTAAAAGGACAACCTGTTTTCAAAACATGTTTGCATGAAGAAACAAGAAATTCCCTGGGAAGTACTGGCAATGTGAAAATGTGGTCAAAATTAGTGAAGAGCATGTACCAAGCATCTGACATGGAATACGGAGCTATACTAAACGACATAAGAGTGGGCGTCCTCATGAAACAGGGAAAGCGTACTTTGAAAACGCGCCTTATCAAGAGTCTAATCCCATCTAACAGTACAGCACCAGAAATAATGTTCAATTTCATTAAAGAGAGAAATCTATAGTTTGTTTAATGCCAACACTTTAAGAGTGCTCCAACTTTATTAAAACATTACTACAATTGGAGAAAGAAGATATTATGGAAATTGCAGCTATTGGTAAAATGGAACATCAAGGAGTAACAATACTACTGACAGACTACAAGGAAAATTGGAGAAATCAGTATCCAAGACAGCAGGATTAGAAAAGCGCTTAAGTATCTGCAAAAATTGTCGAGCTATTTTGTGACGTAACTTAAATGTTGAAGAAGAAATGGTACAATGGGTAAAGGTACTGATTTCATTAATTTTCCAAATAGAGATGAAGTGGAATATTTGACTATTAAATTTGATCAGATAGATAAAGTGAAAAAGCTTGAGCAGTGTATTGTACGGCTTTTACTGATAAAAGATTAATATATCAGCATATGCTGTAACTATTCATGTATCCTAAGGTTTAAGTGTAGACGCAGCTTTGGTTAATATTGGAAGTTCTGTATTCAAAGAAGGAATGTCATATGTAGCATTGTCATGAATTAGAACATTATCAGGTTTGTTTTCGGTTGATTTTGAGGAGAACAAAGTTAGTGCTGGTGTAAGCTGTGTTAGAGAGTACAATTGGTTAAGAAGTCTATAAGCTCCTTATTTAGGCCAGTACCCTGTTTATGAGAAACGTAGACTCTGTCCAAAGTGGAAGATTACAAAACATTCTACAGACCCTCAAGAAAAAAAGGACAACACAGAGATAGAAAAGAAAAGAAAACTGGAAAATAACAGTGAAGTTGTAGGTTACCAGTTTCAAAACAGTTCAGGTATCAACTGCTATGCAAATGTTGTTCTCAATGTACTGTTCTATTTACCACATGTCCTTAACAAGCGTTAGATAACAGAATGTCTTCTGCACTATATAATTTGCTACAATGTTTAAGAAGGTACAGAACTGTAATACATTCTGCTTCAGGGATCTGACACCTTTTAGATACACGTACAGGATCAATAACGTTTATCTTCAACAAGATGGAGTCTTAAAACAAGAAGAAGTAAACATTAATATTCTTTTTAGATTCAGTTACAATTGGGACCATGAGTGCGAAGGTTGCTCTTTTACATCTAGCACTCAGATTAATTCTGAACATTTTTTTTACTTACCATTACCAGATTTGAAAACTATGCCTTTTGACAAATTGCACAGAAATACTAACCAAAATATGACCTGCCTAAACTGCAGAGCTGACCTTATCTCTACATTATTTCAGTGTAATACAGCCAATTTTCAGGTACTCTTAAAATAACTAAATTAATAATTCAAGCAGTTGCTCATACAAACATGCATACAACCATTCACTCACCCATACAGCAACTAACAGACACCCACCCTTAGACGCAATCACTCAACTCAACAGGCACTCAAGCAGGCACTACCACACTGATACAGCCACTCTTCATCTTCTTACTCACTTATGCAACCACTTACACTGTCACTCACTCACTCATACAGCACTCTTGTACTCACATACTCATGTATTGACAGTTCATGCACCCACTTACTCACTCATACTGCACTCACTTACTCACCTATACATGTACTCATACACTCACTGTGAGAAAACAGGGCTGATTGCAGAGGCCCCATAACTTTTTGCCCCCATTTTCCATTTTCCACTTTTTGCTGGTGTTTTCCTGACTTTAAAGGTGCCCTGGGTACTGCTAACCAGTCCCAGGGCCTGTACTCTGTGTAAAATGGATATGCAAATTAGGCTAATTATAAGTGGCTAAGTTAACCTACCTATAAGTCCCTAGTATATGGTAGGGCATGTAGGTTTAGGGACCACAGCATAGGTGGTGCACACCTAGGTGCATTGCTGAGGTGCCCAGTGTCATTTTAAAAGCAAGCCTGCCTTGCTGGCTGCTTTTAAATTAAAGTTATATGCAAATTCGACTTTGGAATTAAAGGTACTTCCAAAGTCTTAAACTACCTTATTTTTACATATAAGTCACCCCTAAGGTGTGCCCTATGTGCCCCTAGGGCTGGGTGCCATGTAACTATAAGCAGGGACTTTATAAAAATAGATTTATAAGCCCTGGTGAGGTAAAAACAGCCAAATTCGTTTCTCCCTCATTGAAGTAAATGGCCTTCATAGGCTAGAATGGGGAGACTTTATTTTAAATTTTAAAGTCTCCTTAAATGTTGCATACCAAGAATTTGGTATCAAATTAATTGTTGTAATAAATCCTACAACTTCCAGTTGTTGGATTTAATATAACTAGTTCAGGTAAAAAGTTTAGACTTTACCTAAAAAGTTGCCAATTTCAGCTCTGCATTGTTTTTGCTGCTGTGCTCTGATTGGCCAGCCTGCAGCAGCTTCTGCCAGGCTGCCTTGATGAGGTGTGAAGTGGCCAGGCTTCACACAAAGGAATGTGCTTGGGGGAGAGAATCTCCCCTCAGCAGATGGTGAGGCAGGAAGGGGGAGGGCTGCCAAACTGGTCTTCAAAGGCAGAGAAGGACATTTGCAGCACCCAGCAACACCCCCACATCCTGCAACCCCAGACAATTAGGTGCCACCTTGATTAGATTAGGAGAGGGCAGGAGAGGGGTGTGTTTATGATTTTTAGCCACACCAGTGGGTGGGCTCAGCCAGATGTAACCTCCAAAAATCAGATTCATCCATGTTGGATTTTTAGAGACTGTTGCCTTCTGGGATGGATTTTTGCCACACTTCCCAGGAAGTGGTCATCACAGGGGGACGACCCTGTCCCTGATTGGAGAACCAGGGCCCCCCTGCTTTTCACCCAGGAGCAAGGATAAAACTGGCAGACCTGCACCCACGCCTCAGATCCCCTCCAGAATTCAACAAGAAAGGAACTAAAGAAGAAGAAGGACTGCCCTGCTGGACCCCTGGCCTACACCTGGACCCTGCGCTCAGAAGGACTGCACCAGCTGCACACTTGGGCTTCACCACAAGAAGGACTTTGCCTGGCTTCAACTGGTTCAAGGAGGGACTCCCTGTTTGCTACAGGTGAAAAATTGCTAAACCAGAGTCCCCTGCACCAACTCCTGAAGAAAGCGACCAGCTGACCACTGTCCAGTGGCCAAAAAGGAGTTTGCGCCAGGTGCATTCTGGGAGTTGAAGTCCGCACCCCCCAAGGACCATCACAGAACTTCTGGACCTTTGGGGTGAGCTGTGGACCCCAAAAGAACCTTAAAAGAACATCTGGGTGAAGCCCTAGAAGTTTGGAAAAGATTTGAGAATTTTTGGAAAAAAGCTCCAGAGAGGGACCGACCCGCCGCGGAAATTCTAGCCGGCTTGCCTCAACCGCGACCCGGCCTGACTTCGTGGTTCGTCCCGGTAAAGAAAAACATCCAAAAAAGAGACTAAGTCCGAAGGTAAAAAGTTGACCGGGACCTCCCAGCCATTGTATCCGAGAAGGGCTCCATGGACGTCGGATCAAGATCCAGGTTTACCCCGGTCGAAGGATTTTCATCTCGAAAAAACGACTAAGTCCGAAGGTAAAAGTCTCCACCGAGGAAACCCACATCGCGTATCCGGACAAGGGCTCCAGGAGGTCGGATTCAACTGGCAGGTTCGTCCCGGTGAAGAAAAACTTCAAAATAAAGACTAAGTCAGAAGGTAACTTTTTAACCGAGGCCTCCCGCGACTTGTAGCCGAGCAGGGCTCCATCGCGGTCGGCCTGAAAGTTTGACTTTGCCCCGGTCGAGGTGCAACCAGATGACCCGATTGGCGCTTTTTGTTTCTAAGCGCTAGAAAAGTAATAATTCTTTAAAAATTCATATCTCCGGTTCCCCTGAACCGATTTTAATCGTTTTTGTGTCATTTTAAAGATTTGGTTTTGGATTTTTAAACTGTTTCCTGTGTTTTATTTAATTACTGTTTTGTGATATTTGAATGCTTTACACTTTGTCTCCTAAGTTAAGCCTTGACGCTCGTTGCCAAGCTACCAAGGGTTGAGCTGGGATTAACTTACTGAGACCTAACTGTACCTATGTGGAGGTTAGTGGCTTGTTGCTAGGTGTAGGTACCTACCTGCCCTACCAATAACCCATTTTCCAACACTCACTCAATCACCCATACACCACTCATGCCCTCACTTGCTTACACATGTATGGACTCATACATTCATTCAATTACTTATTGAAGCACTCGTACACTCTCTCAATCACACACCACTCATACAATCACTCACACCTACACACACCCTTGCACTCACTCATGCAATCATGAGCTCACTCATTCATGCGCTAACTTACTCACCAACAAATGCACTCATGTACTTAGTCATTCACCCATACATGCACTCAGCCACTCACCCATACATGCACTTACTCCCTCCCCCATACAAGCACTCATGCACTCTCTCACCCATAGATGCATTAATGTACCTAGTCAATCACCCATATATGCACTCATGCACTCAGTTATTCACCCATACATGCACTCATGCACTCAGTTAATCACCCATACAGCGTTCATGCACTCAATTCCTGTACATAGTCTGATGCACTCAGTCACTCACCCATACATGCACTCATTGACTAAGTCATTCACCCATACATGCATTCATACACTCACTCACTTTTCCATACAGCACTCATGCACTTAGTCACTAACCCATTCATAAACATGCATTTAGTCAGTCATTCATACATCAGTCATGCACTCACACACTTCCCATACATGCACTCATGCACTCAATCACTCAATCATACATGCACGTATGCACTGACTCACCCCCATGCACTCATGCATTCAGTGTACTCACTCACACATACATGCACTCACTCATTCACCCTTACAAACGTTCATGCACTCACACACATAGATTAATTCATGCACTCTGTCAATCACCGATATGTGAACTCATGCACTCACTCAATTCCCATACATAGTTTTATGCACTCAGTCACTAACCTTTACATGCACACATGTACTCACTCACTTGCCCATACATCACTCATGCCCTTAGTCACTCACCCATACATACACTCATGAATTTAGTCAGTCACTCACACATGCACTCATGCACTCACTCAGTCAACCATACATGCACTCCTACACTCCAAGAATCACCTATACTCCAGTCATGCACTCACTCACTCACCTATACATGCACTCATTTAATCACAAATACACCACTTATGCACTCACTGACTCACTCATACATCACATACAATCACTCACTCACCCATACATGCAGTCATACCATCAGTAAATCACTCTTACACCACTCATACACTCAGTCACTCACCCATACACCAGGAATGCCGTCACTCAACCACACACCACTCATACACTCACACATACACACACTGTTGCACTCACTCACCTATACATGCAGTCATGCTCATGCGCTCACTCACTCACCCATACACACACTCATACTCTCTGCAGTCACCCATGCACCACTCATGCTCTCACTTACGCATACAGCCACTCATGGACCCACTTAGCTGTTCAGCCATTCATGCACCCACTCACTCACCCATACATGCACACAAGCACTCAGGTTTTCACACATATATGCACTCCCATACTCAGTCAATCACCCATACACCACTCATGCACTCACTCACCCATATGTGCACTCATGCACTCACTCACTTGTTCATACATGCACTCATACACTCAGTCACTTATCCATAGAGACACTCATACACTCCGTCACCGATACGACCACTCATACACTTACTCAGTCACTCATACACTACTCATACACTCATTCATTCACTTATACAAGCACTCATGGACTCAGGCAATCACCCATACACCACTCACTCACTTACTCATGCACACACTCTTGCACTAACTCACTCCCTCATACATACACTCATGCACTCACTCACCTATATACACACTCATACACTCTTTCCGTCACCCATGCACCACTCATGCTCTCACTCACTCACTCACTCGTACAGCCACTCATGGACCCACTCACTCAGCTATTTGGCCATTCATGCACCTACTCACTCACCCATACATGCATACAACACACAGTTTTTCACAAATACATGCACTCTTACATTCAATCACCCATACACCACTCATGCACTCACTCACCCATACATGCACTCATACACTCACTCACTTTTCCATACATTCAATCATACACTTAATCATGCTCCCAAACTTACACTTATACACTCAGTCACCCATACAAGCAGTCATACACTCACCCAATCACTCATACACCACTCACACACTCATTCATTCACTCATACATACACTCATGCACTTAGTCAATAACCCATACACCACTTATACACTCACTCATACAAGCACTCTTGCACTCACTAATTCCCCATACATGCTGTCATGCACTCACTTACCCACACACACACTCATACACTTTTTCAGGGAACCATGCACCACTCACACTCTCACTCACTCACTCATACAGCCACTCATGGACCCACTCCATCAGCTATTCAGCCATTCATGCATCCACTCACTCACCCATGCATGCACTCATACACTCAGTTGATCACCAATACACCACCCATGCGCTCGCTCACTCATCCATGCATACACTCATGTCCTCAGCCAATCACCAATACACCACTCATGCACTCAGTCACTCACCCATCCACCACTCATGCACTCACTCACCTATATACACACTCATACACTCTTTCCGTCACCCATGCACCACTCATGCTCTCATTCACTCACTCACTCATACAGCCACTCATGGACCCACTCACTCAGCTATTTGGCCATTCATGCACCTACTCACTCACTCATACATGCATACAACACACAGTTTTTCACAAATCCATGCACTCTTACACTCAATCACCCATACACCACTCATGCACTCACTCACCCATACATGCACTCATGCACTCACTCACTTTTCCATACATTCAATCATGCACTCAATCATGTACCCATACATAAACTTATACACTCAGTGACCCATACAAGCAGTCATACACTCACCAATCACTCATACACCACTCCCACACTCATTCATTCACTCATACATACACTCATGCACTTAGTCAATAACCCATACACCACTCATACACTCACTCATACAAGCACTCTTGCACTCACTAACTCCCCATACATGCAGTCATGCACTCACTTACCCACACACACACTCCTACACTTTTTCAGGGAACCATGCACCACTCACACTCTCACTCACTCACTCATACAGCCACTCATGGACCAACTCCATCAGCTATTCAGCCATTCATGCATCCACTCACTCACCCATGCATACACTCATACACTCAGTTGATCACCCATACAAAACCCATGCGCTCTCTCACTCATCCATACATACACTCATGTCCTCAGCCAGTCACCAATACACCACTCATGCACTCAGTCACTCACCCATACACCACTCATGCACTCACTCACTCACTCACCCATATATGCAGTGATACATTCAGTCAATCGCTAATAGATGCCTTCATGCACTTACTCAATTACCCATATACTACTCATACATTCATTCAGTCACCCATACAGCAGTCATGCACTTATGCAGTCATGCACGACTCTCACACTCATTCACTCATAGGCGCACTCTGACTCACTTATTTAATGATATACATACTCATCAATTCAGACAATGTGCCATACACAACTCATGCACTCACTCAGTTATCTATACATTCACTCATACATGCAGTAAGTCACCTATGCGCCATTTGTGCACTCGGCCACTCACACATTCATTCAGTTGTCCATACAACAATCATACATTCATTCAGTCATCCATACACCACTGGCATGCATATAGCCATGTACTCATTCCATCATTCATTATTCATATTTATATGTAAACACACACATACAATTTCTCTTTTTTAACCATGAAATGTTGTTCTAAGAGGAACCTTTTTTCTTATTTTTGTGGGACTGTTTTTTATCTTTTTTTATTTTCTAACAATTCTGTACTTTTTTGTATTTTTTTTTTGTTGAATCAAAATGTAATTAAAAAGGAGAAAAAATATTTCAACAAAGGTAAACAACACTACAAAAACTGGAGTAAATTATAAATTAAAAAAATACCAAGTATGGTTTCTTGCTGACCCCAAAATCAGCCCAAAGGATTACTCTCCCATAGTAAGAGTGGTACTATGCTTCAAGCAGTAAGTTAGAATGTCATGCAGCTCTGGATGATTATGAGGTCTTCGTGACTGCACATTATTAGGTCCTCTGGAAGACACACATGAATAATGCTAGTTACGATTTCTCTTCTTGTTATCAGTTTATTTGTAATAAGACCCCTAACCCGGCTGCCGTCCACTCCAACTGCTGCTTCTCCCTTGATCGCCCTTTCACTTCCAGAATCCCCACCTTGCTGGGAGACAGCTGGGTTTCACCACTTCTTAAAGACATATAACATAACAACTCTACCATATAACACATCCCATATCCTAAAATAATAGAAAAACACCTAAGCAATGTTTATACAGTAATATAAATATTTCAAAACAATATTATTAAAATACAGAACTATTGATAACATTCATGGGTTACAAGGTAACAACCCCCACATATGTTTTCCTGAAAACTAATTCAACTTAATAACATACATAGGCCCTCATTCCAACCCTGGCGGTCATGGACCGCCAGGGTGGAGGGACACGGAAGCACCGCCAACAGGCTGGCGGTGCTTCCAGGGCCATTCTAACCGCGGCGGTAAAGCCGCGGTCAGAAAAGGGGATCTGGCGGTTTCCTGCCGGATTTCCCCTGGCCCGGAGAATCCTCCATGGCGGCGCTGCTTGCAGCGCCGCCATGGGGATTCCGACCCCCTTCCCGCCAGCCTGTTTCTGGCGGTTTACACCGCCGGAAACAGGATGGCGGGAATGTGTGTCGTGGGGCCCCTGGGGCCCCTGGACTGCCCATGCCACTGGCATGGGCAGTGCAGGGGCCCCCTAACAGGGCCCCATAAAGATTTCCACTGTCTGCTTTGCAGACAGTGAAAATCGCGACGGGTGCAACTGCACCAGTCGCACCCCTGCAACTCCGCCGGCTCCATTCGGAGCCGGCTTCATTGTTGCAGGGTCTTTCCCGCTGGGCCGGCGGGCGCCCTTTTGGCGGTCGCCCGCCGGCCCAGCGGGAAAGTCGAAATGACCCCCGCGGTCTTTCGACGGGGTTACTTTGGCGGGCGGCGGAACGCCCGCCAAAGTCAGAATGACCCCCATAGTCTCTCAATGACTTTGGTCTTTCCTTAAATCTGTCACTGGATCTTCTTATTGTATCACTTTCAATTCGTGCATCATTCATTTCCTTCCTTCTGAGTCAATCATCTTTTTCCACCTCTGTACATTTCACTATCCTCCTCACATTCCACCAGTTACCATCCGATAAGTTAACACAGTTTCCCTTGACTTCAATCACACATCTAGGTTCCGACAATTTAGATTCTCCCTTCCTTGTCACGTTGCCCGTACTCGCTCTTATCCACACACCCCTTATATCCACTTCCTGTTTTCTTTTAATCCTACTATTGTGTCTTGACTCATACTGTTGTTGATATTTCTTTACCCTTTGACCAATCTCCTCAGGATTGATCACAATTTTCCTATTCTTTACCATCCATGCTGGTACAGCCACCGTACATGGTACTCTCCCTTTCAATAACAAAAAAAAAAATGGTGTTTCACCAGTCACACTATGCGGTGTTGTCCTGTAACTCCACAACATGTCTCTGACTTGAGTTTTCCATGGAGAATTACTGCATACAGCCAACTGAATGTTTTCCCCCAACATACGATTAAATCATTTGACCATGCCATTACCCTTAGGATGATACACCGGTGTTCTGTAATGTTTTATTACCCAGAAAACACTCACACTCCCCATAGGTAAATTGTGGCCCATTGCCACTGACAATTTCTCCAGGACACCCTTCTCTTCTGAAAATGTCCTTGCAGAACGCTATTACGTTACACATTTTCACCTCTTTCATAAACCCCACTTACGGCCATTTAGAATAATAGTCCATCATGACAATTGCAAACCTGTCTGACTATCCCAAACTTTCAAAGGGACCACATATATCAATGGCAACCTTCTCCCATACTTTCTCCGGTAATTCACTCGCTTTGATAGTAGATTCCAACAACACATGTGATTTATCACTACATGCACATTTCACACAATTTCTTACATATCTTTCAACTTGTCTGTCCATTCGCAGCCACCAAACGCCTGCCCGAACCTTCCTTTTCATGGCAGACATGCCCCCATGACCTTCATGCATCAGTCCCAAAACTCTATCTTTTAAGCTCTCCGGTGCAACCAACTTGTCCCCCCTCCTCAGTACACCATCCATAACTGACAATTCCTCCCACGCATTCTTAAATTCAAAGAAATCGGCATCCAACTGTTTTCTTCCCACACCCGATAATTATTCCATTATTTTATTCAACACAACGTCCCCTCTTACAGCAGCTTCCCATTCCTCTCTGTCTATAGCTCCCCACATATCTGATATGTCAGCCACCATCCACTCATCTTCTTCAAACTTCTCTCTGTCATCCACTGGCAATCTAGACATACAATCAGCATTTATATTCCTTATACCTGGTACATATCTCATTTTGAACGTGTATTCTTGTAATCTATATATCCACTTTGCAATTCTTGGTGTAGCCTTGCTTGCCCCCTTAGTGGTGAAGTTGTCTATTAACGGCTTGTAATCTGTCCGAAATTCAAATTCCGTGCCCCATATATATGTTTGGAAATGTTGCACACTCCACCAACATGCCAAAGCCTCTTTTTTGATCGTTGAATAAGTTGGTTTAACACCCTTCAACGTGCGCAAAGCAAAAGCTACCACTCTTTCCCCGCCTTCATGTCTCTGCAACAATGCTGCCCCCAATCCTTAATTGCTTGCATCCACCACAATTATGGTTTCATCCTCAGGATCACTTGGTTTCAATATGATGGGTTTCACTATTGCGCTCTTGATCAAATCAAATGCCACTTGACACTCCTCGGACCACTTAAAATGACACCCCTTTTTCATTAGGTTTCTCAGCACATGCACCTTATCTGCAAAGCGATCTACAAATTTTGTGTAGTACTCAGTCAATCCAAGGAATGATCTAAACTGTTCTTTGTTTTGAGGAGAAGGAGCCTCTGATATGGCATATAGCAATTGTAGCTTTGGTTTTATGCCATCCTGGTTCAACGTGAGCCCTAAGTACTCCACCTCTCCAACACAAAACGTACTTTTTTTTCTGCTGATAGTAAGTCCTGCTTTCTCGAACCTCTCCAAAACTTCCAACAATACTTCATCATGTGCTTGCTCATTTTCCTCCAAATCAGCACGTCGTCCTGGAAACATAGGGGGTCATTCCAACCCTGGCGGTCATCGACCGCCAGGGTGGATGACGACGGAAGCACCGCCAACAGGCTGGCGGTGCTTCCCTGCCCATTCTGACTGCGGCGGTAAAGCCGCGGTCAGAAAAGGGGATCCAGCGGTTTCCCGCCGGATTTCCCCTGTCTGGGCTGAATCTCCATGGAGATTCCGACCCCCTTCCCGCCACCCTGCTTCTGGCGGTTTTTACCGCCAGGAACATGATGGCGGGAACGGGTGTCGTGGGGGCCCCTGCACTGCCCATGCCACTGGCATGGGCAGTGCAGGGGCCCCCTAACAGGGCCCCAGCATGATTTTCACTGTCTGCTTAGCAGACAGTGAAAATCGCGACGGGTGCAACTGCACCCGTCGCACCTCTGCAACACCGCCGGCTCCATTCGGAGCCGGCTTCTATGTTGCAGGGCCTTTCCTGCTGGGCCGGTGGGAGCTCCTTTGGCGGGCGCCCGCCGGCCCAGCGGGAAAGCCAGAATGGCCGCCGCGGTCTTTTGACCGCGGAGCGGCCAAATGGCGGTGACCGCATGGCAACACCAGAGAAATGTAGTGGGTATAGTTACCTCAGCTAACTATAACTTGTGCCCCTGTTATGTACCGCCTATGACCTCACATATTACATCACTCATGACATGGCCAGTGACATTACTGATAACATCTCAAATGACATCACTGATGGTATCAGTGGTGACATAATCCAGTGAGTGTTAGTGGTTGTATGGGTGTATGAGTGTGTGTGTGGCGGTACAGGTGAGTCGGTGTGTCTGTATTTGTATGGGTGAGTGATGAAGTGTGTTTGTGTGTGTGTGTGTGTGTATGTATATATATATATACTGTATATATATATATATATATATATATATATATATATATATATATATATATATATATACAAAGGAAAGTTGTCCTCCGGACAAAAGTGCACTCTCAACAGGTTGCAGTTTATTTTGGAAAGCAGCAAAGCCAGTAACATTCAAAGAATTCTTTACACGTTTTTTCCAGGCCTTACGCATTTCAGACATCTCGTCCTTGGTCACAGGCTAAATGCTTGGGGGTGAGCAAATGATTGCAGGCACCTGATTACTTGTTTAAAAGCTCTGGTGACTTACACAATGCAGCCTGGAAGTGGTAGTCCTGCACATTTATATCACATCTTTAGTAGACAATGATTTCTGCCTTAGTAGGTTGCTGCAGCCAAACACACATTAAAGCACATTTAAAAACCTTAGTATATATAATATATATATGTGTGTGTATGTATATAGAAGAACAAATTTAAAAAGCTAAAGCATTATTAACTGTTTTGAAGAATTTAAAGCATATCAAATTACATTAGGATGTTTTTTTTTAATATTTAATTAAAAAATCCACCTAAAAATGTTGTAATTGTATTATGTGCTAAAAGTTACTAAAACATATGTACAGAATTAATTACAATTAACTTAACTTTTTTAATTGTTAAAGTTAGCTTTCCATTCATATTTAAATTTAAGAAAGTAATAAAACATGTTTAAAATAAAATATTATTTAGTTATAGTTTATATTTCATTTTTCAACATTAAAACAAATGTATATATATTTTTAGAAAAGTAAAGTAAATTAATTTTTTAACATTATTTCCAATCAGAGGATGTTGCACTAGAAGTGGCTGCTATGTATGGTGCTGGACTTACTCCAGCTCTACGCTAGAGTGCATTTACAACTGCTTTAATTCTTTTTGGCAATCATTACTACAGAAGGGCAGTTTATGAACAGCAATGGGCTTATCCTTTTGTGGATAGGTGCATGTTCCTAGCTAGACCACTCCCTAATCCCGCCTTACTTCTCCTTGAATTCCTCCCATTTAGTCATAAATATTTCCCACGTTGCTACTACTTCCCCTGTAACTCCCACAATCAATATTAAAACATAATCTACATGTCAAGAGATCTCCTCAGTCAGGGTAGAGATCACATAAAAGATAGGAGAGACGGAAGGACATACCTCAACACATAGGTTAGTGAATAGCAGTTAGAAGTACATTAGTAGTATTGTAGTAGTACTACTAAACCTACTACAAAAGGTAGTAAATAAGCCCCAATATAATATATGACTCTTTCACACTTTACCAGTTGCAACACTGCAAATGTCATATTTGTGATTTTTCGCCCTTGCAACCTTCAATCAATCAGAGTTCTTGAAAGGTGCTGGTGGGGGAGGAGGGGTCCACAGTTCAGTCAATGAGCTGGATTGCTGGTTGAGTCGAAGAGCCAGGTCTTGAGGTCCTTCCTGAATTGAGGCAGTGAGGGAGATTGCCTGAGATGAAGAAGAAGAGAGTTACAGGTCTTAGCAGCGATGTATGAGAAGTATCTTCCTCCAGCTGTGGTCTTGTGGATCCGTGGGATGGTGGCCAGGGCCATGTGGGTGGAGTGAAGTTGTCTGGTGGGGGTGTAGAAGGCGAGGTGGTGTTTGAGGTATGCGGGCCCAATGTTGTGGAGGGCCTTGCAGGAGTGTGTGAAGAGCTTGAAGGTGATTTTCTTGTTGATCGAGAGACAGTGGAGATCGCTCAGGTGCCTGGAGATGTGGCAGCGGTGGAGGATGTCCAGGATGAGCAGTGTTCTAGATTCTTTGTAGCTTTTTTTAGAGCTTCTGAGAGGCACTGGCATAAAGTGCATTGCAGTAGTTGAGCTTGCTGCTGATGAGTGCCTGGGTGACTGTTCTTCTGGATTCTATGGGATCCACTTGAAGATCTTTTGGAGCAGGTGGAGCGTGTGGAAGTAGTGGGATGAGACAGCATCGATCTAATGGTTCATTGAGAGCCAGGTGTCCAGGATAATTCCTTAGGTTGTGTGTGTGGTTGAACGGTGTGGGAGGTTCTAAGTACCGCAGGCCAAAAGGAGTCGTCCCGGGCAGAGGGGATGGTTCCTGAAATGAGGACTTCTTTTTGTCAGCGTTAAGCTTGATGGAGCTGTTCTTCATCCATGCGGCGACTGCCTTCATCCTGTTGTGGAAGTTGCTCTTTGCTGCTGCAGGTTCGTTGGTGAGGGAGAGAATCAGTTGGGTGTCATCAGCGTAGGATGCGATGTTGAGTCTGTGGTTTCTGACGATGTCTGCAAGTGGGCCCATGTAGATGTTGAAGAGGGTGGGGCTCAGGGAGTATCAATGATGGATGCTGCAGATGATCTCTGTAGGTTTGGATGGGAACAGAGGGAAATTGACTCTCTGGGTTCACCCAATGAGGAAGGAGAGGATCCACTTTAGGGCTTTGCTGTGGATGCCGGCATCTTGGAGTCTTTTGTAGAATGTGTGGTGGGAGATGGTGTTGAAGGCGGCAGAGAGGTCCAGAAGGATGAGGGCTGCAGTTTTGCCTCTGTCCAGGAGTTTGCAGATGTCACCTGTTGCAGCTAGGAGAGAAGTCTTGGTGCTGTGGTGGCTTCTGAAGCCTGTTTGGGAGGGGTCCAAGATGTGGTTGGTTTCATTGACCTCAGTGAGTGGGGTGTTGATGGCTTTCTCAATGACTTTGGGCAGGAAGGGGAGCAGAGAGACGGGTCTGTTGTTCTTGAGGTCCTTCAGACCTGCTGAGAGTTTCTTCAGCAGGTAGTTGATCTCTTCATGGTTCTAGTCTTTATGGAAGGTGGCCATCTTAATGGAGCAGTTGATGGTGTGGCAGAGTTTGGGGGGTGATGGTGTCGCCAGTTCTGTTGAAGATGTGGTGGGGGTAGGGGCCTAATGGAGCTCCGGAGTGGACGGTCTTCATGACCCCTGTTGTGTTGTCAGTGGTGAGGGTGGTCCAGTTGGTCAGAGTCAGCTGGAATCTGGAACATTTGGGTGCAGTTGTTGAGGGTAGGGTTGGTGGGTCCTCTGTTGCGTGGTCTGCCGGGGTCTTGCTACATCTCCATCTTCTCTCAATTCATCTGTAGGTACGTCTAGATTCTTGGAGGGTGGGGGACAACCAGCTAGCTTTTTTCAGCTGTCTGTTTGCCGGAGGGTTTCCTGAGGAGAGCCAGAGCATTGGCACAATCCGAGATCCATAGGTGGAGGTTGCGTCCAGATGTGTTGGCATCTGTGGAGGTCAGTGGTGGTGTGTTGCAGAGAGCAATGATGACTTGATCTTTGGAGACCTTGTCACAGCTTCTGTGTGGGTAGCCTGGGGGCAGTGGTGTTGGGTGGGCTTGGTGAAGGAGAAGAGGACACAGCGGTGGTCAGTCCATTGGACTTTAGAGGTGTGGCCAACAGAGATGTTGCTGCTGGCAGAGAAGATGGGGTTGAGCGTGTGCCTTGGTGAGTGCATTGGGGAGGTGACCAGTTTTTTCAGTCCGATGGTGGCAAAATTCTCCAGTAAAGATGAGGTGTTGGGGTCACTGAGGTTGTTCAGGTGGAAATTGAGTTTGCCAAAATGGATGTTGAGGCAAAGCTGTGGTGTGCGATGAAGTCAGCTATGGATTCCCTGGAAGGCAGACAGTGTCCGGGGAGTCTGTAGACGAGGGTGCCGTGGAGGGTGGTGTTTGGGTTGGTCTGAATCTGGAAGTGGAGGTGCTCCATGTCGGGTGAGTGGTCATCGGTGCTGGTTGTGAGGCGGAGGGGTTCTTGTGTATGATGGTGATGCCTCCTCCTGGTCGGTTGATGCAGTCCTTGTGGATGATCTTATACCCATCAGGATGGTGGTGGATAGGTCTGGTGCAGAGATGGGGTTCATCCAGGTTTCCGTGAGGAATGTGATGTTGGGGGGGGTGGAGTTGAGTAGTTCCCAGATCCATGTTTCTTGAGGAAGCATGTGTTGAGTAGGATGCAGCTGAGGTTGTCATATCTGGTTCTAGGGGGCTTTGTTGTTGGAGGTCTGGTGTGCGATTGGTCCTTGTGCATAATTTGGTGATGCGTGGTGGCAGGCGCTGGTTTGTGCAGTGTTGAGGGCCTGGAGGATGCTGGCATCATAGTGGTGAGGGGTGCAGGGACCAGGGTCCCTGGGTCTGGGCTGGGTCCCAGCACAGATTTTGGCAGACAGGCGTGCCTTTGGCACACCAGCAGTGCACCAGCAGCGCACCCACTGTGTGCGGCTGTGCAGCGGCCCCCATTAAGTAGTGTTAGGGAGGTGCTGGTCAGCTGAGAGGCAGGAAGCAGTGATGGGAGGGGGCGGGACTACAGGGGCAGGCAGAGGCGAGGGCAGAAAGCACAAGGGAAGCAAAGGGGCACCGAAAACGACACAAAAATGACAAAAGGCACAGAAAGAGAAATACAATAGAATAAAAGAAATACAGGAAAACTAAGAGAAAGACATAGAAGCAGAGAAGCAGAGACAGACAATACTCCCCATCGGACCACCAGGGAAGAGGTGCAGGCAGGAGCCTGTGGGTGGAGGAGGGCCCCAAACCCTAGGACTGGAGTGCAGAAAGGCACACAGCTACCAACTGGAGCTGCGTGGTCAGAAAGCAAAGCTCCTTCACTGCGCAGCGGCCGCCATTAAGTATCGCTCCCCCCGCCCCTGCAGCTCCACCTGCCCAGGCTCCTGACACCTCCCAGCAAGACCAGCTAAACCGTAAGTACTCCCCCCGCCCAGCCCCACGCCCAGCCCCGCGCCACTCACCTCTCTTTCCCTGAACTTCTGTCTTCTGCCTTCCGCTCTCTCCTCCAACCTCTCCGCACCTCTGCTGTCCATCTCCCTTCGCTTCCTGCGCCTCCTTCCTGCTTCTGGTAGCCATCTTTCTCTGCTCCTCTTCTGCAGCCCACTTGCTGCGTGTTTCTGCTCTTCCTCTGTGCCCGCTCCTCTTCCTCACCGCTCCTGCTTTGCTCTTCCTCTGTGCTCTTCTCCTCCTCTGCACCCCGTCCTGCGTGTTCTTTTCTTCCTTTTTCTTCATCTGTGTTCTTCTGTGCTCTTCTCCTCCTCTGCACCCCGTCCTGCGTGTTCTTTCTTCTTTTTCTTCATCTGTGTTCTTCTGCTCTTCTCCTCCTCTGCACCCCGTCCTGCATGTTCTTCCTTCTTTTTCTTCATCTGTGTTCTTCCGCTCTTCTCCTCCTCTGCACTCCGTCCTGCATGTTATTTCTTCTTTATCTTCATCTGTGGCGTTCTCCTCATCTTCTGGACACTTCCCTCCTCTGCTTCTCTGGTCTCTCCTCTTCTTCTTGACTCCTGTCTCCTCTTCTTCTTGACTCTTCTCTCGCCTCTTCTTCTTGACTCTTCTCTCTTGACTCTTCTCTCTCCTCCTCCTCTTGACTCTTCTCCCCTGACTCTTCTACCCATCTCTTCTGTTCTTCTTGACTCCTCTCCTCCTCTGTAATCCCCCCTTCCCTATCTTTTTTCCCTCCCCCTCTACCAGACCCCCCCACCCTCCGCTTTCCCGCTGCCACCTCCTGCTTGGCCCTGCCCCCCCTGCTCCCATTCGTCGCCCCCCCTCCCGGCTCCCGCTCCCAGCTAACCCCTCCTCTCCCCCTCCCCCCTCTTATGGCGGCCGCTGCACCTGGACCGCGCCCAGCGCCACGACCCCTGTCCCCCAGCACTCCCAAACCCCGCAGCACTGCTACGACCCCACCTCCCTCCATGCTCTCAACCCGGGGCGCTCCAGAACCTGCTTCCAAGCCAACCCTAAACGCACCCATGGACCCTTCGCATGCCTCACCTGCAAACTCACCTTCCACCGCGACTGCACCCCGCCCGCCAGCCCACACGCCAATAACCACCTCAAATGCATCCTGATCAACGCACGCTCCGTCCACAAGCACGCCATTGAACTATGGGACCTCCTGGACTCCACCGCACCGGACGTCGCCTTCATCACTGAGACCTGGATGAACGCCTCCTCGGCACCCGACATCGCCATAGCCATCCCGGACGGCTACAAGATCACCAGGAGAGACCGCACCAACCAAGTCGGTGGAGGAATCGCCATTGTTTTCAAGGACTCCATCAACATCACCACCTCCACCGAAGACACCCCCCTCGCCGCCGAACACATGCACTTCCAGATCCACACCGACCCCAGGACCACCCTCAGAGGAACTCTCATCTACAGACCCCCTGGTCCACAAGCCCTCTTCAGCGAATCCATCGCAGACTTCACCCCCCCGCACACCCCTTGCCTCGCCGGACTACATCCTCCTCGGTGACCTCAACTTCCACCTGGAGCAGAACAACGACCCCAACACCACCACCCTGCTCAACAACCTCGCCAACCTCGGTCTCAAGCAACTGGTGAACACCCCCACCCACATCGCCGGACACACGCTCGACCCCATCTTCTCCGCCAGCAACCACGTATCCTTCAGCCACTCCTCCGTAATACACTGGACTGACCACAGATGTGTCCACTTCACCTTCAGACGCAAGACTCTTCACCTCCACACACAACCCATCCCACGCAGACATTGGAACAAAATCCCCACGGAACAGCTTCGCTCCACTCTCAGCGACAACCAACCCACCTTCTCCACCGACCCCAACAACGCAGCCCTCAGCCTCACTCATTGGATCACCAACTGCGCGGACAACCTTGCACCTCTCAGACGCCTCCCAAGACAGACCAGCACCAGGAAACCTCAATGGTTCACAGACACCCTCAAGGAATTAAAAAAAAACTGCCGTACCCTCGAGAAAGCCTGGCGCAAAGACCACACCGCAGAAAACATGTCTGCCCTCAAAAACGCCGCCCGCGAACACCATCAGCTGATCCGCGCCACCAAAAGAACTTCCTTCACAGACAGAGGGGACAAGAACACTCACAACAGCAAAGAACTCTTCAACATCGTCAAAGAGCTCTCCAATCCTAACGCCAACTCCAACTCCATGACGCCCTTACAAGACCTCTGAAACTCCCTCACTACCTTCTTCCATCGTAAGATCACCGACCTACACCACAGCTTCGGACACCAGACCCAGCCAACCACCATAGAACCTACTACCCCAGCCATCACCCTCAACGCTTGGACTCACATCAGCACGGAGGAGACCAAAGCTACCATGAACTCCATCCACTCCGGTGCCCCCTCGGACCCCTGCCCACACTTCATCTTCAACACAGCCGACGACATCATCGCCCCGCATCTCCAGACCATCATCAATGGGCTCGTTTGCCTCTGCCGCCTTCCCCGAGAGCTGGAAACACGCGGAAGTCAATGCCCTCCTGAAGAAACCTACGGCGGACCCCAGCGACCTGAAGAACTTCCGCCCCATCTCGCTCCTCCCCTTCCCTGCCAAAGTCATAGAGAAGACCGTCATCAAGCAACTGACCAATTTCCTTGAAGACAACAACCTACTCGACCCCTTGCAGTCCGGATTCCGAACCAATCACAGCACAGAAACCGCCCTCATCTCAGTCACAGACGACATCAGAACTCTGATGGACAACGGAGAAACAGTCGCCCTCATCCTCCTCGACCTCTCGGCTGCCTTCGACACCATCTGCCACCGAACCCTAACATCCCGCCTGCGCTCCACCGGTATCCAAGGACTGGCCCTGGACTGGATCACCTCTTTCCTCTCTAACCGCTCCCAAAGAGTCTACCCCCCTCAGTTCCGCTCAGACCCCACGAGATCATCTGCGGCGTCCCACAAGGCTCCTCGCTCAGCCCGACTCTCTTCAATGTCTACATGAGCCCCCTCGCCGACATCGTACGCAAACACATCATCAACATCACCTCATACGCCGACGACACTCAGCTGATACTTTCCCTCACCAAGGACCCCACTGGCGCCAAGACCAACCTGCAAGATGGAATGAAAGACGTTGCAGAATGGATGAAACTCAGCCGTCTGAAACTGAACTCAGAAAAAACTGAAGTCCTCATCCTCGGAAACACCCCGTCCACCTTCGACGACTCTTGGTGGCCCACGGCCCTAGGCACCGCCCCAACCCCCTCAGACCACGCACGCAACCTCGCATTCATCCTGGACCCGCTTCTCACCATGACCAAACAAGTCAACGCCGTATCATCCTCCTGCTTCCTCACTCTCCGCATCCTCTGAAAGATCTTCCGCTGGATCCCCGCCGACACCAGAAAAACTGTGACCCACACCCTCGTCACAAGCCGCCTCGACTACAGAAACACCCTATACGCAGGAACCACCGCTAAATTCCAGAAATGTCTGCAGCGAATACAAAACGCCTCCGCCCGCCTCGTCCTCGACATACCCCGCAGCAGCCACATCTCCGCCCACCTGAGACACCTGCTCTGGCTTCCCGTCAGCAAAAGAATCACCTTCCGGCTCCTCACCCATGCACACAAAGCCCTCCACAACAAGGGACCCGAATACCTCAACCGTCGCCTCAGTTTCTACACGCCCACCCGTCAACTTCGCTCCGCCAACTTCGCACTCGCCGCCGTCCCTCGCATCCGCCGCACCACGACAGGTGGGAAATCCTTATCCTACCTGGCGGCCAAAACATGGAACTCACTCCCCGCCAACCTCAGGACCACCCAGGACCACCCTGCATTCCGGAGGCAGCTCAAAACCTGGCTCTTCGAGCAGCAGTAACCCCCTTCCCCTAGCGCCTTGAGACCCTCACGGGTGAGTAGCGCGCTTCATAAATGTTTTTGATTTGATTTGATTTGATATGCCTATGTGGGACAAAGAACATGAAAGGTGAGAATCAGAATATGCCAGCATAGAAGTCAGCTGAGAAGTAAAGTGGCACATGCACATTTGTTGGACATTTCGAAAGGCTGGGACACAACCTAAATGATTTTCGATAGAGGACTATTGATGTTGTAATGGTCTGTTTTTACTTTGCGCCTCCTTATAGTGTACAAGCTTTACACTCCAATTGGTTGGCTCCACAAGTGCTTTAGACATAATCTCAGGGTCCTCCCTCTCTTTATTAGATTCTGACACCAAAGAGAATATTCTGGTTCCCTGGGAATGAACCATGGTCATCTTTGATCTGTTATTAGGTATCTATTCACCACACATTAAGCTGGTCACATAATTTCAAACACATTACTCTGACAATGCAAGCATTCAACCACTGCACTATTTGTCTTTGAGACATTTGATGGCTTACACTTATTATGTTATGCATGCCATTTACTCATTTGGGACCACATTACTTCCTTGAGGCTTCTTCTTAGCACACACCACTGTTTTCCAGCATGTCCTCCCCTACAAGGGTGTTATGGCTGTTCATTCGCGTAGGAGCCTTTAGTTTATCATTATATTGTTAAATATATTTTTTCTCTCTTTTTTTCTATTTTTTTTCTTCTCAAATTGCAGGTTTTAATGTATATCTACTGATGTATTCAATTCATGAAACCAGGCAAACATTGTATTGTCCTGCTGATGATCCCATATGTTGAGGGGATCGAAACGCAATCAACTAGGTCACTCTGACCCTTGTGAACTGAGGAAATTACTCTTTTGGGTGCAATAGTGCTTTCCTTTAAATAAGAAATTTGACTTTGCTGATTCTATGCAATCTGTGATGCCACCACTTGTTTCTTTGCCTGTTTTATTTATGCAATACCTGCTATGATGTGCCACATAGGGTTGTATATCCTGAAAAGAACTGAGTTGTTCATCTAAATAAATACTTGTTTTTGACTTTCCTTTTGTGCATTTAGGGCTTCAGTGTATTATATGTATGCTTAGGGACCCATGTTCCTTATAGCTTTATGACTACCCTTGGTCCCTATTCATCCTTGTGTTTCCTTGTCTATTTAAAGCATAGAATGGAAGGCAAAGACAATGAGAGCCCTATTCACAAAGAGCCTCTGAAGTCATGGGAGAGTCTCCGTCCTCGTATCGGAATCTCTGCAACAAGAATTCCCATTTTGGAGATTCTGGCATGAGGACAGAGACTCCATCATGACGGTGGAAGCTCTTTGTGAATTGGCCCCTGAGAGTGTGACTGGAATGGTGACTGAGTTCTATGAGCAAAAGAGTGTACGTTTGCTGCATCAAGAGGTACTATTCTCTAACGAGGTTTGTCTTTAGGTCTTTCTCAATTTGGAGTTGAGGTAAAGAGTGGTAGCTGTAGACAGACTGATAGAGAGAAACGGTTGTGAGAGAGGTATAAGGTCATGAGAGAGTGGTAAAGTGTGTCAGGTAGACAGAGGTGAAATGGGAATGTGGTGAGCTAGATATAGGTTAGGAATTTACAACTGAGATTGAAAGACAGGGCTAGGTGCACAGAGATGTCAGGATACATAGACTGAATTAAAAGGAGACAGTGAGGTAGAAGAGATGAGGTGAAACTCTGAGAGACAGGAGATAAATACATTACTTTTTCTAATGTAATTGCCACCAAAAGTATGAAAGGCTCAGAGTTAACTTTGTGAAGGGTGTGAATGAAGGCAAAGATCCTGTGAAGTGTTCATGTCCAGTTGTCAAATTAAAAAGCATCTATTTTTTAATGCTCACTGTCATCATATGGGGCTTTTGGGAGGTCTTGTTCACTTTGCCTGAATGTGAGCTCTTGGAAAGTGGGGGCCCTGGGCAATTGTCAACTTTGTCCATACCTTAAAACAGCTCTGTGAAATTAGGTACTTCAGTGGTTAGTGAAACGAAAGGGCATATTTATCAAGATTTTGCACCACCCTTTCACCACTCAAGGGCACACAAGGGCACGCCAGGACGACACAAAACCTAAATGAGATTTATCAAGCCACGCAAGGCCACCTTGTGTGGCCCTGAGTGTCTTGATAAATCTAGCATAATGCACAGCAGTGCAAATCACTGCCCTCCATTACTCTACCCTAGGGAGGCATGCCCTGGGTGGAGCGTTGGTGTTCCCATGCATCCACCCATGAATACTGGCACATTCTCAGATTTACCTGGGAATGCGTCAGAATTTTATGCCTCTCCACCAGAGGCGCAACAAGGAGAATATCTTCATTTCATTTCTCCTTATTGTTACATTTTTCTAAGTTTGCTGCCTCTGAGGATTGTTTTGTGCAGGAAGGCTTCCTTTCCTGCACAAAAACAATCCTGCCTGCAATGCAGGCACCCTTGCCACATGATGCAAAAGTGCCTGTGTTGGCGCTAGGCAGCCAAAAGTGCACTAGTGATAGGAAAGGACAGGATATGATGGTAAATACAGTGCATTTCTTCCCTTTACCTTTCACACCTCGCAGCAAGGTGATATTCTGTGTTGCGTTGCGTGAATGTTTGATAAATATGGACCCTTACACTTTTACAAGTCATATCATGTTCTAGCATTTAAATTTCTGTGAAGCACCACTAGGTGTCAGTAGTAATCAATGAAACCATCACATTTCTACCATGCTTTGTTGCTTCAGAAGACAGATTTTCGGGTAAATTAAATGTGAACATAGTTCACACGAATCTATTTTTTAACCAGAAGCGTTCTAGTTTCGCCGTAGGTGGTTACCATTCTTTGTCAGGTTCTTTGTTTTGCTTGCTGTTATTGTAGTTCACAGTTCCTCAAGTTGCAGTCAAAATCTTACAGATAAGGACTGTCTTGAACGCCAAGTTAAGATTTAAGGTAAAGAGGTCAGCCGTCTATTATTACTCCAGTAAATAAGTAATTTACATGTCATTTAGTTCATATTTGCAGTGCGTCATTTTGTGTCACTGTGCCGCTCCATAGTTCGAAGATAAGGTGTATAACGCAAGATGCAGCAAAATAGGGGACACCCTCTAGAAAAGAGGAATAAAGTATATAAAAGCATGGGGGTGGTGCAGATGTACATCACATCTCCTTGCCCCATTGTGGCGTTCTAGCAAGTAACATCAGATGACCTTTCACCACTCATTGATGTTACTGCACTTCTTTTTAAGCAATCTTCAGGGGCAGCCTGCAGGTTTTAAATATGGTGGGACGCTATGGCGCCATAATCACCAAATTCCAGGCTCCTCCCAGTGTTGCACTTCTCCTCCCATGTCCACGAGAAGGAATGGAAGGACTTCCTTCCTTCTGAGTGGAACAGGATTCCAACCAATCCTGGAGCTGCTCTCAAGCTGTTTTCAGCATGAGAGCAGCTCCAGGATTGGTGGGAGCAGGCTAACCCGGCACTCATTTTGAGGCTGGGGCCCCCCTGGCTGTTTGAGAGCCCTGGGATTGCTGGGTCTATAGTGCGCATGTCGGGCTGGCCTTAGCTAGACAGCCGGCCAACCAGACATGCGCTGTGTAAGGGGAAGCAGTGTTACTACAATTGTAGGATTCTTCCCTGCTCCTTTCCCTCCCGCTCCCGCTGTATACAGCGCGAGTGTGAGGGCAAAATAAAATGGCATTACTAGGCCATTTTATTCATGTTTGCCTGCTGCAGTTGCAGCAGGCGGGGCGACGCTCCTCTTCTATTAAGGAGGAGCGTCCCTGGCAATCTTAGTTGGAAACATGAGATCGCAGTCGGATAATAATGAACAGCAATTAATAACAGGAAACAGGCAGATTCCAAAACAATCATGTTCATTTTTAAGAAGATTGGTAGTTATATTGGTTAAATCACATGGGTTGAAAAGCACCTTAAGTGGACCGCAAGTAGAAAGCGATTGGTAGCAATAAGTATCCCGGTCTACCCACAAATGATACCCATGAAGAGGCGGGAACAAGGAGCTAACAAAAAGTACCTCTCTATCTGCCACATGAATCGGTTTCTCTGTGAGCAGAGAGAATGCTACGCCTCTCTGGAGGGTTTTTCGAGCTTTTGAATGGATCGAAGATAGACTTTAACTAAAAATGTCACTTAACTGAAATGGAGTATTTAAAATTTAGAGATCCAGAGCGCCATAGTCGATTCCCTGGAGAGTTAAGAGCTTATTTAAACGTTGGCAAACCAGCGTGTCAGGTCAGCAGAGGCCCTTGCCTTTGCTCATCGGGCGGTAGACTACCCTCTCCTGTACCTAAAATGTCTGCACAGTGGTAGCAGAGGCACTTTGGAAGGTAGAAGAATGCCAAGTGGGTGTCATGTATTGTTTGCTTGCTTGGCATTTTTTGCTGTGCAGAAACCAAATCTTCAAAGTGGGAGATTTTTTTTCAGGAAAAAACAAAAACATAATGGCCACCTAGGTAATCATGGCTCAGCGGATACTGATCAGAGAACATTGGTTTCAGGCTTAAAAATGTGTCTCAGCACAGTGATGAGAGCAGGCCTTATTATTCTTCACAGCAGACATCTGATAGTTTACTTGTAATCTGCATTTTGATTTCTCATAACTGAGTTGGTACACCTTTGTGAAACTGGTTGTGGGGTTACTGGGATAATTTTGTCAACTGGGGACTTTTACCTCTGACGTCCTGGAACCATCCTATTAGTATACCCACACCTGAGTCCCAAGAACACCTCTTTAGGACTTGGCCCTCAAGGTACCTAGACATATTTGTCCAAGGTTCACAGCAGTGGTGTGTCTTGAAGGTTCAGAACTGAGTAAGATGCACAATAACAAATAATAAAATTATATTTAGCCAGTGCGTTTACTTAAGAAGAAAAAAGTACCATGATGTACACAAACAACTAAGGGACTGAATCAGAGTTAAGTGCACGAATATACCATTGCAAACATAATGCACCTGTCCTAATGCATTTATAATAAGGTGGATGGGATGTCTCTCATGTTTCAGAGGAAGTACCCATCTTCCAGGCTCTAAATCATGCTCAAAGTATTTCACATTAAAATACATAACACAGTATGAGTCTGAACTAATATTCCTAGAGTACTAGTGAGCAAAGATGTATTTTTGAATATCTTGGAAGTCTTAGGGCCTCATTACAACCCTGGCAGTCAAAGACCGCCAGGGCTCTTTTGGAGATTGTACCGCCAACAGGCTAGCGGTACAATCTCGCGAATCCGCCGTGGTCGCACCGCCGGGACCGGCGGTTTACCGCCATGGTTGTCCCGGCGGTTTTAATCCGCCAGGGCAACGCTGCTTGCAGCACTGCCCAGGGGATTACGAGTCCCCTTCCCGCCAGCCTGTCCATGGCAAAGGCTGGTGGGAAGGGGAGTCGCGGGGCTCCTTGGGGCCCCTGCACTGCCCATGCACTTGGCATGGGCAGTGCAGGGGCCCCCAGGCACAGCCCCACACTGCTTTTCACTGTCTGCACATCAGACAGTGAAAAGCGCGACGGTGCAACTGCACCCGTCGCACGGCCGCAAAACCACCGGCTCCATTAGGAGCCGGCTCCCATGTTGAGGCTGGCATCCCCGCCACCCGCCGTCCCAGCAGGGATGTCAAAATGGGGCCGGCGGGAGTGCGGCCGCACAGCGGTTAAACCTTGGCAGGCGGCGGTGGCCGCCCGCCAAGGTTGTAATGAGGCCCATAGTGATGTAGATTTCCTAGCTGTCTGCTTATCATATTCCCTCCATCCCATGAAGGCAATCAGAAGTTTTAGGTCTGTACCTCAGAGTTTAGTCCACCCTAGGTCAGCGCAAATTCCTTTACACAGCCTCTTGGGATGTGTGAAAACATGCTTGAGCATGCAAGTAGGCAAGGGAACATGGTTTGACTGCTTCTCCTCACCCACATTATCCTGGGCACTCACAAGCAGTAGACATGTATACAGCAAGCATCTGCTTCTGGAGGCGGGGCTGGGCAAGAGGGGCTCAGAGTCCAAACGAAAAGCTAGGCACTAATCTGCTGGGTGGGATATTCAGAAGAGTCATTTGAGCTCCCACTTTGTCAGGCCGAGGTACAAGCAACCACTAAATCGCTTAGAAGGGACGGAGTGAACAGCAAGCAGAAGTCTTCTTCTGGGCACGGCCATGAGGTGGAGTGCTCAGAGGAGCCACACATTCAGAAGTCAGCATGTTGGGGGAAGCAAGCTGATCTCTTCTCCAGACCAATGAGATATTGTAGTGGGAGTCAAAGGGGCCAAATGTCAAAGTCTCTGCATCCCTTGATTGAGGTTCATGTTTAGAGAATGCTGTAATTTAGCAGCTGCTGACTACATTTGAGTATTTCTCAATCTGACAATTGCCCAGGGGTACACGAATCAGGTGGACTGTTACAACAGTGCAAGTAGTAATTTTGAAAGCAGCTTTCTTGATAAGCGGAACTGGAGAGTGAGCTGAGGTGCTCTTCGAGGCTATGTTGGTGCAACTGTGGATATATAGCAGAATTCTGTGGGTTAGGGAAGTTAGGAGGCTCAACACAATGAATGCCATGCCTGCTCCTTCTTCAGGGTGATCCGGTTCCTTGTGTGCTCGGTAAAGTTTGTGAGGAGGGTGGACCTTTTTCATGTTCCCCAGCCGGACTACCAAGTGCAGTAATACTCAAACATAGCTCCGCCTATAATATCATCTGTAGTCAAATCAAAGCACAGCTCCACCAACCATAAGCAGGTGAAATATGTGCACACTAACTGGTCCATTAAAGGAGGAAGACAGGAGGAAACAGATACAATAACCCCACACTCCACGTTACGCCTCATTCCAAGCCAAAACTTGTAATTGCGTTTTAATGGCGAGGTGATGCCAGCAGTCATTTCGGCTGCAAATTTACCATCCCACTATTACTGTGCAATTTGTGATTGGCCCTATAAACGAAGTCCATATTAAAGTATACTTGCTTGTAAAGAATTAGTGCATTGATAAAATTGATTCGTTGAAGCTGTGGGAAAACAATTACTGGAGGGAAATCTTTTTTCTCAATGAACCATTATCAAGGAGGCAAAATTGGTCCAAAATTTAGGGGGTTATTCTAACTTTGGAGGAGGTGTTAATCCGTCCCAAAAGTGACAGATTTACCACCAGCCGTATTACGAGTCCATTATATCCTATGGAACTCGTAATACGGCTGGTGGTATATCCGTCACTTTACCGTCACTTTTGGGACGGATTAACACTCCTACAAAGTTAGAATAACCCCCTTAATGTGCTGTATTTTGTACCAGTACAAAAGTTATAAAGTACGGTCCTGTGTCTTTATTCACAATTCAGATTTTTTTAAAGCAGTGACACTTTTAGTTTAATCAAACACTGAGCACAGCAGTGGTGCTGGAACAGGTTATTGGAGTGGGAGAGCCGCCTTCAATGGTACATCACTGAAGTCAATCAGTCAGTCAGTCAAAAGCTGTCAACATAGCCCTTAACCTCATAGCTGCTGGGCCTTCCCCCCCCCCAGTGCTGAGCCCTTTTTTGGCTATTTGGGGTAGTTCGCGCTTAGGCCTTCATAACTTTTTGTCCACATAAGCTATCCATGCCAAATTTGCGTCCTTTTTTTCCAACATCCTAGGGATTCTAATGGTACCCAGAGTTTGTGGTTTCCCCTGGAGGAGACCAAGAAAATAGCCAAAACACAGTGAAAATTTTGTTTTTTCCAAAAAAATGGGAAAAAAGGGCTGCCGAAGAAGGCTTGTGGTTTTTTTCCCTGAAAATGCCATCAACAAAGGGTTTCTGGTGCTGAAATCACTATCTTCCCACCTTTCAGGAACGGGCAGACGTGAATCAGAAAACCAAATTTTTCAACACAAATTTGGCATTTTACTGGGAGATACCCCATTTTTACTATTTTTGGTGCTTTCAGCCTCCTTCCAGTTAGTGACAGGAATGGGTGTGAAACCAATGCTGGATCCCGGAAAGCTAAACATTTCTGAAAACTAGACAAAATTCTGAATTCAGCAAGGGGTCATTTGTGTAGATCCTACAAGGTTTTCCTACAGAAAATAACAGCTGAAATAAAAAAATATTGAAATTGAGCTGAAAACAACAGCCATTTTTCTTTATGTTTTACTCTGTAACTTTTTCCTGCGATGTCAGATTTCTGAAAACATTATACCGTTTTGTCTGCTGGACTCTTCTGGTTGCGGGGATATAAAGGGCTTGTAGGTTCATCAAGAACCCTAGGTACCCACAGCCAATAAATGAGCTGCACCCTGCAGTTGGTTTTCATTCTATACTGGGTATACAGCAATTCATTTGCTGAAATATGAAGAGTGAAAAATAGGTATCAAGAAAACCTTTGCATTTCCAAAATGGGCTTAAGATAAGGTTTTGAGGAGCAGTGGTTATTTGCACATCTCTGAATTCCGGGGTGCCCATACTAGCATGTGAATTGCAGGGCATTTCTCAAAAAGACGTCTTTTTTACACACTCTCTTATATTTGGAAGGAAAAAATGTAGAGAAAGATAAGGGGCAATAACACTTGTTTTGCTATTCTATGTTCCCCCAAGTCTTCCGATAAAAATTATACCTCACTTGTGTGGGTAGGCCTGGCGCCCACGACATGAAATGCCCCAAAACACAACGTGGACACATCCCATTTTTTTGACAGAAAACAGAGCTGTTTTTTGCAAAGTGCCTAGCTGTGGATTTTGGCCTCTAGCTCAGCCGGCACCTAGGGAAACCTACCAAACCTATGCATTTTTGAAAACTAGAGACCTAGGGGAATCCAAGATGGGGTGACTTGTGGGGCTCTGACCAGGTTCTGTTACCCAGAATCCTCTGCAAACCTCAAAAAGTGGCTAAAAAAACAAGTTTTCCTCACATTTCGGTGACAGAAAGTTCTGGAATCTGAGAGGAGCCACAAATTTCCTTCCACCCAGCGTTCCCCCAAGTCTCCCGATAAAAATGATACCTCACTTGTGTGGGTAGGCCTAGTGCCCGCGACAGGAAATGCCCCAAAACACAACGTGGACACATCCCATTTTTTGACAGAAAACACAGCTGTTTTTATCAAAGTGCCTACCTGTAGATTTTGGCCTTTAGCTCAGCCGGCACATAGGGAAACCTACCAAACCTGTGCATTTTTGAAAACTAGAGACCTAGGGGAATCCAAGATGGTGTGACTTGTGGGGCTCTGACCAGGTTCTGTTACCCAGAATCCTTTGCAAACCTCAAAAAGTGACTAAAAAAACAAGTTTTCCTCACATTTCGGTGACCGAAAGTTCTGGAATCTGAGAGGAGCCACAAATTTCCTTCCACCCAGCGTTCCTCCAAGTCTCCCGATAAAAATGATACCTCACTTGTGTGGGTAGGCCTAGTGCCCGCAACAGGAAATTCCCCAAAACACAACGTGGACACATCCCATTTTTTGACAGAAAACACAGCTGTTTTTTCCAAAGTGCCTGCCTGTACATTTTGGCCTCTAGCTCAGCCGGCACCTAGGGAAACCTACCAAACCTGTGCATTTATGAAAACTAGAGACCTAGGGGAATCCAAGATGGGATGACTTGTGGGGTTCTGACCAGGTTCTGTTACCCAGAATCCTTTGCAAACCTCAAAAAGTGGTTAAAAAAACAAGTTTTCCTCACATTTCGGTGACAGAAAGTTCCGGAATCTGAGAGGAGCCACAAATTTCCTTCCACCCAGCATTCCCCCAAGTCTCCCGATAAAAATGATACCTCACTTGTGTGGGTAGGCCTAGCGCCTGCGACAGGAAATGCCCCAAAACACAAAGTGGACACATCACATTTTTTCATAGAAAACAGTGCCTACCTGTGGATTTTGGCCTCTAGCTCAGCTGGCACCTGGGGAAACCTAGCAAACCTGTGCATTTTTGAAAACTAGAAACCCAGGGGAATCCAAGATGAGGTGACTTGTGGGGCACTGACCAGGTTCTGTTACCCAGAATCCTTTGCAAACCTCAAAATGTGGCTAAAATAACACGTTTTCCTCACATTTCGGTGACAGAAAGTTCTGGAATCTGAGAGGAGCCACAAATTTCCTTCCACCCAGCATTCCCCCAAGTCTCCCGATAAATATGATACCTCACTTGTGTGGGTAGGCCTGGTGCCCGCGACAGGAATAGATCACACAACGGTCAATGTTGGTCCTTGCGTGAGGCAGCTGTTGACCCTGGGGTGATCCATTCCTGACGCAGGCACTAGGTGTAGGCACTCAAGTGGGGTAGTGTTTTTATCAGGACAGGTGAGGAGTCACTGGGTGGTAGGAATTTTGTGGATCCCAGCGTATTCCTGTCGTTTGTGTGACAGAAATGCAAGAAAAATAGAGTTTTTATTCAACATTTCAGCTTTGCAGGGTATTCTGGGTAAGAAAACTTTGGGGAATCCACACAAGTCACACCTCTGTGGACTCCCCCGAATGTCTAGTTTCCAGAAATGTTTGTGTTTAGTGTGTTTCTCTATATGGCTGCTGAATCCAGGACCAAAAACACAGGTGCCTGCCTTACAAAACCAGTTTGTTTTGCCATAGATAATTTTGATGTCTCCACAATACGATTTGGGTGGTGGAATTTGGGGCTGAACTAAATTGGGGAGCTCACAAGAGAGCACTCTCTCTCTCTCTGCTTGCCGCCGCATTCACCTGCTCTCTGGGTTGGGCTAACCCACTATTACCCAGTTGCACAAACAGCTTGCGAAGGGACAGCAGGACTGTCCTCATCACCTCCCTCATAATGTACTGGAAGAGGAGTTATCGAATGGGACTCCTCCAACTGAAAAATCACTCCCTGAGTCTGCGCCATTATCCTATCCCTCAGATTCTGTCTCAGTATCTGATGTCTCAGTCTCTGATCCTATGTTAGAGCGGTCCTCTATAACCCGAGTGCAGGCAGCAGTCATCCATCAAGATGCCATCTCTGCTAGTGGCTAAACTATTGCTCTAAAACACTAGCCTATGTAGACAGTCACAAAATCGATGGTGTGTGTGAGATACGTGCAACAGTAGAGGCCACCTTACCTGCGCTTCTTCCCTCAATCAGCACGTTCTTTCAAGACACTCAAAAAACACCTTGTCACATACCATTCGTCACAGTCTTTAGCACCTCCTGCGCCCAGTCCAACAATCATTATTGGTGCTCCCACTCCCTCCTCCTCGGATTCCCTCATTACCACCCAGCAAAAGTACCCTTCATCTCTCCATAGCCGCCATCCACCCCGCACATACATTTCATTGGTATTATAGCGCAGGTAATGGCTGACTTTACTAATGTAGTCAGCTCTTTACATAAAATACAGATTTGCTCTTTGCAGTAGGCATATAAACCTTCTGCGCTTCTTTATGGCACTAAAACTGCCCCTAGACAAGTCTGACCTTTTTCCCCCCAGGGAGACCACACACATATTGACAAAAGTGAGATATATATGACAGCCAACCACCTGAAACTAAACTCAAGGAAAACCGAAATAATCCTCTTTGGCCCACACAAAAACACCTGGGACCCCTCATGGTGGCCCACCACGCTAGGCCCGCACCCACCCCCGCCAACCACGCACGCACGCAACCTCGGCATCATCCTAGACTCCTCCCTCTCGATGACCCAACAAATCAACGCTCTCACCTCCTCATGCTTCAACAAACTCCGTATACTGAAAAAAACATTCAAATGGATCCCCACAGAGACCAGAAAATCTGTCACTCACGCACTCATCAGCAGCAGACTTGATTACGGAAACGCCCTCTACGCCGGCACCACTCTAAAACTCAAGCGCAAACTACACGCATCCAGAACTCAGCAGCACGACTCATCCTCGACCTCCCCGGACAAGAACACATCTCTCCACACCTCAAATCCCTCCACTGGCTCCCCATTGACAAAAGGATCACCTTCAAGATCCTCATCCTCGCACACAAATCACTCCACAACACAGGCCCTGCCTACCTCAACGAGAGTCACCTTCCACACCCCCACACGAAACCTCCGCTCAGCTGACCTCTCTCTCGCCTCTGTCCCCCGCATCAAACACACCACCACCGGGGGCAGATCCTTCTCCTACCTTGCACCCAAAACCTGGAACGCCCTCCCAACCCACCTTCGCAAGACCCAAAACCTACTTCTTTTCAGGAAGGGCCTCAAAATCTGGCTTTTCGAACAGTGAACCTCCCAGCCCCTTTCCCTCCCCCTGTCCCCCCCCCCCAGCGCCTTGAGACCCTCACGGGTGAGTAGCGCGCTTTATAAATCTCTTTGATTGATTGATATATATAGATCTATCTATCTATATATATATATATATATATATATACAGTATATATCTACATAGATATATCTATAGATATATCCATGTACATAGCTATATCTATATATATAGATCTATATATAGATCTATTCTTTTTAGTTGTTGTATGGTTTCCTTGGGGGCCAAAATGGCCCCCAGGGAAACCCTACAACATCTAAAAAAAATATTGCCCCCACAGGGGGTCGCCCTGCCCACGGGCGACCCCCTGTCTTTTAATTTTTTTTTTTTTAGAAAAAAAAGATTTCCCCTGGGGGGGGCGCGATCACGCCCCCCCCCCCCCAGGGGGCACCTACCTTTTTAAAAAAAAAAATATGCCCCCGGGGGTGGGGGGGCGGCCCGTTTTTCGAGGGGGCGACCCCCCCAAGTGAAATCCCTGGCGTCTAGTGGTGTTTCCTGGCCCCCGATCGCAGCACAGTGTAAAATAAAAAGGGAGCCAGTACACATCCCTATCAAACACCTTATCTAATTCTAAAAGGGTCACCACTATGGCCAAACAGCACTTTTGCTGAAAGGTTCTCGTGTAGGTGTGCAATGAGGCTAACAATCTTCAAAGGGGCACTGTCGGAAAGCAATGTATGCTATAAAATAAAATGGTCTACTAGATCGAATGCATGAGAGAGATCTACAAAGCACAAATCCTGACTTGGCTCTTTTGTACTTACCATTCAGGAGTTCAAGGTTTAGGCAATGCTTCACCATCCCAAGTCCCTTCCTCAATCCATACTGGGCCTTGGTCAAGAAGGAATTAGCAATTGCCCAGTCCTCGAGTCTTTTTAAAACACTGAAGTCATAGATGTGGTGAAAAATCCAATGATCACAAAAAGACCAGCAGGAGAGTGGTAGATGTGTGGTACGTAGCAGGTGGTGGATATTGGAGCACAGTGTCAGAAATATATTACTAAAGCATAGTGTGGTAGTGCACTGTCATTTACAGACAGCACATTTTCCATTGAAATGGCAAGAAGATTCACACTGACGTGTCATTTTACTAAACTATATCGAGCACAAACAGAGATGTGTTGTGTGGATATTGGGTTTTGTTTTTTTGTGTTGTAATTTTTTATTTCCATATTCCAGAATGATATACAGAGAACAAATAACAAACCTTTGAGATTCTTATACAACATACAGCTTAAAATCTGAGAATACCACGGAAAAAGAAAACCACAAGCAGATTAGGAAAGAGAGACATTAAGAGTTAGGTTAACGTCCAGAAAATCCTTAAAACTGCATGTCTATACCTAAGACATATGGCTATCACTGAAATAGAGCACAGAGAATAACTATAGCGCAAGAGTACAATATTGCAGTGATGTCTGATCTTAATACAATGATGCAAAAATACAATTAACTCAATACCGTAATAATGATGCAGTGCCACTATGCTACAATAGTACTCTCTCTCTGTCCCACCCCAGACCCAAATAGTAAACTTGGTTACAAATATTCCTAACAAAATGAACAAACCTGCCAATCCAAGCCCCCTCTCCCCTAAGTGTCCCAGAGTTCTAGTACCCTACGACTGAAATGGAAATAGGAGGATGGGGAGCATTAGAATGTCACACGAGAATAGTAAATTATGGATAAAAGACAACACTGTAGGGCCTCCAGACAAGAAACACAAGCTGAAGGCGAAGAACGATGGCCCCAGTGGGTTGCAAGGAGGGGTGATATCCGTCCCTTGGATAGGGGGAGGAGGGACCTAAGAGGGAACATAAAAGGGGGTGAACGGAGGTGTAGTGATGCCCTGTTGATAGCAATGTGGATAAGAAGAGTAGGTGTCTCTGGGCGTCGGCATGAATTAGCATGGGTGCGGTCGTGGTATTAGAGGGAATGTCTGAGGAAGAAGGTGTATTCAAAGCTGGGAAAGCAAATAGAGAGGAACCTAACTATGGATGAACAATAAGAGTGGAAACAGGAGAGGTGGGTAGAGGAGAAGGTATCAGTGAGAAGAAAAAGGGTAGGAGGGAACGAGAGAGAGGAGGGGAGTAAGAATAAAAATAAAGTGAGCAAAGACATAGATGAGGATGAGAATGAGGTTAAGAATAATAATGGTGATGGTGGTGGCGACCGAGGGAGAGAGGAAATAACACAAATGGGAGGGGGATGACAGAAGGCGCTATCAAGGAGGATTGGCGGGAGCAAGATAGACAGTGAAAATAGCGGAGGGGGTGAAGAGGTGATGGGGGTAAGTGGTAGGTGAATTCTTGATAGGTCCCATTGGAGAGCAGGTGAGGATAGGTGCTTGCACTCAAATGAGGCTGATACAAAACAGAAAGGGGCAATAATGCACTGGTGCACGGTAGTAGACGTACCGGATAAGTGTAGCCCCACTCGGTCAGATGTATTGCAACCTCTGTGGTTAATATTCAGTTCTTTGGCCCACAGAGAAAAGGCGACCACGTTTGTAGAAACATTTGTCCGCTTTATCCTGCAAGTCATATATGAGTCGCTCATGGGAGGCTCCCTGATACATTGCAGTGATCCATTCCCCGTGAGAGAGGGCGGTTGCCGCACGCCAATGCCTGAGGATACACCCCTTAGCTGTGGCCAGTGCAGTGTGCAGTAAACAATGTTGCGGTCAGGAGAGATCGTAGCGCTCTCTGGTGTCATGCAACAGTAGAAGGGGGGTGAGGGATGACAGTTAGGGTAGTACTTCTCTAAGGTGTCCTCCAATGATCGCCAGAAAGGCTGAATGACCGGGCAGTCATGTAAAATGTGTGGCAAGTCACAGCGGGTGTGAGGGCATCTCCAACAGGAGGTGTGAGACAATAACCCTGCGGTGCACAGTTTCTGGGGAGTCCAGTACCATTCATGTAACATTTTTAAAAGGCTGAATTTCAAGCGGGCCTCCCATGCTTCACTGTCCCGGGCCTCAATTAAGTCTGCCCATTCCTCTAGTTCGTATTCAACCTGCAGGAGTGCCTGCCATTTATTTGTGAGGGAAAAGAGAAGGGGGAGTGAGAAGAGGTGTCGGTTCAGCAATGCCTGCAGTCCCAATACAGCCCCCCTCAGACAACCCTAGGTTTCCAGATATTGGAGTATCGGGGATTGCGGAACTCACCAGGGGGGGTTTCCCCAGTCGTCCCACCAAACAATGCCTAAGCTATATAAAATGGCACAAGTGATGTTCGGGAAGATCAAATTCCTCCCTGAGTTCCGAGAACAACTTCAATCTGTCCCCCGTTAGGAGCTGATCCACTCTCGTGAGACCTCTCGAACACCACTCCTTCCAAAAAATAGTCTGTCCCCCAACCTGAAAACCTTTATTGCGCCGTATTGGTGCCCTATCATGTATATGGGGGTCCACCTTCATTAAGCGGTGTGCCTGTCACCATGCATTTCGCATGGCCCCAATCATGGGATTGGTGGTTCGATGGGATGTTGGACCTGCAGCATAGAGCACCTGGAGTTCTGGCGTGGAGTGCGAAAGTGTCTGCTCTACTTCCACCCAAAGCGGCGGATCCTGTACTCCCGGGAGTAAGAAGACCGTGTGCAAGAGGTGTAATGCTAAGGCGTAGTGTTCCACTGAGGGGAGAGTCAAACCCCGAAACTCACGTCTGGCGAGCAAAGCGGCTCTAGGTAGCCGTGGACGCATGGACCCCCAGACGAAAGCCTGGATACGACGATCTATCTCTAGGAGGAGAGACGAGGGTATTCGCAAAGGTAGCATACCTGGGACATACAGAAATTGCGGTAAGGTCACCATTCGTACTGCCTGCACTCTGCCCCACAAAGAAAGGCCCAGATAGGACCATTTCTCAAAATCCCGTTTCATACTTCTAAGCAGTGGGTCCAAGTTGTCTGCCACCATTTTATCCAAACCTCTGTTAATGTCAATGCCCAAATAATGAAGACGTGATTGTTTCCACTTAACTGAGAATCCCAGAACTGAAGTGCTTACCGTTACTGGGGATAATGGCAGCGCCTCACTCTTATCCCAGTTGATTCGATAGCCCGAAAGATGTTCAAATTCTGATAGGATATCTCTGAGGGCTGGAAGGGAGTTGGACAAGTCAGTGAGAGTGAGTAAAATGTCATCCGCATATAAGTATATGGTGGATCTGCCGCCTGGGACTGATATTCCGGATATAAGATTGGAACTGCGAATTGTTGCCGCTAAGGGTTCTACGGCTAGGAGAAAGGGGACAGCCTTGACGCATCCCTCTGTTGACCGAGAAAGCATCCAAGAAAAACCCACCGCAATTTACCTGGGCAGTCGGGAGTCATACAACAAGCGCACCCTGTCAATAAAGCTAGTCCGCAGACCAAAACGTTTTACCACCATTCTATTTGGTCAAACGCCTTCTCAGCTTCTGGCAAGGGCTTCCTCTTGTGAGTCCTGAGCTGACCAGATGGCGTGGAGTAGCGTGCGGAGGTGATTTCTCAATGAACAGCCCGGTACGAAGCCAACTTGAGTATGATTAACCAGGGCGGGGGATGACCTTCTTGAGAAGGGATGGCAAGATCCCTGCCATGATCTTGATATCTTCATTGAGGAGGGATATGGGACGATAGCTACCACAAAGAAGAGGGTCCTTACCCGGCTTGGGTAGAACTATGATGAGGCTTTGTTGGAGAGAGGGTGTAAAGAACCCGTTTGATCAGCCCCCTGAAATGCCTCATATAAGGCATCAACGGTATCTGCACCTGTCCATTTATAGAATTCTGACATGAACGCATCCTCCCTGGGCGCCTTGTGATATGGAAGGTTAGCTATCACCTGCTGTATCTCCTCCTTGCTGATGTCACCCTCCAGAAGCACTCTACCCTCATCCGAAAGGCATGGTATATTTGCCCACTTAAGGAAGGCGTCCAAGCGGCCAGTGTCTTCAGTTATTTCTGGGGTGTATGGTGTTTGGTAAAAACACCCAAACTCCTCTGTGATTTCCTGCAGGTGGGTAATGAACGCACCGTTGGGTCTGCGTAACGCTGGTATGGGCAGTGCCGCCTCCCCTTGAGGGAGTTGAGTGGCTAACAAGCGACCCGCCTTCTCCCTGTGTTCATAATAGCGACCTCTTAGCCGCTGTAAGACATATTCCGCCGGTGATGTATAAAGGGAGTTGAGCTCCAATTTGGCTAGTTCCAGGCGGCAGCGGATGGGCGCGGTGGGTGTTTGGGTGTACTCCCGGGTTGTCTGGGTGATGTAGTCATCCAGCTTGCTCTGTTGATCCCTCCTTTGGGCATCGGAGATGGCCGCATCTTTCATAAGCTGCCCTCTAATCGTAGCCTTCGCCGCCGCCCAAAGTAGCTGAGGCGAGGAGACCGAGCCTTTATTGTTCTGAAGATACGTGGCGATGTGGGACCTAAGTTGTTCCTTTCCCTTCGGGGTTCGGTATCTGGGGTTTGGGAGACGCCAAGGCTTACGACCGAGTGAGGCCATCCCCAGCTCCAGGGCCATCAACACCGGAGAATGGTCAGACAGTGCGGCCAGAAGAAATTCAGACGTTCAAATCGACTGTAATAACCGATGACTGATCAAAAAGTAGTCTAGTCGGGATTGAGTCCGATGTACCATGGAAACAAAGGTGTATTCCCAATCAGATGGATGGGAAAGGCGCCAGTGGTCCAACAGACCATGGTCTGATAAAACGTCGCATAGGAGGGCCCGATCTGCATTGTTGCCCGCATCAAGACCACTTGATCGATCCAAGATGGCATCCTGCACTAAGTTCAAGTCCGCACCCAGCAGGTTATGGGAGGTGCTAATCTCAGTCAATAGTCGATTAAGAGAAAGGAAAAAAGAACATTTGGAGCCCGTGGGAGCGTAGATAGTACCAACACAGATTGTAGAAGAGCCCAGGGCAAGCTTGGCAAGGACATACCGCTCCTCCGGGTCACACCACGTCTTAAGACGCCTGAACTGCAGGGATCGACGAATAAGTATTGCAACCCCGCATTTCCACCCTGAACCCTGTGCCTCATTGTGCACGGATGGCGTTCCGCTGAAAAGCACCTTGCCCACCCAGTCTCTACGGAGTTTTTCTGATGGGGACACGTGTTTCCTGCAATAAGGCAATGTCAGTTCTTTTGGACCGGAGATAAGATAGGATCTTCTGTCGCTTGATGTACTGCGTCATAACGTGTACATTCCAAGAAAGAACCGTGTGCGGGGTCGTCGACCTCATTATGAAGCGTGGTATGAACCTATTCAGAGGGGGGGGTGGGACCTTGTGATCGTTGATACAATGAATGAAAGAATGGACTAGGAATAGCAAAGCTCTGAGCGTTCGTGTGCTGGGAAGGAACAAATAGGTAAGGGGGGAATGTAGGGGGAACCCTCGGCCACAGAATATAAGGGGGTCGAACAAACAGAAGAGTAAGGAGGGGGAGAGAAAGATGCAAGAGGGGTAGGGAAAGAAATAGATAGAAAGAAATATTAGTCACCAAGGTAGAGAGAGGAAATGTGCAGACGGATAGGCTCAGGAGAGAGAGGAAGGGGTATGAAAAGATCAAGGAAGAGGGAAAAGAGAATAAATGAATATAAAGAAAGTGAGAGGGGAACGAAAATGAAAACTACAGGGAGCAAGAAAGTATCTTGTCACCAAAGGCCGTGCTAAACTGCGGGTCGGGACCTGTAAGATCTGCGCGCCAGGCTAGCGTCAGAGGATGGAGAAGGGGAACAAAGGGATTGGTATTTGACCTCATAGGGCCACCAAGAAGCTCCATTGACAAATAATGCTGAGTGGTAGGGAGTGAGGCACAAAGAGCTTGGAATAGGGAAAGGCAGAATATGACAGGACCTGACGGGGGACATAACTAGAAAGGTGTAGATGCGAGGGATATAGTCTTGCTGTCCACCCATACAGGTAAGCGTAAAGTAGTGCCCAACTCCTACCCAAGCAAAGAGAAAGGGTGAGGTCCTTGCTGTCTCATATCAGGGCCATTATCGCCAACGGGACATATCTCGGGGACCTTGAATAGCATGGAAGCCACTGTCGGAAGCATCAAGGGAGGGCAAAGCAAGGGCCCCAAAATCACAGGAACAGGAGCACCCACACAACACGTCCCAGGGAGTGCCTAGGGAGAGTAAGGTGCCCATAGAAAGAAGAATGCGGAGTAAGGACAAAGATCCAATGACTCATGCCATCAGAGCATCACTCCATATTGGCGAGTGGGGGAGGATAGAATAGGAAGAGGGGATACGATCCTTCCCAGTGTCTGGGGCGTGTAGATTGCTGGAGGTCCTCTGGGGTCATGCCTCGTGGTGGCTCCCCACAATTGCTAATCCACAGGGTAGATGGGAATAGAAGCCCAGGGGGTAGGACATACAAGAAAGAGCTGGCGGCGCCTGATGGCGAGATCACATACCACAACCAGAGGTAGATCGCATGAGATGCGTAATGTAATCAATACCATACAAAAAATGGAATAACGAATAATTAACTCCAGACAGACTACATCATAAGACATACGGTATAGCACTGTAACAAATCCTTAGTATCTGCTGCTGCTCAGTGTTTCCAACCATAATGTTACCCCCAAGACAGCAAAATGTTCACAATGAGGCCGGCTGCACAGAAGGCCCAAAAACTGAGGTAAATCACAGCAGTCACAGTTTGAACGTGAAAGCAAAGTACTGGCCCAGACCCCTTCCCGGCCCCTCCCAACCGAGGAGAAAGACAATGATAGTGAAAGTCTAATATGGCACTTAGCTGTCCGATGAGGAAGAACCCGTTGCCGGGTGAAGAGCGAGAAGTCCTCAAAGCACCATGTGGGCCAGTGTTACAGGTGCTCTTCGAGAGCTGGTTTCAAGGGCGAGCGGGACTTATCTCTGCCCTGGTCCTGAGTATGGTCTATCACCACTTGGAGGGCATGGTCACGACCCTCCTGTGATTTGAGCGAGCGGACATAAACCTTGCCTCTTTTGCGAGGCTGCACGCTGAGGTTGAGACAGCGGGGGTGATGCAGAGGGAGAATCTCCAGGACCGAAGGGGTCTGGTTCTGAATGTGCGGTGGCGAAGTCCATAGGATGTGAAGCAAGGCCTCCAAGGAAGGAGCTGAGGTCCACAGGTTCAGTGAAGTCCCTGGATTTGACATTATATGTGATCCACATGCGAGCTGGTTCAAAAAGACCATATTTAACATCCAGGTTCCTGAGTTGTGGGTGAAGGACCAGGAATGCCTTCCGCTTTTCATTTGTTAGTCTGGAGAAATCTGCTGCCACCCTAATCTCGTGACCCTCTAGAGAAAACAGGCCTTGGGATTTGGCTGCCGAAATGGTCTGACGGGCCTGTTCATGGCGCAGGAAACAAGTGGTGATGGGACAAGGCTTGTCGGGAGTCACTTTATGTAAAGGGCCAATCCTGTAGACTCTTTGGAACTCCAGTGGCGGTGAGAAGTCCAGGCCCGTGAGCTCGGGTAGGAGATTTTTGAGAAAAGTTTTAATATCGGAGCCCTCCTTGTGTTCCGGAATGCCAAAAAGGCATACGTTATCTCTGCGACTCCTATCCTCCAAGTAAATGACCTTTGCTTGCAGCGACCTTAACTCTGTCTCTTGGTCGAGCAGCGCCGCAACCTGGTCTTCTACTGTTGTGCGACATCGGTCTAAGTCGGTTACTGTCTCCCGGAAAACGGCGATATCAGCCCGTATAGAGGTAGAGGCCACTGTCAGGTCTGAAATCTTTGAATCCATTGCCTCCAGACGGCGCCCCACCACGGCGATCTCCTGCAGTATGCGGTCCACCGCCTCCATTGAGTGGGATTCAGCTGGCAAAGACACAGGGCATGGAGGGGCTGTCTGCACTGCCATGGTTTTCGGTTGTACAATGGCCTTGGAAAATAACAGTTGACGGGGGTGTTTGCCGGAGGACTTTCCGCTTGGCATTGGCCCAATGTGAAGAAGTTCCTGGAGAGGAATCACCTGGTGGAGATGTGGCTGCTAAACCCTAGTCCTGATATGGGAGCATTAATGGTTGTGGCGTAGCCGTCAAGGCTTCCAGTGCTGCGGCCGTCATGAGGAATCAACCAAGCAGGTTTGGTCCAGGAGAAATGGTACTCTCGATGGAGGAGTCACGCGTCTGCAGGTATGGTTCCCAACACGAGGTTGCGCCCTCCCCTCCACCTACAGGCAATCTGAGTGGTGGTGAACCCCTCTTTCAGGACTATTGGAGTCAGTCCGTCCTGGTTCTGGGCCCAACTCCAATTGCCAAGCTGGAACCGGGGTGGAAGGATAGAGGGCGGAGAAGTGGCGACTTCAATAAGGAGCCCCGGTGGGTCTGACTGATTGGGACCTCAATCACTGCTCCGTTGTAGGCAGGTAGGTGGGACCCACCCTACAAAATGCCACTCTGAAGAAACCAGCCACGTCTCGGGTGGGGACCCTCCTGCCGGATCTCTTGGGTCTGGCCCCAGCCCCCGTCTGAGGAGCTCTGAACAAGGTAGTGCTACTCCCTCCTGCTCACCCTTCTTAAATGCGCCCCTTCCAGTCACCAAGGTAGGCCTTTGAGATGGGAGTGCCAGTGCCCATAGTCCTCGGGTGGGGCCCTGACCACTCCATTGTGCCGGGTATGGCCGGTGGCGTCCTTCCGCCTCGTTTCCAGGCACCCGTGGGGATCCTTATTCGGGCCGCAATGCTCTACTGCGCGCTGGGCTGTCAGGTCTCCTTCAACACGGAGGTGGAGGGCATACACCCCTCACCTCCCCCTCCCAATGCCCAGCGGGACTCAGGCCGGCTCACGTGACCAGGGAGAGATGCTCCCGGTCGCTCGTTCTGCTGCGGCGCCATCCATACTGCTCCAAAATCAAGACCGCGAATCAGTGATTCTCGCTAGGTCGTGCCCTGCCCTTACTTATCAATGGCTATTGTGGCCGTCACCCATCTCGGGACTCCCCAGTGTCTGAGCCCGGCACTCCCAAGGGTCTCTGGCGTAATGGGAGAGGCTCTTGGTGCAGAGTAGCGCCCCCTCAATAGGCCCTGACTTGACCTGTCAGGCGAAGCTCCTCACTCAGGCAGCCATTCGAGTTGGCGACCAGACTTCTCCAAGCAAAGTGTCTTTATTTGTTTTAATCCTATTAAAATCTTTGTTTTCATCATGCTTCCGAATTACGAAAATAAGCATCTTTCGTGCTTTACTTAATTGTGATGTATTCTGAAATATTTGTGCAGTTCCTTTGCAGGTATTTCAATGTTGTTGTGGATTAGAAACCAACATCTTAACACTCTTCATTTCACACTCCCTGTATCCAAGCAATATTATCAGATAGTAAACTTTTCAAAATCCTTTTCCTTTGCAGTGACAGAAAGAAACCCAGACTACATGTTAAAAGAATAAGCTCCAATTTGTCTGACTTCTGAGTTTGTCATAGGCTGCCATTTGACCTCTGTCTTTGAACGCACAGCAAATGTGACAAGATAAAAAAAAAATTTGAAGGCATCTTTATTGCTCAGTCAAATTCTGACCTCCAGCATATTTATTTGGGGTGCTGCGGCATCCCTTACACCCCTACCTCTAGCACCTATACAACACAGTGATAGTGTGGCTGTTATGTTTCAAGACCACATGTGTTTTCTTTGATGTCAGCATCATTTAACATTTGACACTTCTTTCTTTTATTAGAATAGCTGAAACCGTCACTACCTAAAAACTATTTCATGAACGGCACAGCAATAGAACAACTGCTTTACAAGAACACATCTGTTAGATCTGACAGCCTTGGGTGGTAGTCCTCCAAACCTTTTAGCTTCACCCCTCCTGTTTTGCTGAATTGTTTTGTGTTGGCTTTAGGACTCTGTGCACTTTACCACTGCTAACCAGTGATACAGTGTGTCTACTCTCTCCATAAAATATGATACAATTTGCTTATACCTGATTGGCATATTTAGTTACCACTTACAGGTTCATAGTAAGGGGGTATACCATACACCCAGAGCTGGTAATTTAAATGCTACCAGTGGGCCTGCCGCACTTATGGCACCACCCACTCAAGTAACTTGCTAAACATATCTATGGCCTGACATTTTCAGCCTATATTGCAGTTCAAACTGCCAATTCAACTTGGCAAAATAACCCCTTTTGCCAAGCCTAAAACTCACTTTTTAATACATATTAGTCAGTCCTGAGATATGCCCTCACAGCACATACGGGAGGGTGCATTCTAATGAAAAAGTTGGAGATGTACTTTTAAATTTAGCATGCCGTGGTTGTAAAAACTCCCCTATTAGTCTTTTATAACTACTGTGAAGACTAGCTCTCTCATAGGGTAACATTGGGTTACCTTATTACACTCAATAAGTGATAACCTTTGATTGGGAACAGGTAGAGATGTCATGTTTGTACACAAATGAATTGTCTTTTACCCCCTTCGCTGCCAGGCCTTTTCCCCTCCTGTGCCGAGCCTTTTTTTGGCTATGTGGGGAAGTTCGCCCTTAGGCCCTCATACATTTTGTTCACATAAGCGCCCCACGCCAAATTTGTGTCTTTTTTTTCCAACCTCCTAGGGATTCTATAGGTACTCAGACTTTGTGGGTTCCCCTGAAGGAGACCAAGAAATTTGCCAAAAATGGGAAAAAAGGGCTGCAGAAGGCGGCTTGTGGTTTTTTCCCTGAAAATGGCATCAACAAAGGGTTTGCTGTGGCAAGATCACCATCTTCCCAGCTTTCAGGAACAGGCAGACTTGAATTAGAAAACCCAATTTTTCAATACTATTTTGACATTTTACTGAGACATACCCCATTTTTACTATTTTTTGTGCTTTCAGCCTCCTTCCAGTTAGTGACCGAAATGGGTGAGAAACCAATGCTGGATCCCAGAAAACTAAACATTTCTGAAAAGTAGACAAAAATTTGAATTCAGCAAGGGGTCATTTGTGTAGATCCTACACGTGTTTCTCACAGAAAATAACAGCTGAAATAAAAAATATTGAAATTGAGGTAAAAAAACAACCATTTTTCTCCACGTTTTACTCTGTAACTTTTTCCTGCGATGTCAGATTTTTTAAAGCAATATACCGTTACGTCAGCTGGACTCTTTTGGTTGCAGGGATATATAGGGCTTGTAGGTTCATCAAGAACCCTAGGTACCCAGAGCCAGTAAATGAGCTGCACCTTGCAATAGGTTTTCATTCTATACAGTGTATACAGCAATTCATTTGCTCAAATATAAAAAGTGAAAAATAGGTATCAAGAAAACCTTTGTATTTCCAAAGTGGCCACAAGATAAGGTGTTGAGAAGAAGTGGTTATTTGCACATCTCTGAATTCTGGGGTGCCCATACTAGCATGTGAATTACAGGGCATTTCTCAAATAGACGTCTTTTTTACACACTGTCTTACATTTGGAAGGAAAAAATGTAGAGAAAGACAAGGGGCAATAACACTTGTTTTGCTATTCTGTGTTCCTCCACGTCTCCCGATAAAAATGGTACCTCACTTGCGTGGATAGGCATAGCACCCACAACAGGAAATGCCCCAAAACACAACGTGGACACATCACATTTTCACAAAGAAAACAGATCTGTTTTTTGCAAAGTGCCTAGCTGTGGATTTTGGCCTCTAGCTCAGCCGGCACCTAGGGAAACCTACCAAACCTGCACAGTTCTGAAAACTAGACACCTATGGGAATCCAAGATGGGGTGACTTGTGGGGCTCTGACCAGGTTCTGTTACCCAGAATCCTTTGCAAACCTCAAAATTTGGCCAACAAAACACTTTTTCCTCCCATTCCGGTGACAGAAAGTTCTGGAATCTGAGAGGAGCCACAAATTTCCTTCCACCAAGTCTCCCGATAAAAATGGTACCTCACTTGTAGAAGTAGGCCCACCGCCCGCGAAAGGAAATGCTCCAAAACACAACGCGGCCTAATAACAATAGGCCGATCTGCCCCTGGGGGGGGCAGAAAAGGCCTAAAATAAATGTGACCCCCATCCCCCAGGAAGCGACCCTTGCCTAAGGGGTCCTCCCCACCTCTAAAAACAAAAACAAAAACAAAAAAACTAGTCTTCTGCCCACCTTGGGGGCAGATCGGCCTAATAGCAATAGGCCGATCTTCCCCAAGGGGGGCAGAAAAGGGCTAAAATAAATTTGTCCCCCCCCCCCGGGTAGCGAGCCTTGCCTAAGGGGTCACTCCCCTTGTGTGACATTGGCGCAACAAAAAAAAGATCCCTGGTGCCTGGTGGTTTCTGCCTCCCTTGGGGGCAGATTGACCTAACAAAAATCGTCCGATCTGCCCCCAAGGGGGTCAGAAATGGTCTAACTACAATTTGCCCCCCAGGGTAGCGACCCTTGCCTAAAGGGCCGCTCCCCATCTCTAAAACACAAACAAACATTTTTTTAGCCCTGGTGCCTAGAGGTTTCTGCCCCCCCTGCGGGCAGATCGGCCTAATAACAATAGGCCGATCTGCCCCCGGGGGGCAGAAATGGCATAAAATAAATTTGCCCCTCTTGCCCCCCCATCCCTCCACCCCCCCGGGGAGCGACCCTTGCATACGGGGTCGCTCCCCTTCCGTGACATTGGTGCAAAAAAAGAGATCCCGGTGCCTAGTGGTTTCTGCCCCCCTTGGGGGCAGATTGACCTAAAATCGGCCGATCTGCCCCCAAGGGGGGCAGAAATGGTCTAAATACAATTTGCCACCCAGGGTAGCGACCCTTGCCTAATGGGTCGCTCCCCATCTCTAAAAAACACAAACAAACAAAAAAAACACACAAAAAAAATGTTAGCCCTGGCGCCTAGAGGTTTCTATAACAATAGGCCAATCTGCCTAAAATAAATTTCCCCCCGCCCCACCCCCACTCCCGCAGGGAGCGACCCTTGCCTACGGGGTCGCTCCCCTTGCGTGACATTGGCGCAAAAATAAAATCCCCGGTGCCTAGTGGTTTCTGTCCCCCTTGGGGGCAGATTGACCTCAAATCGGCCAATCTGCCCCGAAAGGGGGCAGATATGGCCTAAATACAATTTGCCCCTCCAGGGGAGCGACCCTTGCCTAAGGGGTCGCTCCCCACCTCTAAAAAAAACAAAAAATAAAAAACAAAATGATCCCTGGTGCCTAGAGGTTTCTGCCTCCCCGGGGGCAGATCGGTCTAATAATAGGCCAATCTGCCCCCAGGAAGGGCAGAAAAGGCCTTAAAAAAAAATGCCCCCCTGGGGAGCGACCCTTGCCCAAGGGGTCGCTCCTCTTATGCCAATTTCAGCTAAATAATAAATCCCTGGTGTCTAGTGGGCATTTTAGCAGCCGGATTGCTAAAATGCTCAGAGAGACTTCAAAGGGAAGGAAATTCATTTCCTTCCCTTTGAAGCCTCTCAGGCCTCCTCCACGTGATCGGAAGAGAAATGCTGAGCATTTCTCTTCCGATCGCGCTGGAAGCTGGGAGTAGGCCTCTGTGATGGTCAGCGAGCGATCGCGCGCTGACGTCACGGGGGGTGGGGGAGTTAGGGGGGGCTGACGGGGGTGGAAGGGGAAGGGCTTCCCCTTCCATCCCTGCCTTTGGGGGGTGGAAGGAAAGAACACAGAGGGAGCGCTAGCGCTCCCTCTGGGCTCTGTGCACAGGACGTAATGGTTACGTCCTGGTCACACGAGCACTGTGCCGCAGGACGTAACCATTACGTCCGCGGCACAGAAGCCGTTAGAACCCTTCTTAATGGTAAAGTCAGATTTTAAGTGAAAATTCTGAAAATATCACATAGGGGAGGGTGCATTCTAATAAAAAGTTGGACATGTACTTGTAAACTTTAAATACTATTAATATTAATAATAATAATAATAATAATATTGAAAATAATAACAATAACAATAATAATAATAACAACAATGATAGCAACAATAACTATAATAACAACAATAATAACAATAATAATAATAATAATAATAATAATTCTGCTAGTGATAATAACAATAATAATAATGATGATCATCATCATAATAATAAGTATAGGAAGTAATGAATGAGTTCATGATGAGACAGCAGTGACAGGGAAAGCCTGGGTGACAGGAATGTGAGGGAAAGCTCCACAAGGAGAAGAGAGCAACACAGCACATGCACTCTCCTAGAATAGTGAAAACAAATTCAAACAAGCACTGACAATGCCAACAGATCTGGCTAATTGGAGGGGCTGTCACCTACCACACTTGCACTTTAAAGGCACTGCCTCACCCCACACTCAAAGAACTTCACACTTGCCTTTTGTAAGCCAGAACCAATGGATCCAGGGCAGGGAGATAGGAAATTCCAGATACCTCTGTGGAGGGAAAACCCCAGAAGTTTCTTCCTCTTCAAAGCTGGCACCAGGAATAAAGCTGGGCCTCTCATACCCACTCTTCAGTATACTCCTGAACATGCGGGCACTATAGAAGAAGGGCTGCCCTACTTCCAGAAGACTGCTCTGCTGCCTGAAGCCTGCCCTGCTGTCTGAGAAGGAAGCTCCCTCCATCCTTGGTTACCTGAGTGACTCAAATGGCTAGTTAGCTGATCCACCTTCTAAGCTACAGGGACACAAAAAGCTCCAGATGCCTCCCTGCAACTGCCCTGCTGAATTGTTGCACTAGAACTGCCATTGACATGTCTGAGCCTTACTGGTCTCTGCTGGAATGAGTTCTTGATCCACAAGAGCCGTTTCCTAGGTCCTGGACCCTTGGTGTGGCATCAGTTGAACTCTTCCTGTAAGAAAGGGAAATATTCTGAAATTCTGGCCTCATTGTGACTGTGAATAGACCTGTTCACTCCAGGATCTTGCCACCCCTGCTGACGGTTTATGCAAAGCGACTCTTCACACTACAGTGACCACCAAGGACAATTGGCAACATGAGATCTGCACTTTGCACTACAGCATCGACAACCTGCAGTGACCGCCAACACAAAACTCCAGCAATGACTGTCTACGACTGCATGAAACTGGCCCCTTGTTGCTGTACCCCCCACTTTTTGATGTGGTTTCTGAATGTAACTTGGAATAGAGTGCACTAGGTATTTTCTAAGCAGGTCTCCAGTGCCAGTGTTCTTCCTCCTAAAATGGATGAAAATATTGTCACAAGTGGCAAAACCTTTAGCTGCCACTATAAGTCCCTGGCAAATGGTACTTTGGTACCCAGGGCACTAAGGGAAGCCCCTGAGGTCAGCAGCACAGATTGTGCCACCCTCAGGGACCATGCATGCGAGTGCACCTAGCACTGCCATTGCAGGCTGAGCATCCTGGTGCAATCCTAAAATGCAAAACTGACATGGCACACATCCTGTGTGACCTGTCCACCCCACTGGCAGGCCTTTCAGCCCTAAGGCAGGCTGCACTAAATTGCATGTTTGGGCATAAATGAATGAGCAATATGCCACTACTGTGCCCTTGCCAAACCTGGCAGATAGTAAGTGAACATAGCAACCATTTTAAATGCATGTGTTTGACACTGGTCAGTATGTGTTTCACAGCTACATGATGACCACTTTGCACCCTGGGTTGTTTGGTATCAAACACGTCAGAATAATAAACCCAAACTGTACCAGTTTTGGACATATTGCAAAATGTACACAGGGGCCACCTTAGAGGCACCCCCTACAAAAGCTAACTACCCTGGCATGGTTGGTGGCCAGTCACAACCAGCCTTCCACCTTCAGGAAAGATTCTGGAGCCCTCAGGAGAGAGCTCTTGCTCTCTGGATCCATAGAACAAAGCCCTTCCTGAGCAGAGGTGTTACACATCCTTCCCCAGGAATGTGCACTGCCCTACCTATGAGCTTCACAGGGCTTACCAACCTTGAAACTCGACCCCCAGCCCTGCTGCTAGCAGGAGATGGCCACCCCCATTGTAAGCCCCCACTGTTGGCAGGAGCAACTGAAGGAAAATGCACAAAGGACAGGAGGAGTGGCCACCTCCAGCTTGCACCGCCCCTAAGGTGTTGCATGTGAGGTGACCGCTCCATTTCATTTTCCTCCATCTTGCATGGAAGGAAAATAGCCTTCCAGGGATAGGGAAGTTACCTCTGCCCACAGGAAGTGGTCACTTAGTGGGTGTAGCCCCCTAAGGTAGATGACCCATTGGTCACTACTATGTACTCCCCTAAATGCCCACTAAATGCATTATTTAGTGGGCACTCCTAGACCTGCAGATCATATTCCAAGGAAACAAGAAGACCAGCAACAAAGAAGACCCAAGGCTCGAGAACTTAATTCTTGCTGCACAAAGAAAAAGGCTCCAAACAATGCCTGCTAAAGGGTTGCATGTACTTCGGACGGACTCTAGAAAACCCCTGCGGACCTCATCCTCTTCATAAAATTGCCAAAGATCTCCCTCCAGATTTAAGGCATCACCCCATGCAACAAAGAAGCAAACGACCAGTGAATTCCAATTCACTGTCTGGTCCCTGACCAAGGAAGGGGAAAAAATTGCCAAAATGAATGCCCCACCAAAGGCGAGCCACACTTGCTCAAGGGGTTGCTCCTCAAACAAAAAATAAAAAATACAAAAAAAAATCTCTGGTGCCTAACATAAAAAGGCCAATCTGCCCCCAAGGGGGGCAGAAATAGCCAAAATTAATGCCCCACCATTATGGAGCGACCCTTCCCCAAGGAGCTGCTCCCCCAACATACTCAACACATAAAATGAAAAAAAAAAAAAAATCCTGCTGTCTAGTGGCATTCCTGCTGCACGATTCGCCATGGTGCAGCATGAATGCTCAAAGAGACTGAGGAAAGAAAAACCCTTTCCTTTTCCCCGATGCCTCTTTGTTCTTTGTAACAACCCCAAGGAGATATTTACCTCTTTCTCCTTCAACGCAATCTTTGAAGCTCGCTGCCAGGGCAATGCACATTCCTAGGGGAGGAGTTTTAACACCTCTGCCAGGAATGGCTTTGTTTTCTGAACCCAGAGAGCAAGGGCACTCACCCCAGGGTTTCAGAATGATGTCTGGTGGTAGCAGGCTGGTTGGGATTGGCCAGGAACCATGCCAGGGTTAGTTAGCTTTTGTTGGAGTCACCTCTAAGGTGGCCCCTGGATAAATTTTGCAATAAATCCAATACTGGTACCAGTTTATATTTATTGTTCTGAGTTGTTCGATACCAAACAACCCAGGTTTCATAGAAGACATCATGTAGCTGTGAAACTCATACTGACCAGTTTCCAGCACATGCATTTACAATGGCTTCTCTGTTCACGTACAGTGTCCCAGGTTTGGCAAGGACGCAGTCTGTGCATCTGTGCCAACACATACATTATAATGCACCCTGCCTTGGGGCTGAAAGGCCTGCCAGATAAGTGGCTTACCTATATTGCATGCAGTGTGTAGTGGACAAGTCACACGGGCTGTGTGCCATGCCAGTTGTGCATTTTAGGATTGCACCAGGACACTCAGCACGCAATGGCAGTGGTGGGTACACTTGGATGCATGATCCCTGATGTTGACACGATCTGGTTTGCTAGGTTTTCCCAGGTGCCTGCTGAGCTAGATCCCAAAATCCACAGCTAGGCACTTTGCAAAAACACTTGTCAAATTTTCAGCGGAAAATGTGATGTTTCCACGCTGTGTTTTGTGACATTTCCTAGGCCTACCCGCACAAGTGAGGTCCCATTTTTATCGGTAGACTTGGGGAAATGCTGGGTGGAATGAAGGTGTGTGGCTTCTCTCAAATTTTAGAACTTTGCATCACCGAAATGTGAGGAAAATGTGCTTTTTAGACAACTTTTGAGGTTTGCAAATGATTCTGGGTAGAAAAATGTGGTAAGAGCCACACAAGTCACCCCATACTGGATTTCCTAGGTGTCTAGTGTCTAGTTTCCAAAAATGTACAGGTTTGCTAGGTTTCCTTAGGAGCCGGCTAAGATAGAGCTCAAAATCCACAGCTAGGCACTTTGCAAAAAATGCATCAGTTTTCAGTGGAAAAATGTGATGTGTTAATGTAGAGTTTTGGGGCATTTCCTGTCGTGGGCACTATGCCTACCCACACAAGTGAGGTACCATTTGTATCAGGAGACTTTGAGGAATGATGGATCGAAGGAAGTTTGTGGCTCTGCTCAGATTCCATAGCTTTACATCACAGAAATGTGAGGGAAATGTGTTTTTTAGACAAATTTTGATGTTTGCAAGGCAGAACCTGGTGGAAGACCCCTCAAGTAACCCCGTCCTGGATCCCACTGGGTGCCTAGGTTGCTAGGTTTCCCTAGGTGTTGGCTGAGCTAGAGCACAAAATCCACAGCTAGGAACTTTGCAAAAAACACATCAGTTGTCAGTTGAAAAATTTTATGTGTCCATGCTGCATTTTGGGGTGTTTCCTGTCACGGGCACTAGGCCTACCCACACAAGTGGGGTATTTTTGTATATGGAGACTTGGGGAAATGCTGGGTGGAAGAAGTGTGTAGCTTCCCTCAGATTCCAGAACTTTGCATCACCCAAATATGAGGAAAATCTGTTTTTCTGGACATATTTTGAGGTTTGCGAAGGATTCTGGGTAGAAAAATGTGGTAGGAGCCACACAATCCAGCCCATCCTGGATTCACATAGGTGTCAAGTTTTAAAAAGTGTACAGGTTTTCTAAGTTTCCCTAGGTGCTGACTGAGCTAGAGCTCAAAATCTACAGCTAGGCACTTAGCAAAAAGTGTGTCAGTTTTTAGTGGAAAAATGTGATGTGTCCACGTTGCATTTTGGGGCTTTTCCTGTCATAGGAACTAGGCCTACTCACACAAGTGTGATACCATTGGTATCAGGAGACTTGGGGGATGCTGGGTCGAAGGAAGTTAGTGGCTCCCTTCAGATATCCAAACTTTGCATCACAGAAATGTGAGGAGGGTTTTAGACAGATTTTAGGTTTGCAAAGGATTCTGTGGTAAGAGCCACACAAGTGTGCCCTGGATTCTCCTAAGTATCTAGTTTTCAAACATGTACAGGTTTGCTAGGTTTCCTTAGATGCTGGCTGAGCTGGAGACCAAAACCTACAGCTAGGCACTTTTAAAAAAATGTGTTAGTTTTCAGTGAAAAAAATGTGATGTGTCCATGTTGCGTTTTGGGGCATTTCCTGTCAGGGGCACTAGGTCTACTTATGCAAGTGAGGTACCATTTGTATTGGGAGACTTGGGGTAATGCTGGGTCGAAGGAAGTTTGTGGCTCCCCTCAGACTCCAGAACTTTGCATCACAGAAATGTGTTTTTTAGACAAATTTTGAAGTTTTCAAAGATTTCTGGGTGACAGAACCTGATAGGAGCCCCACAAGTCACACCATCCTGGATTCCCTTAAGTTTTCTAGCTTTAAAAAATGTACAGGTTTGCTACATTTCCCTAGGTGCCGGCTGAGCTAGATCCAAAAATCCACAGCTAGGCACTTTACAAAACATGTGTCAGTTTTCAGTGGAAAAATGTAAAGTGTCTATGGTTCATTTTATCAGGTGTTTCATGTTGTGGGCACTAGACCTACTCACACAGGTGAGGTATAATTTTTGTCTGGAGACTTGAGGGATTGCTGGTTGATAGGCTCCCCTCACATTTCAGAACTTTGCATCACCGAAATGTGAGCAAATGTGTTTTTTAGACAAAGTTTGAGGTTTGCAAAGGATTCTGGGTGACAGAACCTGGTGAGAGCCCCAAAATGTACCCCATCCTGGATTCCCCTAGATGTTTAGTTCTCAAACAAATACAGGTTTGCTCGGTCTCCCCAAGTACCAGCTGAACGGGAGCACAAAATCCACAGCTAGGCACTTTGCAAAAAACATGCCAGTTTTCAGTGGAAAAATGTGATGTATCCACATTGCATTTTGGGGCATTTACTGTTGCGGACACTAGGCCTACCCACACAAGTGAGATACCATTCTTTTCAGGAGACTTGGGGTAACACAGAATAGCAGAACAAGTGTTATCAACAATTATCTTTCTCTGCATTTATACCTTCCAAATGTAAGACATTGTGTAAGAAAGGAGTCATTTATAGAAATGTAATCTAATTTACATTCTAGTATAGTATTCTTGTGCCTATTTTGGAAATACATAGGTTTCCTTGATAACAAATGAATTGCTGTATACCCGGTCCACAATGCGAATCCTTTGCAAGGTGCAGCTCGTTTATTGGCTCTGGCTACCCTGCATCCTTGGAAAACCTACGTGCCCTATATATCCCTGCAACGAGATGGATCCAGTGGACCTAACAGCATACTGTTTTTGAAAATCTGCCATAGATGGAAATACTTACAGATTAAAATGTAGACAGGAATGGCTGGTTTTCAATTTCAAACTTTTTGTATTCCAACTGTTACTTTCTATAGGGAAACACTGAAGGATCTACACGAATGACCCCTTGCTGAATTTGGGATTTTGTCTATTTTTTAGAAATGTATAGCTTTACGGGATCCACCATTGGTTTCACACCTCTTTTCTGTCACTAAATGGAAGATTGAAATAACAAAAAAAGGAAAAAAAGAAAAAGGGGGTATGTCCCTGTAAAATGCCAAAACTGTGTTAAAAAAATCAGTTTTCTGATTCTAGTCTGCCTATTCCTGGAAGCTGAGAAGATGGTAATGTTTGCACCGGAAACCCTTCTTTGATTCCATTTGCAGAGAAAAAAACAGATGCTTTCTTCTGCAGCAATTTTTCCCATTTTTCCAAAAACAAACTAATTGTAGCTGTATTTTGGCTAATTTCTCGGTCCCAACCAGGGGAATCCACAAACCCTGAGAACCCTTAGAATCTGCAGGATCTTGTAAAAAAGGATGCAAATTTGGTGTGGATATCTTATGTGGACAAACATTTCTTGGAGTCTAAGTGCTAACTACCCCAAAAAGCCAAATAAAAGGCTTAGCACAAGAGAAAGAAAAGGCTTAGTAGGGAAGGGGTTAATGCAAAGTTCAAGTAGCTGGATAAATAAACAAAGTGATTACAGGTGTGTGAAAGGCAAGCACTTTTTTTATAGAAGCACACACCTTCTGCCTGTTCAAAACATGTGCACCTGACTAAAGACCCTTTAGTGATGCTCACATAATTGTCTCAGGACAGCTGCACTGTCATGCCAGACCATCAAAAGGAGTAGTATGGTGTGGAACTGTGTAAGTATACAAGAGATCCAATCAAAAGGATGGTATAAAATATATGCTCTAGGGGAGAAACAAGCACAAGAAGAGAAAGGAAGACCATCACATATAATACAAGCAAATGAGATTGACACAAAATGCAAATAATGAGAAAAGGGCTGACTCAAAGTTCACTGTACCAACTGGAATTATCCATAATAGATATTCTGCAGCAGACACCTGAAAGCTGTGTGTAGGCAAGACTGAGACCGAAGCTTAGGGCCAGATGTACGAAAGGATTTTACCCATTCTGTGTCTATGGGAAAAAGCTTTCGTACATATGGCCCTTAGTTCTGGAATTCAAGTGTAAGACGTGAATAATAAAAGAGAAAGTCACAGCAAAATATTTGTGAATCTGGCACACAACATATGGATGAAGAATCAAATCTAATCAAAGATTCCGAGTGTTTCTGCGGTGTAGGAGTTGGTGATGTTTGAAATGCCCAAGATACCACACACTTTCATGAAAAGGCACAGCGAGAATTTCGGGGGAGGGTGAACCCTCCATTTACACAGCAGCCTTATTACAGTCTGCACCTGTGTCAGGTACAATTCAGGACCCGGCTAACATAGCAGTTTTAGGCTCTTGGCCTATGTTAATGGCTGCCATTTGTTCCATTTACGCGGTCAGGAAGTCACAGACAGATTCTTGACAAACATAAATGTTTTTACTATACACGATTACACTGCAACGAGGGTGTAGAATTACACCACAGTAAAACCCAAACAAAGGATGAGGAGAGTGAATCTCAATGCACGGTTTGCCTTGTAAATTGGTAGATGCCTAGAAACTGACGAATATGCTGCCACTCACATCGATCCATCCCTTTTCCACGTGGGAAAGTCTACTTCAGCAGAGGGCTGGAGTAACACCCAAAACTTGGTGAGAAGTAATGTAAGGGATTTCTCCTCCCCAAAAAAGAAAAGGAAAAAACTGTATTTGCACATTTGGCATCTTTTTTCCCAGTGCATATTTGTACACGGTGTGCAATTCTGCACTCTGGATATGGGAGAAAATGTAACATGTCACATGACGTTCTTGGTGGGATGCCTGGAAACCTATGACAGACGTACTTTTTCAGGAGTGGTAAGGGAAATGGTTGTCAATTCCCAAAAGCCGGACATTTACACCTGTGCATATGTTAGGTCTCGTACTGTGAATGCATCAGCCTTTAGAAAAGGAGTGGATTTTACTGTCGGGCTCCAGGTTACTCATAATTAGTTATTCGCTAAATGAAAGAGCGTGTTGTACTCAGGGTTGGCTGTTATGACCTGTGTCATAAGATGCGCGTTGCTAAAAAATGAGCACCCTTACCCAGCAGCACATAGGGGCATCTTACTGAACAAAATAAATACTTACTATCCAGCCAGTTCTTTTGTGCTCATTTTAGTGACATTAGAAGCACAGCAGTCTGACACTGTGCTGCCTCAACACCAGTCTCTGGCATAACCTTTAAATCCTGGCTATCCCTGTTTGCTAAACATGAAATGATGATGTTTGGGGACCAAATATGTTTAAAAAAAAAAAAGAAACGTGTGCATTTCAGGAAAAAATGTATGATCATGGCAGCCCTTCGTTTGCATTGAAAATATCCAACATGACACTTTTGAATTGTATATTGAAATGTATTTATGTTCAGAAACACGCCATCTGTTGTTTATTGAAAAATGATTGAAATTCTGAATTATATTGAAAGGGAGTATTTTAGAGATGATTAATGATGAATGTGGGAGAATTATTTTATTTTACCTATGGTTATTATTTTTTTACTTTTGTGAATGTATTTCATTATTTATATTTTGCGCTTCAACATCCTAACATGGGTTGACAAGCGCAACATAAAAACGTATACATTAATAAAATACATGTTGGTCTCCGGTGAAAACATTGTCCAAGAGAAAGAACCGCAGCAAAGTCAGGAAAGAGGAATAAGAGAAACCTGAAAAACCCGCAACGAAATAGATGAAACAAGCATTTGCAATGCAACGGGTCTCGCATTTGCTCGAGTTAGAGCTATTAGCGTTGTAAACTCCTTATCAGACTTTTCTTGCCATACAAATTGAAAGAAACAAAAACGAACACGATCATGCTATGTAAAACCGAGCGTGATCTTGCTGCATGGAAAATAAAAAGATAAAGTATTTCAGAAACCAGGCTGAAAACATGGAGCCTCGTATGTTTTCAGTAGTTGGCCGGTGCGCTCAAGGAGGGCTAAACATCGGAAAAAGCGTGATGTATGAATGCCTTTCACTAATGAAAGCAAGCGGATTCTAAAAGGCAAGCCCACGAACCAATGAAAGTGACAGGCGTGACATGGGCGTGTTTAAAAGCCCAAAGAGAGATTACAACAGGGACGGAGCGGTTGTGCGCTCGACCCTAATTATGCACAGCAGACAAGTGGCCACATGTTATGTGTGGCAACTTAAATAAGTTGAGAATTTTCAAGAGTGTTTTGCTTTCTGGGACTTTTGAGCATAAACATACAATATTAAATGCAAAACTACAAATCTCAAAATGTGTAGTGCTGTTGGCTAAAAAGCTGAAAGTGGCTGAAGTTGACATTCTTGATAGCTTGATTGCTATGATTTGTGTTCTGGAACTGATTCGCCTGATCAAGAATTAATGTAGCCATACTATTAATTACCCACTCATTATTTGATGCAGTAATTAGCAAATCCAACTTTAACTCGACTGCAGAACTGACTTCTATAAAAAGACAACACAGAACACTCAAGGTTTTGTTTGACAAAAGCTGTTGCATACATTATCTGCTTGTCTATGGGCACCATGGACCTTCAAGTCTGTTCTGATCATGTACTATCTGCTTGGAACCAATAACCATTCCTGAGTTCTTTAACAACTCACGATGCATTCTTTATGAGACTTTATTATTTAAGGCGAATTGAGGTAACCTCTAATCGAGTTTCGAAAACATGAAAACTGCGTTAGTATGATGTTAATGTAGATACTTAGGCCCATATTTATACTTTTTGACGCTAAACTGCGCTAACGCAGTTTAGCTTCCAAAAATTTTGCGCCGTCTAACGCCATTCTGAAGGTCCATGCGGGCGCCGTATTTATGGAATGGCGTTAGCCGGCGCTAGCAGACCGGCGCTGCCTGGTGTGCGTGGAAAAAAACCACGTAGACCAGGCAGCGCCGGCGTAGGGGGAAAATGGCGTTAGGGCGTCTTAAAATGGGGCAAGTCAGGTTGAGGCAAAAAAATCGCCTCAACCCGATTTGCGCCATTATTTTCGACTCCCAGACGCCATTTAAATGACTCCTGTCTTAGTAAAGACAGGAGTCATGCCCCCTTGCCCAATGGCCATGCCCAGGGGACTTATGTCCCCTGGGCATGGTCATTGGGCATAGTGGCATGTAGGGGGGCACAAATAAGGCCCCCCTATGCCACCCAAAAAAAATTAAAAAATATAAAAAATTATACTTACCTGAACTTACCTGAATGTCCCTGGGGTGGGTCCCTCCATCCTTGGGTGTCCTCCTGGGGTGGGCAGGGGTGGCAGGGGGGGTCCCTGGGGGCAGGGGAGGGCACCTGTGGGCTCATTTTGAGCCCACAGGCCCCTTAACGCCTACCCTGACCCAGGCGTTAAATAGTGGCGCAAATGCGGGGTTTTTTGACCCGCCACCTCCCGGGCGTGATTTTTGCCCGGGAGTATAAATACAACGCATTTGCGTCGCCGTCATTTTTTTCAACGGGAACGCCTTCCTTGCATCTCATTAACGCAAGGAAGGCGTTCACGCAAAAAAATGATGCTATTTGCCCATACTTTGGCGCTAGACGCGTCTAACGCCAAAGTATAAATATGGCGTTCGTTTTGCGCCGAACTTGCGTCGAAAAAAACGACGCTAATTCGGCGCAAACGGAGAATAAATACGGGCCTTATTACATTATACAAGCACTCGAACAACGGTGGCAGTTTTCGTCGCAAATGCTTTATTCCTTTTTTACCTGCACTTGAATGGTTGACTGTGTGTGAAGCAGTAGATCCATCTTTCAGTCATCCTCCTCCCAAGCTTCAGCCTAAATCACGAAAAGCCAAGACTGACTGCAAATTACCCAGGCCCAGAATAAGTTAAGGTAATCACAGGCTGCTTCCACTGAGCATATATCAAACAGCACCAAGTGGCATCTGTTTTCTTCAGATCTCATAGATCACAGGTAGAGGAGGGAGGGCGAGTGTGACATTAAAACACTGCCTCTGTGTTTTTTGGGGGGTTGTCACAAGGCAATGAGATGCAGTAGCAGATTCCGAGGCCGCCCCGGAATTGTAGCACACCTACACTAGCTGCCCTTGGGAGGTTCCACTCAGGCTTCAGAGCAGGGAAATAGTGTTTTATTTTCCTGGTCTGTCACACCCCACCTTAACGAGCACTTAACAGAGATGGATGTGCTGGGAATGAAAAGATTTATTTGAGACATTTAAATAATTCCTCTTATCTATAACTAATCTGATGCACTCCACTCACAGCCCGGTGTTTTCTGTTATTATTTTATCCTGTGCAGAATAACTCGGTGACCAGGACTGCTGTTCCCTTAAGCGCACAGATTACCAAATTAAGCGGCCTCCATGGTAAAGCACATAATACTAATCACGCATGATAACGCCTTGATTAGAATAAATCAAATTAATGCCCAGACCTCAATGCTATTTTGTAAACAGACAAATAAGTACAGCATTATATTTTTTTGAAAGTAACACTACAACAGATCTTAAATACTTTACAGCACAAAAAAAAAAAAACAGCGAGAGTTATGACATCGCCTGTGATAGAGCGGTCCGTACTAATAATTTTACCTGTGTTCGGACGCTCTTTAGGCCGATGAATCTTTTGACTAAGTGGGACTCTCTGTACTCTATATCGGTCATCTTCCTTAAATCAATAATTAATAACGAACATAAGCAATACCTTGATCAACATAACACTTGACAATTAATCCAGAATACATTTCGGCGAACCCTGACCTTTCAGTCAGGAATAACCACACCAGTTTATTCAAAGTTAGTGAATTTTATTTCCCTATATTAACAAAGCTAGCACAATATAGATGTGTCTCAACACCAAATGATAAACATATATGGACATTAATAGCTGTCCATAACGGCGAAACAGGTGCAATCTATGTAGCATTTGAATCACAAGGCATTCGATAATAGCAATGCAAATCACTAATACGATAATCTGTAACGAACTAATTGCATACATTTAGTCAGCATAACAAGATCTCAAATTGCATCGTGCGACATATGGAATCCTCGTCTAACCTCAAATTAGCATCGGCATGTGGGACTTCATGCAAAAACAATTTAGCAACATTAATTTAGAAAAACTCCTAACTAGGGCTCTTATCAAAATCAGCAGTTGGTTACCTAAAGGAAACACAATGCAATTTTACAATTTCCTTTCATATTTACCAATTACGATCAGCAATCAAGGAAGTCTTCGTCTCACAGGTACCGTTTCTCGATCAGCATGGGACGGGGCAAAAGGGGCAGGGGTGGACGGGGCAATTGCCTCACGGCGGCAAGGTAAAACTACTACTTCATGCAAGGGATTAAATCAAAGTTAAAGTCTCTAGGGCAAGAATCATCTAAAGTCTCTTTCTCTCGATTAGAGAAAGAATCAAAGTCTCTTTCAAAATGGCGTCGCAGCAAAGTGGGCCATAATAGCTGCAAAGTCTACAAAATGGCGGGATGTCCAATAATGGCCTAATTTCTTCTCGTGCACCTGGGTTTTATAGACAACAGTTCAAATCCAGTAGGGTCTTCCATTGGAGGGTTCATAGGTTAGCTTCAAATTGTCCAATCAAAAACGACAGTTCTCAAGCTTTTACTTAAGCATACATTATCCTTGGAGATGGGTACGCAAGTTGCAACATTTTATACCAATTAGCTCACTTTCAGAGCCTCCATTGTCCGCACCTGCAGATCGACCTTGGAGTAAAGAGAAAAATGCCAAGCTGGCACGAAACTTTAAGATAAGCATGTGAACGATCTCAGTGGAAAAGTACAGCTTCAAGCAAAAATACACGTTTAATAGCACATTGGAAAAATACGAGCATCTAAACCGTGAGACCAGGCCACTAGGCCGAAGCCTGCACTAAAGTAATGCTAAGCTAAAACATTTCAAACAAGCAAATCATAGCACACGTTTACGATTATGTCGGATTAGTGCAATTCTAATACACCACGTTATATAAAGCACGCTTATAAATGTTGGCAAACTACTCTGAGGGCACATTTTGTCCCCGTACAATCTTTATTAGTTCGGTTAAAGTCACACATGATTATTTCACACTACGTTTACGTGTTAATAAATGTAAAACCTTCATTTTCTGCTTCATCAATCCCTCCTCTGATGACTACTTGTCATCACACCAAACCATGCCCACAAATTTTATTCCATTAAAATTCTGTCAGTTCTCTTTTCCTTTTAGTTCCCCTAGTTGTCGCCTTGTATTCTTCTGCCATTCTTTTCATTATTTTCTCTTCCTTCCTTCTTTTAATTCTTTCCATAATCATTATTATTCCCCTTTTTATTCCCCAAATTCCAAATATGCAAATCAGTACAATTAATATTCCCTCTATTATTTTTAGTAATATTCCATTCCAAATTCCCCCAATCCAATTTCCCACTGAAGCAAGTCCTTTTCCAACCTTCTCCCACACTCCGGGTTCTTTCAATTCCTTCAAATCTGCACTCTCTTTTGTTAGATTAGCAAGCATAGTTTTAATTTTCACACTATTGTCAGGAATATATGTACAACAGTGTCGTGCACCAAGCATTTTGCAAACGCCACCATCCTTTGCTAAAAGAATGTCTAAAGCAAGCCTATTTTGAAGAGTCATAGCTCTTTCCGCTGCAAGTTCAGCATCTATCAGGATTATAGCACCTGAAAACTTCGTCAACATGTTATCCACTATAGTAGACAACTTTCTTATTTTGATGGAATTCAACACGACTCCCAACGAAGGAATCATGGCTCCAAATATATCTCCTACCACAGCAGCTGCGGTCTCTCTTTTCTGGATACGATGGGATCCAGATGTCTTTTGAATCATCGATAGGTCATCCAGTTGATAAACCTTTGGGAACACTATACCCAAATAACGTCTCCCCCACCATCCCTTTGGAAGACGATAATAGGCATTATACCCACAAATGTAATATCCATCATGAATGTCCATTTGGCCTTAAAGATAAACGTATGTTTACACTCACTCGCTCCTACAAAAATGTTGTCATAATAAGATTCACCTCGATATATACAAAATTTCCCTACATGCCAAGCATCTAAAGCTATTTTCCCTTGTGTCTTTATTGCAGCAAAATCATAATTATCTACTGAAGTCCTCTTATGTAGCTCCTTTTCTAATTTCGCATTCATTTGTGCCCTTCTATCATCTGTGCGATCTAAAAAGCTTATTTCTATTGCAGAGAGCGAGCAGGTAAGGTTTTCCCTATGAGCGTGAGCCGTTTCAAAAGGTTGCATTGGCTCGAAAAATTCCCTCATTATTTTAGCATCCCAATCTTTAGCAATCTGGCTTAGCTGCGCTATTATAGGAACATATGCAAAGGTAACATCATAATTTGAGTAAAAATACTGTATGTTAGTTTGACCATAAAATCTAGACATTACTATACTACATGTAATCCCGTATGTAAGAGGCATGTGGTGATATGTCACCCCTTCCTTCACTGATGTCGGTATCTGTGTACACACATAACAATCTTTTGCATCCATAGTCTGAACATATTCTGTTTGCAAGCAATAGAAAACGTTATACGAAAGCTCTTTCTTATCGTGCAAGAGCCTCTCATCCAATGCTGGTCTTTTCAATGCGGTTAGTTCGGTGACAGTAACAGGAGCAAGAGTAGAAGCATCAATTCTCTCATTCTCAGTCTTACCATGTATTCCAAGCACAATTGCCATTATTATTAGTACACATGCAATTATCAAGCCTATACACACATATTTACAATATTTCTTTCTATTGTTTTGCGTCATGATCTGTATAGAATCAGAGAGCTAGAAGCACTTGTAAAGGAAACTATTTAGCAATTCAATTACAAAGCTGAACGAGCACAATGTTCACGCCGTCTTCTTCAGGAGGCCAGTCACTTATCGGTTAGCAGCATTTGTCTCAATTCGGCAATAACTCAGTCTTTATCAGTTCAGCAAGTCTCATCCGGTTTAGCAATGTCTCAGCTGGTTGTTTGTTTCACGTTATATTGTAGCAAGCAATCAATAACTCAGTCTTTATCAGTTCAGCAAGTCTCATCCGGTTTAGCAATGTCTCAGCTGGTTGTTTGTTTCACGTTATATTGTAGCAAGCAATATCATTTATTACCCTTTCAATCGACAGAGTCCATAAAACTTTTCTTTTCTATTGGTATCTCTTCTTCTTCTTCGTTCTCGATGCTTAGAGATACAAACTCGTCAGTCCAATCGTCATTGACTACATATGCCCATTCAGGACCGGAATATCTCCTGTTTGGTATCCTTTTCCTTTTCAATTTTGCTTCTCTTTTTGATTCTGCTTCGCTGGTACTTTCCTCTTTTGTCAAGTCTTTTTCTTCACTTGAGGATTGTTCCACAACAGTCACTTCCTTTCTTTTCTCTTTCACTTTTGGCCTTTCTCCGTCGTTCAAACTTTCTTTAGTCCTTTCTTTTATTGGTGAAATACTTAGTCTCCTCTTTGCACCGTGTCCATTTGATGGACCTGCGATCTTTTCTGAGGAAGCTTGAACCTTTTCGTTCTGTTCTGCCTTGTCCCCTCCTTCTGGGGAATCAATCACGTTCTCTTTTTCTTTTTCTATACAGTCTGCTTCTGGGAAAGCCCTCCTCTGATCAGGCTCTCCTGCTTTTTCACCTTTTTCGAGCCCTTCGTCACCGTTACTTTCGTCAGGCTCTTTATCACTTTCAGCTGCTTCAGGTTCTTTGTCACCTTCAGCTGCTTCAGGCTCTTTGCTACCCTCAGCTGCTTCAGGTTCTTTGTCACCTTCAGCTGCTTCGTCGCTGTCTGAACTTTCTCCTTGGTCTCCCCCAAGCGAATTGGTCTCTTCGTCCTCAGAGAATATCTCCCTCTCTCCCGTTTCTGCCTGTTCGCTTTCAGTTCGGTTTTGCTCTGTCTCAGCACTCAGCACTGTTTTGTCAGGCACTGGCAGTTTTAGCGCTTCAACTTCCTCATCTGTGGGACACAACACCTTCTTTGTGTGACTGGCGTGAATCCAGTTGGGAACCCCCGCACACTTCACAGCGGTAGTTGTCGTCAGGATCACTTGGAAAGGGCCTTTCCAACGGGGCTCCAGACACGACTTTCTCACGTGCTTCTTTACCACGACCCAGTCACCTGCTTTCAGTGCGTGTCCTGGACCTTGGATCAGTGGCAAGGTGGTCGCTTCCACCTGGTGAGAGAAAGAGCGAACCACGTCAGCCAGACCCTTGCAGTAGTCTAACACCATATCATCTGTAATATTCAAAAGCGCGTTTGCGGGAACTGCAGGAAGTCTCATAGCCCTGCCCATGAGAATTTCGTGCGGAGACAATCCAGTCTTTCTATCAGGGGTGTTTCTCATTGACATTAGCACCAAGGGCAATGCGTCAGGCCATTTCAAATTTGTCGATGCACATATTTTCGCCATTCTTGATTTCAGTGTACCATTCATTTGCTCCACCAGTCCTGAGGCTTCAGGGCGATAGCTACAATGTAGTTTTTGCTCAATGTTCAGCGCTTCGCAAAGTAACTTTATCACCTCGTTATTGAAGTGACTTCCCCTATCTGATTCTAAAGAGATCGGGAATCCGAAACGTGGTATTAACTCTCTCAACAATAGCTTTGCAACTGTAAGGCTGTCATTTCTACGTGTGGGGTATGCCTCAATCCAATGACTAAAAATGCACACAATCACCAACACATACTTCAGACCTCCATGCACAGGCATCTCAATGAAGTCCATCTGCATACGACTAAAAGGCCCGCTTGCCCTACCAATGTGGCTCGCGTTCACAACTGTTCCCTTTCCTGGGTTCATCTGCTGGCAAGTGACACATCGATGGCAAACTGCTTCTGCAGCTTGACGAAATCTGGGGTTAAACCAATCAGTTTTGAACAATCTTATCATGGCATCTCTCCCTAGGTGAGCCTGCCCATGATAGAACCGCGCAAGCTGTGATAAGAGACTGTTTGGCAAAACAAATTTTCCCTCATTTGAAACCCATAACTCGTCTGGTCTCTTTATACATTGTGATTTAATCCAGGAATCTCTTTCATCCTCCCTGACATTATTTTGTAATGCTTTTAATTCATCTATTGTATCTACGACCTTCAAGGCAAATGCTTCAGCTGGTTCTAGTTCTGGCTCACTTATTGAATTCCATTCGTCCCTGAGTAATATACAGTTCAAGGCACAAAATCTCGCGACTTGATCCGCATATGCATTTCCCAGAGAAACATAGTCCTGTCCTTTCGTGTGAGCACTGCACTTTACCACTGCAACTTCGGCTGGCACTTGAATGGCGTGTAACACTTCCCTTATCCTCTCCCCGTTCTTCACTGGGGATCCTGAAGAAGTCAGGAAACCTCTCTGTGACCATAGTTGTCCAAACTCATGCACAATCCCAAACCCGTATTGACTATCAGTGTAAATGGTGACTTTCATCAATGCAGACAGTTGACATGCTCTGGTAAGGGCTACAAGTTCTGCTACTTGTGCAGAATAGACTCCTTGAAGCCATCCCGCTTCCAAGACCCCTGTTACAGTACATACAGCATATCCTGCTTTCAAAATCCCCATCCCGTCTCTTAGACATGAACCATCAACAAAAAGAATTTGGTCATTTTCATCAAGCTTAGTATCCTTAATGTCCGGTCGAGGTTTTGTGCAAAATTCAGTCACCTGAAGGCAGTCATGCTCGACGTCTTCAGCGTTCTCAATTTCGGCATTTTCTCCAGGGAGCAAGGTTGCTGGATTCAACGTAGTACACCTTCTCAGCTGCACATTCGGTGAGCCCAGAATTATCGTTTCATACCTTGTGAGTCTAGCTCCAGTCATGTGCTGCGTTCGGGAGCGGGTCAAAAGTATCTCAACTGAGTGAGGGACCATGACTGTTACTGGGTGTCCCATCACTATTCCTTCACTCTGAGTGAGGCTGATACCAACTGCTGCTATGGCGCGCAAACACCCTGGGAGTGCTGCTGCGACCGGATCCAAAGTAGCTGAAAAATACGCTACTGGTCTGTTTACGCCACCATGGGCTTGAGTCAAGACAGACAAAGAACATGCATCACGTTCATGACAAAACAATGTGAAAGGCTTTGTGTAATCAGGCATACCTAAAGCTGGAGCCCTGCACATGCACTCTTTCAATTCAACAAAAGCATCCATCTCATCTCCTTTCAGTTCAATTTGATCCAAGGCATCCTTCTGGGTCAATTTCAGTAAAGGCTTTGCTAGAGTCGAGAAGTTGGGAATCCACTGGCGACAATAACCCACCATTCCCAAAAACTTCCTCACCTCCCTCCTTGTCTTTGGTGGACTCATTTGAAGTACGCTTGTTATTCTTTCCTTCATTATTCTCCGTGACCCTTTCTCTATCTGGTGACCCAAGTATTTCACTTTCTTCTGACAGAACTGCAATTTGGAAGGAGACACCTTATGTCCATTCCTTCCCAAATGATTCAACAGAGCAATGGTATCGGCTGTGCAGCCACTTTCTGTCTTTGATGCAACCAGTAAGTCATCAATGTACTGTACTAGGGTTGACTCGAATGGCAATTCTAATGCTTCCAAATCTTTCTTTAGAATCTGATTGAAGATTGACGGTGACTCAGAAAACCCTTGAGGAATTCGACACCAACTGTACACTCTGTCTAGGAATTTGAAACAAAAGAGAAATTGGCTGTCCTCATGAAGAGGCACTGAGAAGAATGCTTGTGACAAATCGATGACTGAGAACCACTCAGCATCGCAAGGGACCTGGAACATTATCACAGCTGGATTCGGTACTACTGGGCAGCATTTGACTATGATGTCATTTATTTTCCTCAAGTCCTGCACGAGTCGGACCTTTCCACTCGGCTTTATTAGTCCCATTATTGGTGAATTACATGGACTGCTTAACACTTCTTTCAGTACTCCCTGTTTTACAAATTCGTCAATAAGTTGAGCAACTTTCATGAGGGTGTCTTGTGCCATGTGGTATTGTGGGGTCTGGGGAAAGATTGCATTGGGCTTTACAATCACTTTCACTGGTTCCACTCCTTTCATCAATCCCACCTCTTTCCCTGTCATGTCCCACACTTCCTTTCCGACTGTCTCCCGTCATTCGGCTGGAATATCTTCTTCAGTTATCATCGGGAAAAGACAAATCAGAGGATACTCTTCATCTACAGTTTCCATCTCATCCCCCTCTACAGTGTCCTCTTCTTCCCCATCACTGCTCATCTGTATTGTTATTCCTTCGTTCGAACACATGATCGAACAACCCAATTTGCACAATAGGTCTCTCCCTAATAGTGCTATTGGGCTTGAGTCACATACCACAAACTGATGTACCCCTTGATAGTTACCGATGCTGACTGGTACCGGATCTGTTATTGGGTTCGTCAGATGTCTGTTTGCTACTCCCACCACTTGAACTGTCCTCCCTGAGAGTGGCAAATTTGGTACTTCACTGCTCTTAACAGTTGAACGTGTGGCTCCCGTGTCAACCAAGAACGAGACACGATGACCCATTACTCTTCCCCCTACGTACGGACCCTTTTGATCAACTTCCAAGGATGCTGCAAGCACACAATCTCCTTCTTCTTCTGAGCTTTCATTCTCCCATACATTGTTTATTCCACTCTCACTGTGTAGTGGGAACTGTTGCACGGTGCCATTTGTACTCATTACCTGACCCGAGACCTGTGGAGGAACCATCACTTGCTGCTGACTCATTGGTGCCAAAGGTATTTGCATTTGCTGATTAGGTACCATGGGTAACTGCTGTTGCATTGGCTGCATTTGCGTCATCTGCATACGGGGCATCTGCAACTGCTGCGGCTGCATAGGTTGCAATCCCTGCAATTGATTTATGGTCTGAAAATTTGGGTTTGGACCTCTCATTTTCGGTCCCCTCATTGTCTGAAATGCATTGACATCATTGTTTTGCTGACCAACACCTACACCTGCACCTGCACCTTCCTGCACCACCATCGGGCACTCGTGTTTCCAATGACCTACGATTCCACACGCGTGACACGGCATCACCTTCTTCATTGCCTGCACACCCGTCACAACAGTGTTCAAATCCGGACCATTATTCGCAAAACCTCCTCTGCCTCTGCCTCTGGCCTGTGGCTGAAACGCCGTGTTTCCCTGTAACTGCGGCTGCGGTTGCGGTATCTGCTGTTGGAACCCTTGCAACTCTTGCAGACCTTGCAAACCTGTCTGAGCTGCCTTAAGCTGCATCATCATCACCTTCTCTTTCAACTTTTTCTGTTTCACTTCAATTTCGTCGCTACAGTATTTCGCATAATTCAAGACTTCGTCAATCGGTTTAGACTGCCAGCAAATCAAATGCGACTTTATCATCTGACTTATCTCTGGCCTCAACCCTTCCACAAATCTAAACACAAAATGAAGCATGTCCTTCGCCTCTATTGTTTCCGTGCCACTGTGGTTCTTAAACGCCTTCAACAACCTCTCATAGTAACTATGAATCGATACTTTAGCCTCTTGGGCAGTTCGATCAATCTTCTGCCAATCCACATTTTTCGCGGCAACCTTCGTCTTAAAATGCTCAATCACCTTATAGTACAAGCTCATCACCATAGGTGATGGTGCACCCGTCTCCCTGTCTCTCTCTGGTTCACTTGTCGGCCAACCTACAGCTCTTTTGCAATCCTCCCACAAATCTGCCGGAACCACAATCTCAAAGAGAGTATTCAGGTCTATCCAGAGACATTTTGCAAGCTTCACAAACCTGTCAGTCTGCTGATACCATTCAATCGGTTTCTCTCTCAGTTTGGGAAAATCATCCGTAAAAGACTGAATGTCACTTCTGTGCCATGGTACATGTATTAATTTTCCCCCTGCTGTCTCCCTCATTGGTAACATAGTTACTGTATCACTGCTCTGTGGTCTTTTCTCATTGTGCTCTGTAGCGCTGTCCCTCCTCTTTTCCTTTCTCTTTACCCACCTGCTTTCCCACTTGTCTAAACACCTCCACACTTGTGCACTCTGCAACAATTCTCTAAGGTGTGCCTTCATGCCTGCTGACCTCATGTGTTCAAAATCTGTGGTCCCAAAATCCAACCTGTAGCTCCTGCTCAAGTGTTTTGTCTTGTCTATGTCAACCCCGTTTTTGTCAGCTATTTCCTGCAAGCTTTTATGTACCTTGTTCACTTCCTTCGTAATCTTTGGACATAGATACCTCAGCTCCTCTTCCGAGTAGGACTCTAACCTATTCACACCTATAGTCCCTTCCACCAATTCTTGTGCTTCCATGTTTAACCTCATCCTATTCAGATAATCTTCTCCTTTCCCACTGGCTGAGCCCTGGGTGGAATTCAAACTGTTGAACCACTGTGTCAGCTGTTGCGCATTCACCCCCATCAGTGTAGCGTTCACATCGACTGCCATTGATGTTTGCGGCAACTTTTCAGTGTTCGATGTTAGAGGTATTATCAGGGGGGGGCTCGACCTCACCAGTGTTGACTGAGCACACATGGGACTAAACTCCATCAAGGACCCAGATCCATTTGGCTGAGCCGCTATCGGAGTTATCCCTGGAGTGTTTTCTATGCACCTCCTTTCGGTCCCATTCTGCAGCATTGATCCCTGACCGCTCAGACCTAAGTTAGGCTGACTATACAAAGGTACCGGTGGACCTACAGTAATGGGTAGTGATATCGCATCTGGGTTTTGTCCATTTCCCATGTTCTGAGGCATGTTCATTCCCACACCATGGGTCATCATTGCCGGCATGCCCATCTGACTCCCCGTCATTTGAGCATGTGCGTTTCCCCCCTGCATCTGCTTTTGGGGCATCAAAAACTGAGTTGATTCAGCTTGTGCCAATGTCTGGTTGTGACCATTCTGTACTCCCCTTACGGTTTGTTCTAGAATCATTCCTCCACTGTTGTCACTGCTGTAGTACCCTGGCATCTGCGGCTGATAATTTTCTGCTGGTTTCAACATGGGCACATCTGGATATATTCTCCTAACCTGCGGAATCTGCGGGGTGAACAATAAACTCGGGTCCTTAGATCCCGATGACGCTCCTGAACTCTGGGTTTCACTGTTCCGTACCGGTGCCGGAGGGGCAGAACTGGTACTTGGACCTTGTCCATTCTCCGCATAAGGTGGTGGACGGTCGTTCAGCAATTGCATTATTAACTTCTCATCCTCTAACTCCTCTTCTCTTCTCAACTTTTCCTCGTCCTCTCTATCCTTGGAACACTTCCTGTCTGTCTTACAGGTAGCTTTCTTACCTGCCTCCCCTTCTTCCTTAGTAATTGCGGGAAACAATTTTATCCCCTGCAGTACATCTGACCTCCACACCTTCTGTGCATTATCCCACCTAGCGTCCGCTAGTGTCTTTTCTACCTTCCTTATCCTGCTCTCGAACTTATTTTGCTGTTGCTGTCTAGCCATCAGTTCCCAAATTGCTAGAGCCTCAAACTGTGCTGGCCTTGGAGGTACCTTCATGTCGTACATCGTGAATCTCAAATTCTCTAGGATCCTTATATTGAATGTCCCATGGATCGGGAACGCTACGCTCCCATGTTTCTCTGTCAGTTTGTGCCATTGCTTTAGCCAAAGACACGGAGCTACCCCCTTCTCTTCCATTACAATGTAAGCTGGTGTGCCCTCGCGCGGCGTCTCCTCTCCTACGCTCGCTTTAATGTAAGACTCCCCCTTCATCGCACTCCTAAATGCTTTAAAGGATTTCATTTTCTCGTCTTTTATTTCACAAAGTTTGTAATCAATAGGTGACTTTAATTCCCGGAATACTCTTCGCTTGCCTTTCCCCTTCCAATCGAGTCCCACGGACTGCGTCCAATCCGTGCGCGACCCTTCTCTGCAACCAACCTATCCCAGCGCGGCTCCTAGTGACGTCACACTCACACACACTGTGGCTGACAAAGCCTCGCGGCTAGTCTTCCTTCACTCAGCTCCTCTCGTAACAACTTCTTGCATGTATCGCGAGCTACCAAAAACTAAAACAGATCTGTCAGTTTACTACAGGAAGGGTAACACAATCGCTTCAGGACCTTAGGGATTTTTCACTAGCCTCGGCAGTTATTCCATCTTTCTCGGTCCCCACGTTCGCAAGCAAATCTGACCCGCAGACCTACTCTCAACTTGTCAATGATCTGTTCTAGTGCACTTAGAATCTTGTCAAAGCCCGAAGTCGAAGTTTCTTTCACTCCCTTACACGCGTACCGACTCGTTGACCACGCCCGATCAACCTACTAAACCGCCCAGACCACAACATAAAACAACATACTCCGGAGTCTCTTGACCTCGCAGGGCCCGTCTCAACAACAACAACCACGTGGACCTTTTTATGCACAAAGCGCCACACGCACATGAAGTTCGACGATTTCCCTACTCTCACACTCGGAGTCGCACCTCCTCTATTTCTATGAAGTTCGACGACTTCTCTACTTCTACACTCGGAGTGGCACCTCCGCTATCTTCTAAAAGAAAAATCCTCGCAACCTTTTCACACACCCTGCGGCAATAAGCTGTGCAAGCGCAAAACCCTAACTTCACTCATACCATCACTAGTACCGCCAACGCCGAATCCACACCTCCATTCTCTCCATTCGCAAGCTCCGAGATCCCGGGAAAGTCGCGGTGGACCTAGCCCATCATCATTCTGTCAATCTATTTTATCCAAGAAAAATCTAATTCAACTTCTCGAGTGGGGTCTCAAAATGCGTAACCGTTAATTCAACACCATGTACTTTAAGAGTACAGGGTCCCAAAAGACGAAACCGTCCTCTGCTACCATCTACTGATAGAGCGGTCCGTACTAATAATTTTACCTGTGTTCGGACGCTCTTTAGGCCGATGAATCTTTTGACTAAGTGGGACTCTCTGTACTCTATATCGGTCAACTTCCTTAAATCAATAATTAATAACGAACATAAGCAATACCTTGATCAACATAACACTTGACAATTAATCCAGAATACATTTCGGCGAACCCTGACCTTTCAGTCAGGAATAACCACACCAGTTTATTCAAAGTTAGTGAATTTTATTTCCCTATATTAACAAAGCTAGCACAATATAGATGTGTCTCAACACCAAATGATAAACATATATGGACATTAATAGCTGTCCATAACGGCGAAACAGGTGCAATCTATGTAGCATTTGAATCACAAGGCATTCGATAATAGCAATGCAAATCACTAATACGATAATCTGTAACGAACTAATTGCATACATTTAGTCAGCATAACAAGATCTCAAATTGCATCGTGCGACATATGGAATCCTCGTCTAACCTCAAATTAGCATCGGCATGTGGGACTTCATGCAAAAACAATTTAGCAACATTAATTTAGAAAAACTCCTAACTAGGGCTCTTATCAAAATCAGCAGTTGGTTACCTAAAGGAAACACAATGCAATTTTACAATTTCCTTTCATATTTACCAATTACGATCAGCAATCAAGGAAGTCTTCGTCTCACAGGTACCGTTTCTCGATCAGCATGGGACGGGGCAAAAGGGGCAGGGGTGGACGGGGCAATTGCCTCACGGCGGCAAGGTAAAACTACTACTTCATGCAAGGGATTAAATCAAAGTTAAAGTCTCTAGGGCAAGAATCATCTAAAGTCTCTTTCTCTCGATTAGAGAAAGAATCAAAGTCTCTTTCAAAATGGCGTCGCAGCAAAGTGGGCCATAATAGCTGCAAAGTCTACAAAATGGCGGGATGTCCAATAATGGCCTAATTTCTTCTCGTGCACCTGGGTTTTATAGACAACAGTTCAAATCCAGTAGGGTCTTCCATTGGAGGGTTCATAGGTTAGCTTCAAATTGTCCAATCAAAAACGACAGTTCTCAAGCTTTTACTTAAGCATACATTATCCTTGGAGATGGGTACGCAAGTTGCAACATTTTATACCAATTAGCTCACTTTCAGAGCCTCCATTGTCCGCACCTGCAGATCGACCTTGGAGTAAAGAGAAAAATGCCAAGCTGGCACGAAACTTTAAGATAAGCATGTGAACGATCTCAGTGGAAAAGTACAGCTTCAAGCAAAAATACACGTTTAATAGCACATTGGAAAAATACGAGCATCTAAACCGTGAGACCAGGCCACTAGGCCGAAGCCTGCACTAAAGTAATGCTAAGCTAAAACATTTCAAACAAGCAAATCATAGCACACGTTTACGATTATGTCGGATTAGTGCAATTCTAATACACCACGTTATATAAAGCACGCTTATAAATGTTGGCAAACTACTCTGAGGGCACATTTTGTCCCCGTACAATCTTTATTAGTTCGGTTAAAGTCACACATGATTATTTCACACTACGTTTACGTGTTAATAAATGTAAAACCTTCATTTTCTGCTTCATCACCTGTTACTATCAGCCATGAAGTACATTAGAAAGGTAATGTGGATTTAAGAAAGAACTACTGCAGAATGTATATTTTCCTTATCAAAAACGTTAAGCCATTTGTCCTGAGGAGTAAGAATAATCATTAATGGCTGGCTATTTATGGGGCCAGATCTTAAACTAATGTGAATGATTCCAGGTGTTACTAATGGCTTCTGCGAAATGTGCCAGTGTCTGAGACTTCTACTAATCTGAGGTAATAGTGAGGCACTCAATCTCGACAGATGAGCAGCCATTTACCTGACACATTGATTGGATTCCCCGAGCTTTAAATGGCGCACATTGTAAAAGTACGGTCAAACAGCAATCAAAAGGGTGACTTAGAAGTCATTCGCTCTCCGTTCAATGGTTGTACTTAACCCATTATTAAACTCTTTTTATCCGAAGCATAGAGCTGATGTCCATAGCACCGGGCAGTGGAGTTGAAAAACTTTTTCACCTCTTTACCAATTAAAACCTTGTTTTAAAATCCGCCAATGATGTGGACTGCAGTGAGAATGAACAGCCTGCGCCAAATTTCAACATTTTAATAGACTGGAAACCCTGCTCGCTACAATTAGTCTAATGCAGCATTGCTGAGAAATGAAACTGTATTTATCAAATGAATGTGAAATGTCAATATCCATTATTATTACGCAGTCTATATATTTAAATCTGATGAAGGAAGTTATCCCTTGGTGGCTTTAAGTGAATGGCATTGAATGGAGGCCTGTCAAAGCGAGAATCCAGGGGATTGTGGGCCAGATGTAGCAAAGGTTTTTACCCATTCTGTGTCTATGGGAAAAGGTGTTTGTACATATGGCCCTTAGTGCTTACAGTATTGGACATTGATTTTAATGATGCATATGCTGAGGCTGCATTACAGATTTATGGTCTGGAGGTCATATAAAGGGATTGTCTGCTAGAGGTGACCAATCAACATTATGGCAGCCTCCTTTCAGCAGCTGTTCATTAACAATGGCGCCAAGGCAATGAAACCCGTAAACCTGTAAACACAGTTTGTGATGTCTACACCACCTGACGGCTGTCAACAGGCTCAGAAACCACATAAAAATAAATTATCCATAGGTTTACCTGTCCGAACAATAGATTTGGTGCATCTGACTGTTGCAGCGATTTCGAGTGATAGGGGTGCCTATCATGTTCTCATAATAGGGTCAAACAGCTGCACAGGGATTTACCACTCAGCAAGGCCAAAAGGCCTGAGCACTTTCAAGCACAGGATGAATGGAGTGATAGGAGGCAGCAGGGCCTGTTTGTTACAATGTTTTTTTGCTTGGCTGCATTCCTGCAATGATTGCCACACTGCAGGATTGACAGTTGCCCTCTTTCTTCGAGTGGGATTGAGAAGTGGCTGAAACCATATAAATGATGACCTACTGCTGCCCCATAAAGAGTTCAATTTAGTTCTTTTGGCAAGCAGATTATTAGTTGGTTTAGTTTCTAGTTGATTGGTCCCCGGGGGTTAACCGAAGAGAGATTTCATTAGTGTTGCACAAAAAATAAAACTACACAGTGATACGTTCTTTTTAATTAATTAATAATTTATCTCTTCATCCCTGATCTGTTTTCATTGGTACAAGTTATGGCTGTGAGTTTTCTTTTATGTGCTGGTGTTGTTTTACGAGGTTAAACAAATCTAATGAGAATGCTGTTGTCCTGGAAAGGAGAAGGCAGGAGAGAACAAGCGAGATTGCGCTGTGAAAAAAGGTAAAAAGTAGTCCACAAACAGGATGGAAAACAGCGAGCCACGTTTGTTTTCAGTACTTGGTTGCTGCGCTCGAGGAGGGCTAACCACTGACCAAGGCATGACATATGCACTCATTCCACTAATGAAAGCAAGCAGATTTTAAAAGGCAAGCCCACAAACCAATGAAAGACATGGACTTGTCATGGGCGGGGCTCCAAACCCTTTTCTTACCACTACAGCGTCTCGCAAGCGATACGCATGCGCATGCACATGCTATCCCAGGTTCGACCCTAAAAAGGATTCAGTGCAATATAAGATAGACTTCTTTGATGTTCGATAATCCCGGTATTCAGCAATACTGGCGGCTAACTCCAAAGAAAAACGCACACGACATTCACAGTCCAGTCACACATAGAGAGAGAATGTATCTCCTCATCCCTTCTTCCCAGTACACTATGCAGAGCTGTAGCTCAGTGGAAGAAAGCTTTTGAGAAGGACTGCCCAGACACACAACAACCGTGGAAAGGCTGGCCACGGTAGGTGAAGCAATATTACCTCGTCTCACTGCATACTACAGCGGGGTAGATAATGTAATACTTTTGCTCTTCAAATTTTACCCCAGGGGCGTAACGCAATCCTCTTTGGGGAGGGTGTGGGAGGAGCGGTGGGGGGAGGGCTGAGCTCCAATACTTCAGGCTCCCCTTCAGTCCAAGGCTAATGAATATAGCTCTACCGGCCATTAAAGGCCCGCTCATGCAACTTTAACAAGGGAGCAGGCCTTTAATTGCCAGTACAGCCCACTACAGCAGGCTCTAAGGCTATTAGAACATTCTGCCACTAAAGGGCAGAATCTTATAATAAATAATAGAAAGTCCTCATAGAGCCCGAGGGGATTAAAACCCCTTTGTGCTCCGTGAGGCCTTTGCTCACAGCTGCTGCTGTGAACAAATAGAACATTGAAATGTTGACGCTCAGGCTTTTACTGGCCAGTAAAAGCCTGGAGCACTCCATTGTCTGCAATTGAGCTCCCAATATTCCAATGTTCTAATATCTGGTAACATTCTGAGGTGGAGAGGGCAATCACTTTCTGTTTCGCCACTCTGCCACCCCCAGAATTCTGCTTATCTTCCCCTCTCACTTCCACACCGGTGCTGCCGAAAAAGGCACTCAAATGGAGTCAGTAGAAGCTGACAAAAGTATTTAAGATGAAACATTATTTTTCAATATTTGAAACTTTCTTCCAGTGTCTGTGATTGCAGGAGAGGTCTGAGAGGGAAAAATAGTATGTAGCAAACATGGTCGCATTGGGATCACAATTAGGCCCTGGCACTCCCAAAAAAGTGGCCCATGTCCCTGGATCGTGCCTTTTCATTCAATGCCATTTGGTTCATCTCCTTTGATTCATTTTTAGAGAAATGTTTGATAATTAAGCATTGTAAAACTTATAGCAGTAACATTGGTGAAAAGTATAAGAACTGCATTTTGCCTGGCCGTGCAAGGCGAAATAAAATGGCTACAACATCTGCCATCTGTGTGGTTATTTCACCAGTATAAGTGGTATTATTATGTCCTGAGGTATAAAAATGAAGAAACTTACCCAAAGCCAGTATTTTGATCATTTGATCAGTGTGTACCTTAAACAGTAAGTGGCAAAAGCACCTTGAAATTTGTGCCCATGACGTATAGTTAAACCAAACAAAAGCAGAAAAGTCATGGTAAGAAGGAATACTGTATTTTTATATAAACAGTCCTGTTTGATCATCATGCTCCAGCCTTTGCAGAACATATGAACAAACAGATGGTTATTTTTTATTGTTGCTTTTGATAGCAAGAACATGGGGTTTACATGAGCACCAGTTACATAAGACAGAGGCGCATCAAAACTTGCAGGGCCGTCCTCAAGGGCCCACAACCTACCACTTTTACTAACGGGGCCACCTGGAGCTCACGGGCCTCCCCACACTGCGGGGACTGCAGGGGCTTATGTTACGCCACTGACATAAAATAAAATTATTTTGTTTAGGAATGGGGAGATTGCCTAAAATCACATGATGTTGAGAAGATGCTGGGACTCCAACCTAGTTCTGACCTTCAAAGCAGCCAGCTCTAACCCTATGGCCACATCCTCTCAATATTTTTTTTGTTTGAAAAAAGTAGCCTTCCAGGGAGCCCTGTAGAAATGTACATACCCCTCTACCAAGGCCTGAAAGACACTGGGGGTGGAGGTGATGACACCTGGCTTCGTCAGTATCCGAGCTGGCATGAGCCAACTGATTTCTGTCTCGACCCTTCTGTACCATCCACTGTTGTTGACTCGCTCAAACTCCCATCACACCTTACTTGTGCTGTAGCAGCCACTTGTCCAGCCCCAACGTCTTCACTAACCTGATCACTCTCACTCACTGTAATCGATCCCTCTGGAACAGGTGCTGTATCATCTAGGCGACCTGGAACTTTGCAAGTGTGGCTCACATGTACCCAGTTAGGGAGACCAGCTCACTTTACAGCTGTAGTGGTTACCAAAACCACTTGGTAAGGACCTTTCCAACGCAGTTCCAGGCATGTTTTCCTTACAAGCTTTTTAACCATGACCCAGTAGCCTGGATGTAGGTCAAGGCAAAACACCTGCGGCAGTAATGCTGTAGCTTCTCTAATCTGATGAGCCAAAGAATGAATCATGTCACCCAGTACTTTGCAGTAATCTAGCAACAATTCATCTGTAATGTTCTCAAATGCATTCGCATACACTGCTGGCAATCTCGTGGCCCTCCCCATGATATTCTCATGAGGGGACAAACAAGTCTTTCTGTTGGGTGTACTGCACATGCTCATCAAGGCATGAGGCAATGCCCCCAGCCATTTCAAAGTGGTGGATGCACATACTGTCACCAATTTGGACTTCAGAGTGCCATTGGCTTAATCCACAAATCCAGAAGCCTGAGGACTGTAACTGCAATATAGTCTTTGCTCAATTTGTAATGCCACACACAGCAACTTTAGGACCTCACTCTTGAAGTATGTCCCTCAGCCTGACTCTAGAGAAGACAGGAATCCGAAATGTGGAATCAATTCCCTACGGAGCAGCTTTGCTACTGTGAAACATCATTTCTTCTAGTTGGATAGACTTCAACCCAGTGTGAAAAAAATGCATACAATGACTAAAATATATCTCAGTCCATTGCACACAGGCAACTCTATGAAATCCAGCTGCATCCTGTTGAAAGATCCTCCTGATCTACTTATGTGACTCAGTGTAACAACTGTACATTTTCCTACATTCATCTACTGGCTTGTGACACACCTGTGGCACACAGCTTCTGGAATCACTCTAATTCTGGGGTTAAACCATGCCTTTCTAAAGGTTCTGATCATTGCATCTCTACCTAGGGGGTCTGTCCATGATAATATCTAGCTATGGGTGACAACAAGATATTTGGCAACACAGCTCTTCCAACACTTAAACCCCAAATATCATCATCATCTCTCTTGGCACATCGTGCTCTAACCCAACTTTGCTGCTCTTTTCTTTCACTTCTTCCTGCAATCTCTTAACTTCCCCCATTATTAACACCAGTTAACAGAACATTTTGACTTGTCTCATCATTTGTCTCATTGTTCCATTCTCCATTGAAGGAAGTACAACTAAGGGTGCAGTGTCTCGCCAGTTCATCAGCATAAGTATTACCTAATGTTACATAATCAGTAGATTTTTTATGTGCAGCCTCAACGGCAGCAATTTTTGCTGGCAGCTGCAATGCATTCAACAGATTGTAAACTTATCACTGTGGTGGATAGGGGATCCACAGAGGAGGTCATAAACCCTCTGTGGGCCCACAACTTTCTAAAATTATGAATGACACAAAAACCATACTGACTATCAGTGAAAATTGTCACTTTGAGCTGTTCAGAAACATATCATGCTTAAGTAAGAGCAACTAATTCAGCTACTTGGGCAGAAAAGACTCCTCAAAGTTGTGACGCTTCAATTACACCTGAAAGTGTGCAAACAGCATAAGTAGCTCTCAGGGTACCATCTTTATCTCTCAAACAGGAGCCATCAACAAACATGATATAGTCATTTTCAGTAAGAAGAATATCTTGAATGTCGGCACCTGGTTTGGTGCACACTTCAGTTACATCGAGACAGTCATGCTCAACCTCATCCACCATTCCACTTGCATTTTCAACAGTATTCAGCAATATCGTAGCAGGATTCAAACCAGTGTGTTTTTTCATGTTAACATTGGGAGAAGCGAGGATGACCTGCTCGTAGTGGTCAAATCGTACTGGTCAAGTATTGGGTTGTTGTTCGGTTTAACAATATCTTCACGGAGTGGGGTACAAAAAATTTAGAGGGTGACCCATAATAATGTTTTCACACTGTTCAATGCTGATGCTCAGATCTGCAACTGCTTTCAAACAACCAGGCAGCACAGAAGCCACAGGACCAAGTGGGGCAGAAAAATAAGCCAGTGGCTTCTTTGCATTGCCATACAGCTGTTTCAAAACTGAGAGAGCACATCTGTTAGAAATTGGGTCATTGGGTGGCAGTCAGGTTACCCCCTGTCCAAGCATAGACCCTCATTCTAGTCAGGGTAAAAGAGAATCACCCTCAGCTAACCCCTGCTTACCTCCTTGGTAGCTTGGCACAAGCAGTAGGCTTAACTTCAGAGTGCTAGGTGTAAGGTATTTGTACCAACACGCACAGTAACGTAATGAAAACACTCCAAAATGACACAACACAGGTTTAGAAAAACAGAAAATATTTATCTAAACAAAACAAGACCAAAACGACAAAAATCGACAATACACAAAACAAGTTCTCACAAAAAAATGCAAAAAGAGTCTTCATGTAATTTTAAACACAACGCTAACGCTGTTAGCATGAAAATGTACCTTGGGCGCATCAAAAATAACCCAGCACGGGTGAGTGTGTGTCAAAAAGGGCTTGCGATGTGTCTGTATCACTCACGATCGAGACCTTGCGTTGTTTCTCCTTTAGTTGGGTCGGCGTACGTCGTTTCTTCTCTCTGCAGGAGAGCGATGCGTCGATCCGGTCAGCACTCTCGGGTCCGGGCAGGCTTTGCATAGTTTTTACACACCCAGCCGTGTTTGCGTCAGAAATCCAGCCGCACAATGATCCAAAAACCACACAGTGCGGTTTGTGATTTCACCAGCCTCCATCAGCGATGCTGTACGTCGTGTCTCCAGCCACGGGCGTCGATCTTCTGGTTGTTTTGCAGGCGAGTGTTGATTTTCAGCCACGAAGCCGGCGGCCCATCACTTTTTCAGCCGCAGATCAGAGTCATGTCGATGTTTCCCCCCGCACGGCGGTCTGTGAGTGGATTTCTCACCCTTGGGCTGCCAGCTTTTCCTTTCAGGGTCCCAGGAACTGGATGGGCACCACTCGGCAGAGTAGGAGTCTCATCAGAGACTCCAGGTGGTGACAGAGAGAAGTCTTTGTTGTCCCTGAGACTTCAAACAACAGGAGGCAAGCTCTAAATCAAGCCCTTGGAGAGTTCTTCACAAGAAGGAAAGCAACACAAAGTCGAGTCTTTGTCCTCTAGCACAAGCAGAACCAGCAACTGCAGGAGGGCTCCACAAAGCACAGGCAGGGCAGCTCTTCTTCCTCAGCTCTTCTCCAGGCAGAGTTTCCTCTTGGTTTCCAGAAGTGTTCTAAAGTCTGTGGTTTTCGGTACCCTTCTTATACCCATTTTGCACTTTGAAGTAGGCCTACTTCAAAGGAAAGTCACTCTTGATTGTGAAATCCTGCCCTGCCCAGGCCAGGCTTTGGGCACTCACCAGGGGGTTGGAGAATGCATTGTGTGAGGGCAGGCACAACCCTTTCAGGTGTGAGTGACCACTCCTTCCCTCCCTCCTAGCACAGATGGCTCATCAGGAAATGCAGACTACACCCCAGCTCCCTTTGTGTCACTGTCTAGTCAGAGGTGCAAACGGCCCAACTGTCAAACTGACCCAGACAGGGAATCCACAAACAGGCAGAGTCACAGAAATGGTTTAAGCAAGAGCAGGCTCACTTTCTAAAAGTGGCATTTTCAAACACACAATCTTAAACTTAAAATCAACTTTACTAAAAGATGTATTTTTAAATTGTGAGCTCAGAGACCCCAAACTCCACATGTTTATCCACTGCCAAAAGGAAACTACACTTTAATCAGATTTAAAGGTAGCCCCCATGTTACCCTATGAGAGGGACAGGCGTTGCAACAGTGAAAAATGAATTTAGCAATATTTCACTGTCAGGACATATACAACACATTACTATATGTCCTACCATAACCATACACTGCACCCTGTCCTTGGGGCTACCTAGGGCCTACCTTAGGGGTGTCTTACATGTAAGAAAAGGGAAGGTTTAGGCCTGGCAAGTGGGTTCACTTGCCAAGTCAAATTTACAGTTAAAACTGCACACACAGACACTGCAGTGGCACGTCTAAGACATAATTACAGAGCTACTTATGTGGGTGGCACAACCAGTGCTGCAGGCCATCTAGTAGCATTTGATTTACAGGTGCTGCACACCTCTAGTACACTTTACTAGTGACTTACTAGTAAATCAAATATGCCAATCATGGATAAACCAATTACATACACATAGCACTTGCAATTTAGCACTAGTTAGCAGTGGTAAAGCGCCCAGAGTAACAAAAACATCAAAAACAGAGTCCAGCACACATCAATAACCTGGGAAACAGAGGCAAAAAGATAAGGGAGACCACGCCAAGGATGAAAAATCTAACAAAATCCATTCCTCTCACAGAAAAACAAAGAAAAATATTTATTATACTCAGGCATTCCGAGAGCAGGTGCTTGGCATAGGCTTTCTCTCACCTATGTGAAGGCCTGTATGCAATTGTCATCCAATAGTACCAGATCAGACATATCCTTGTATGTCAGCCTCTGTAAAGGCTTGGACAAAAGGGAAATGTTTGGAACCCACTGGTGACAGTAGCCAACCATTCCCAGGACCACTCAGACTACTTTCTGTTTGGCAAGGAGATTGATCTTAAAAACTTGCTGAGATTATTTCTAGTGACACTTTACGCAGACCTTTCTCAATGTGGTTATCTAAGTTCAAGACTTCTTTCTTATAATACTGCAGTTATGCTGGGGAACGTTTAGGTACATTGTCTCCTACATGATTTAAAAGACCAATTGTGCCTCTCTTGCATGCTTTTTGGGTGTTTGATGCAACCAGTAAGTCATCTATGATCAAGATCAGTTTGAAAATCAAAGGACTCTCGGTATACTCCTGTGGAACTCAGCACCATGCCAAACATGACTGTCAAATTTGAACACAAAGAGGTATTGACTTTCCTCATGCAACAGTATGGAGAAAAACACCTGCCACAAATCAATCAGGGTGAACCATTCTGCTTCACATGGAATCTGGAATAGAATCACTGCAGGATTCGGTACCACAGGACAAGAAAACACAACAATTTCATTTATTTTTCTCAGGTCATGGACTATGCAGTACTTTCCATTGGGCTTCTGCAGTCCTAAAATTGGAGAGTTACATGGACTTCCCATTATCTCTTTCAGAATACCTTGTTCAATTAAGCTATTAATCAGGAGAGTAATTCCAGCAATTGTCTCGGGTGTCATTCATACAGGGGTGTTTTTGCAAACACTCCATTTGACTTCACTGTCATTTTGATAGACTCAGCTCCTTTGATGAGTCCTATTTCCTTTCCTGAAAATCCCAAACCTCAGGTGTTACATGTCTTTTAAATCTTCGGGCAAATAATTACATGTCAGCTTTGAGTACAATGTGACATTCGGGTACTGCTTCACAATTTTACAGGGTACATCTTTATTTGTCTGTATTGCTATTCTTTTGGATGTGCAGCTAATTGAACAATTTAGCTCACACAGTAGGTAATGTCTAAGCAAGTTTACAGGACTTGACTCACAGAGCACACATTGGTGCTCATCTTTGAATGAACCTACTTTCATGGGGACATTTTCTGTAACAGGGTTGATTAACTGCTTATTTGCAATGCCTACAACTTGTATGCTTTTTCCTGAAAGGGGCAAATTTTGCACGTCTGCTGTTCTGACAGTGGAACTTATAGCTCTAGTGTCAACTAGCAATGACATATCATGACCCATAACGTTGGCATTTACCAAGGGATGACTTTTATCTACCTCTATGGATGTACCTACCATGTAGTCCTCATCCTCTGAGATATCTGCTGGAAGAATTTCTGAAAATTCCTCATTACTCAAGTCCATTAAAGAAAACTGTGATGCTACTTGAGTCACATTTGCATTTGCAATTTGACTTATATTCTGTTGGGAAATATCCATTTGTTTTTGAGTCATCTGGGCTTGCGATACCTGCATCTGTAGTCCTGGGAACACATTTTCATTTTGCACTTGGGGTCTTTGAACTCTGAATTTGGACCTGATTAATGCCTTGCACTTGAGTAACTCCCGTATTCTGTACCTGGTTGTTCACATTATTCAGAGGACACTCCCTTCACCAGTTACCCAAATGTACCACATGCATCACACAGATTAGTTCTCTTCAAAGCCTGGGCATCTAGCACACCTCTACTTTGACCTACCTGAACACCATGTCCTCTACTTCTAAGCTGGAAAACATTTGTTACCTTCTGTAGTACTCCTTGCATACCACCATTGTCCACCATCACCTGTAGGCTCTAATTAGCTTTCTTTGCAGCCTTCAATTGCATGACCATCACCCTTCTCTTTCAATTATTTCTACTTCAATTCCAATTCATTGCTGCAGTATTTTGCATATTGCAGGATCTCATCAATCGGTTTGTTCTGCCAACAAATCAAATGCTGCTGAATCATCTCACTTAAGTATGGTTTCAGTCCATGCAAAAATCTGAACACAATATGACTTATATCTTTGGCTTTTATTGTCACTTTACTACTATGATGCTTGAAAGCCTGCACAATCTTTCATAATATGCATGAATTGACTCGCTAGACCCTGGGCTGACCTATCAATCTTCTGGCAATCAATGTCTTTCAGCAACATCTTGCTTTTCAAAAATTAATTCACCTTGTTATATTTTTTCATCACTTCTTCAGATGGGGCATCAATTACTGGGTCTCCTAGAGGCTCACAATCAGGCCAATCAACATTCACCTTGCATTCAGTCCACAAATTAGTCTGAACTCCAGTGTCACACAATGTATTCAAATCCTCCCACAGATATTGTGAAAGTTTCACAAATGTCTGCTTGTACCATTCCACTACTTTCTCTCTAAATCTGGGTTAATCAATGGTTAATGACAGAATATCACTCCTACTCCAGGGTACATGAACATAACCTCCACCTGCCATTACTCTCATGGGCATCATTTTTACATTTGCCTCAGCTTGATTTGCTCCTGCCAAGGGACATTTGACTTTGCTTTCTTCTGATCTCTTTTCTTCGTAAATCTACCCTCCCACTGAATGTATGTAATTAATTCTTTAATGTGCATTTTCATTCCAGGTGATCCCATGTTGACTATATCTTTTGTTCCAAATTCCATTCTATAACTTCTCTTCAAGCGCTTTGATTTCTCCAAATCCACATCATATTTTTCAGCTACTTCAGCTAATCTTTCATAAGCCTGTCCTGTACGCTGAGTAATATCTTTGCACATGAATCATAGTTCATCTTCTATGTAGGTTTCCAATTGGGCTGTATGTAACGTTCCCAATATCATTTAATTTAATTCCAATTTCAATCTGGGCACATTCACTGATCTCTCTCTTTCTCTCTCTCTGGTTTCTCTTACATTCTAGCATTGCAGTTTGTTATACCTGCGCACCTTATGGTCTCAAATTATTTAACCAATCAGTCAGCTGTGCAGTGAAACAGCGCAAACTTATATTATTATTATATTATTATTCTGTGGTACATCTGCTCTTTATGGTTCTACATTCTGTTGATTCGAATTGTTAAAGTTTGATATTTTCTCTGGCGTGTTAAAGGGTACTCCTCCTTGTGGAAATCTACAATTTACATTTGGTTCTCATCAGGTCTGGGCACAAAATAAGGTGAGGTTCCCTGAGGAAACCTTGCATCAGGAGTAAATCCTGCCTGACTTATCAATGGGCTTGGAATTGCGATTTGTGTAGGAGTTAGCGGTCTCACAGGAGAAGTTGTTCTCTACACTTCTGATTTGTTAGAATATTCTGATCTCTGTGCAATTGGTGATAACCCACCAGACGCAACTGGTGTATCTGGAACTGTCGGGAAAATTATTAAATGTGAGCTGCTTCCAGACATACCTGGAGCATACAAGGGAACAACAGGAGCTATACTTACAGGAACTGTTAATGCGTTGGGACCCATATGGTTTGTCTGATTCTGAGGCATTGTCATTCCCACATTCTGTCCAGTTAAGACAGTACTACAGATTTGTCCTGCAACAGGGTCACATTTGGCATTTAGTGACCTGGATTACATTTGAACAGATGGATTGGGAAAGAAATTTCACAGATAAATTCATATAAGGTGACTGCACAATCTGATTCATGTTAGGATTTGGCACAATCTGGTTCACTACGAGAACCGGTAGAGGCTGAACTGTATCAAAGCTCTGAACTTGTTGGTTCACTTCAGAAATTTGTATCTCTGAATTTGCAAGTGTACCTGGTACTATCTGATTTGGGGCCTGTGCAACTGGAGCAGTAGGCATATTCAGTGTTACATTAGGTGCTGCTTCACTTCTTGTTCCTACCTCAAGTGAGTGGTATGGAGGTGGACGATTCATCAATAACTGATTTATAAACTCATCATTTCAATCATTCTCGTATGTCACTATCTTTTTTTCTTCAGTGTCCGTTGTCTGTTCTGCCTTTGCTGTCTTTTTCTTGGCCTTGGGATAAGTGTTTTCACCATCTCACTAGAAATAGCTGGATACATTCTCACTCCCTCAATTATGTCTGCTCTCCACATATTCTGCTTAGCATCCCATCTAGCCTCTGCAATTATCTTGCTTTCTGCATTCTGTGCTCATATTTGTTTGTCATTTTCTCTCGTGCTATGAGTTCCCAAATACTAAAGACTTCAAATTGTGCAGATCTTGGAGGCAATTTAATCTTATACAATATTTGCCCCAAATTGTCTAAATTTCATAGGTTAAAAGTTCCATAATAGGGACATGCTAAAGCACTTTCTTTTTCATTTATCTTGCACCAATACTGCACCATTGTTCACGGCACAAACATGCATGAAATATTTTTACAGATGACACATAATGATCTTGAGTACCTTTGAGTTGTAGTTGGACTCTTGCTCTAGGCAAGGCTGCTGGTTTAAGGATAACAGTAGTTATGCTTGTAGGTGACTAGGCCAGTCCTAAAACAAGTCACAACTGTCGTCCCAACTCTCCTGGCTCACAAGCAGTGCCTCACCAAAATCCCAAACAGCAAACAGTGTTTTGTGGCAGCCTTTATGCATGGACTGAAGAGTGCAACATCTCAGGGAAGTTGTGGTTAAACGGAGATGACCCCTTTCTCACAATAACAACATGTCTCAGTCAAAAAAAAAGCAATGAAAGAGATGCAGTAAGGTTTTCAATTGGTATTAACAAGACCGCAATCTATGAGAAATTGCATGGGCTGCAATGATTAGGATAATGAGCAATGCAAGACACAAAATGGTAAAAACGAGAGTCCTAAATACAAAGGACCCCCACCATCTTGAAATGACATGTAATAAGAACTGGATGTGTAATAGGTCCTACTATCCTAATATGATGAACCTAATCTCTAACCTAAAGAGAACTCGCTGTATAACCTTGTTCATGAGAAGAGCCCCCCAACCCTTGGTACCTTGGAATGAGGTCTCTAGATCAGAGTCTGTGGGGACACAAAGACTGAGTCAGCATCAAGGTGACGTGTAGCATTGATAGCGTCAATGGCATCTGGTAGGAATTCCTCTGATTGTTTTGTCTGTGTGAGATATATTTATACAGATCTGGTAGGACCCCTGACACAGGTATGTTCCCAAACAATAGATAAGAAGGCGTGCTTGGGGCAGCAATTATATAAACAATTCCCTGAAAAGCTACACTATGTTACTGTCACACGCAAGTGGGAAAGTACATGATGTGAACACCTACATATCTCATTTATCTTTGACGCTGATAGTGACACCTTTACAGAGTGGCACTGATAAAATGAAACTAAAACATTTTCTTAACTATAAACGTGGCAGCCATCTTGGAAGAAATAATTTAATAAATGTGCTAAAACAGAGCAAGCTAAGTAGATTAAATGTCACTAGGTGACGGGGGCACAGGCCTGTGAGCCAAAGGCTAAGCTAAATTCCTGATTCCCTCAATTATGTCTGCTCTCCACGTTTTCTGTTTAGCATTCCATCGAGTCTCTGCAAGTGTCTTGATTGCTTTCTGCATTCTGTTCTCATTTTTGTTTGTCATTTTCTCTTGTGCTATAAGTTCCCAATTACTAAGGGCTTCAAATTGTGCGGGTCTTGGAGGCAGTTTAATCTATACAATATTCTCATAAAGTTCTTTTTCAGTGATCTTGCACCAATACTGCACCATTGTTCAAGCCACAAATATGCATGAAATACTTTTACAGATGATGCATAATGACCTTGAGTACCTTTGGCTGGGTTCTCTATACCTTCTATAACTGAAATAAACACATTTCCTCCTAACGCACTCTTCAACACTTTAAAAACTTAGGTGGTCATTACAACCCTGGCGGACGGTGTTAAAGCGGCGGTAAGACCGCCAACAGGCTGGCGGTAAAAAATTACAATTACGACCGTGGCGGAAACTGCCAACAAAGACAGCCCCTTTAACACTCCGACCGCCACGGTGGTACAAACAAACAGCGCGGCGGTCACCACCAACAGACAGGCGGGAGACAATGTACCGCCCACACTATTATGACAGGCCAATCCACCACCTTTTCTGGGGCGGATCCACCGCGGATAAAAACACGGCAGAAACAGGAATTTCAAAGGGAAAACGCTCACCTCTACACACACCACGAGGAACGAGGACACCATGGAACCGGAACTCCAAATTCTACCTGCGATAGTCTTCCTGCTCCTCTACCAGGAGCACAAACGCCGGCGGCGAAGGCCACGGTGAGTACTGCACCTACGACACAGTGGAGGGGGGGGAAACAGGGACACACACACGCAACACCCCCACTCCCACCCTCACCCACTACAACACACACACTAATACATGTCGATACATTACAGTTACACCCCAAGCCCCCCAGAAGAATGCAAAGACAAAAGGAAATGATTGTAACGATTGTAATCCATTAAAATCCAGTACTCCAAAATATATATACACTATAAACAAATATATACACCAATAATACAAGTCCAGGTATTGCACCATTTATGGTCCGTGGACCACTGGGCCCAAAATGCATGGGCGAGGCCCACACTCGATACCCGATCAAAACAGAGAGAACACTGCAGGGGCATCAGATAGAAATACAACAGGCACCTCAGGAGGAAGGGAAGGGGGGCACCTCAGCCGGATGAGTGCACAACGCCAGATCCATGAGGGGGCTCAATGCCCACTGTTCAATCCTGGGGAGTGCAAAGCCACAGTCTCTCAAGTCTCTACAGTGGGTGGGTTGCCCACTGTTCAATCCTGGGGAGTGCAAAGCCACAGTCTCTCAAGTCTCTACAGTGGGTGGGTTGCCCACTGTTCAATCCTAGGGAGGGCAAAGCCACAGTCTCTCAAGTCTCTACAGTGGGTGGCTTGCCCACTGTAACATCCTGGGGAGTGCAAAGCCACAGTCTCTCAAGTGGATGACAGTCTCCACTGATTCTGGTGGGGGACTGGTGCCCAGAGTGCTTCATCCTGTGAAGGACAGAGGTAGTGGATGGATGTCTCCACTGGTTCAGGAGGGGGACTGGTGCTCAGAGTGCTTCATCCTGTGAAGGACAAAGGTAGTGGATGGATGTCTCAACTGGTTCTGGAGGGGGACTTGTGTCCAGAGTGCATCACTCACCCCGTGACGGACCCAGTTGCGTCAGTGCCCCTGCCTCTCATGGGCTAGCGGTGCTTGAGTTGGCGGTGCCCGGCCCAGCGGTGCTTGAGTTGGTGGTGCCCTGTTCAGCGGTGCTTGAGTTGGCGGTGCCCTGTTCAGCGGTGCTTGAGTTGGCGGTCCTTCATGGCCCAGCGGGGCTTGTGCTGGCGGTCCTTCATGGCCCAGCAGGGCTTGTGCTGGCGGTCCTTCATGGATCAGCGGGGCTGGGGCTGGTGGGCCCTCCTGGGCAGCTGGGCTGGGGCTGGCGGGGCCCTCCGGGGCAGCTGGGCTGGGGCTGGCGGGGCCCTCCTGGGCAGCGGGCTGGGGCTGGCGGGGCCCTCCGGGGCAGCTGGGCTGGGACTGGCGGGGCCCTCCTGGGCAGCGGGCTGGGGCTGGCGGGGCCCTCCTGGGCAGCTGGGCTGGGGCTGGCGCGGCCCTCCTGGGCAGCGGGGCTGGGGCTGGTGGGGCCCTCCTGGGCAGCTCAGCTGGGGCTGGCGGGGTCCTCCTGGGAAGCTGGGCTGGGGCTGGTGGGGCCCTCCTGGACAGCGGGGATGATGGCGGTCTTCTCCGCCGTGCAGCTCTTCCCAGACTTGCCGGGTTTCTTGTGGCCCTTCCCCACCTTGGGAGGTGTCACAGCTGACTCCACACTCCCACCGGGACCCCTGGGAGCGGCTTTGGTGGCTAGAGTCTTCCCCCTCTCCCGCCAGGCACTGGCCAACTTCTGATGCTTCACAGGTGGGGGACTGGCTGTGCTGTGGCTCCGTGCCACACTGGCTGTCCTGGTGGCCGGTGCATCCCACATACCCGTAACTACTGGCACCACTGGTCCAGGAGATGTTGTGGCTGAGGTGCTAGTTCGGGACCTATGAGATGGACGGGGTGGGGGAGGTGTTGGAAAAAGGTCAAGGCTGGACATGAAATATTTTTGGGACACACTGGGACGGGTAGCTGGAGGGGGTTTGGGAGTGGAGGAAGAGGTGGTGGTAGTAGGAGGTGTATGTTTGGTGACTTTGGGTGCAGGTGCATGCGCTGGAGGCTGTCGTGAGGTGGATGGCTGTTGGGTGGGTGTGTGGCTGCGTTTGTGTATCTTGGGAGGGGGCGTCACAGACACACTTGGAGAGGACACAGGGGACGTGTGAATGGTAGTGGGGGTGGTGAGTGCACGTGAGCGGGGTGTGCTGGTGGGTGTGCTGGTGAGGGACGTAGTGGCTGTAGAGGTAGTGCATGCAGGTGTGAGTGTAGACGAGACTGGGAGGGGGGAGGGAGACAACGAGGAGGGGGACACAGTGGAGGCAGTGGATGTTGGTGTGTCTGCATGTGTGTGTGTTGCTTGCGTGAGTGCCTGTGGGATGTGTGGTGCTTATGTTTGCCTGAGCTTCCCTTGTGTGTTGACGTGTGTGCATGCCGGTCTGTAGGTGTGCTTGGGATAGGCAGAGGTACAGGGGATTGGGTCTGGGTGGAGGAAGTTGGAGGGGGGAGGCTAGAGACGGGGACAATGGCTGCCATCAGTGCTGAGGCCAGAGTTTGAAAAGCTTGGTGAAGGGCAGCCTGACTGGAATGAATGCCCTCCAGGAATGCATTAGTTTGTTGCAACTGCCTTTCTACACCCTGGATGGCATTCAAAATGGTAGACTGCCCAACAGTGAGGGATCTGAGGAGGTCAATGGCCTCCTCACAGAGGGCAGCAGGGGTGACTGGAGCAGGGCCTGAGGGGCTTCGGGTGAAGGTGATGCCCACCCTCCTGGGTGAGCGGGCACGGGGTGAAGGCAGAGGGGCTGATGGCAGGGTGGTGCTGGTAGGGGGGTGGCAGCTGTACCTGTAGATGCGGGGGGCACAGATGTTGCCGCCACCACAAGGGAGCACCCATCAGAGGACGTGTCCGTGTCACTGGTGTCAGATTCTGTCCCCGCCGTGAAGCTCCCCTGGCCCTCCGTCCCACTGGTGAATTCAGAGTCCATAGTCTCGCCCTCCAGGGCCATGTGGGATGCAGCTCTCTCGTGCTCCGTTGCCACTGCTCCTCCGCCTGATGATGCTAATGCACACAAGAACAGGGAGACCACAAAAAGGGGGGGGGGCGACAGAAGAAAGACATGTTAAGTGCATGGATTACCGCTACCGTTGGCGGACAAGACAGACACAGAAGCCCCCTGCACTACGCCGCGCTCTTGGGCTCCACTGTTCAATTCCTGAGAAATGGCCTACAAGGCTATGGACAACATCTGCACACATAGATGACACAGGGGCATGAATAACTGTGCTTGGCAGTCTACAGAGGTGGGCTGGGGTGCCACATGGCCTGCCTTACGGAGGGGCCTTGCCTACGGAACTCGCCCTGGCCTAGGGAAACCCACAGCCCTCCTCCCCCTGTTACGACTCTGTCGTCCCATTTCTAGGGGGCGAAGTAAGGGGACTGTCAGAAGCCTGGGAATCACCTTAAACACTTATCTAGAGTCCCTTGCTGACTCCTGTTTGTTTCTATTTTCTCCATGGTACACTTGTGTAGTACTACAGTTGCTTCCTGGGACTGCAAATCCCATAATGCACAGCTTGGTAGTCAGGAAAACCCGGATTCTGTTTCCCATTGTTTTCTATGGGAGAAATCCAGTTGCTCCATTTCACTGGATCCTCTCCTCCAGGACTTGCAAGTGTCTGAAATTACACACACCTGAGACCTCTCCTGTGCAGCCCAGCTTGGAACTGCTTATAAGCAGCCATTTCCTCAAGATCCCCGTCGTGCATTGGAGTTCGATTCCTTTGTGTTACAGACCCCTTGTCGGATGGTGTTCCAGTTTTGTTCCTGTGCTGTTCCAGCTTGATCCTGTTTCCTGTTTCTCTGCCCTGTTCCTGATTGTTCCAGCCAGAGTCTGCTCCCTACTTCTTAGCCTTGTACCTGTTTGTTTCTTCCAGAGCCTGCTCCCTGTTTCTCTGCCCTGCTCCTGCCTTGTTTCAGCCTGAACCTGCTCTCTGTTTCCCAGTCCTGTTTACTACTCATTCCAACTCTCTGTAATCCAGTCCTGTCCTTGCCTGTTTCAGCCAGAGCCTGCTCTCAGTTTCCCAGTCCTATCTCTGTTTGTTCCAGCCAGAAGTTAGCGCCCTGTTTTCAAATCCTAGTCCTGCCTTTACTTCAGCCTGAGCCTGTTCCTAGTTCTTGCCTCTGCCTCTTAGTTTGTTCCTTTCTGTTTCTTCTTGGTTCTTTGTGTCTGGTAAGTGTTCTATCAGTCTTCACCAGTGTATAAGTGTCCTCCTTTGTACTGGGGTTGGCTCCTGGTTTCCAGGAGGCAATTCCAGCCGCCATCCTTGTCCAGTGTTATACGTTGTCTTTCGTGGCTAACAGTGACAGTGTGCTATTGCTGTTTTCTCAGGAATCGCCACTGTGTTTCCAGCTGGACCCACAAGAGCGTGTCTTGTGTATGTAAGTACTTTCCTTGTTTGTGCTCTAGGGTCCAGAGACAGAATCATTTCTGCTGCCTCCTTTCTATGGGGCTGGCAGGGTGACTATCTGTAAGAGCAAACTGCACAGAGGCATTGAGATTCCCTGTCACTTTGGGAGTTTCTGCGCCTTACTCTGTGTACAACCCCAGCGTGTTTGTCCACTAGTAATCCATTTCCTATTTGTTCACACAAGGGTTGCTCTGTAATTACTTTCCTGTTTCCTGTGTCTGTCCATAGCTGTCCTTTCCGTGTATGCCTTTAGCTGCTCTTCTGCCCCAGTACACTACCTCTTTAGGATATTCTGTGACCTCAAGGGGTGTTCCAACCAGAGTCCTGATTAGACCTGCCTGAAACTGTGACACCCCCACCCAGACAACTCCACTGCGCGCAAAGTCAGCAGAATGAGAGTGTACTCACCCCCTTGTGTCTGCTGTGATGCCCTCAAGTGCCCCATCCAACTCCGGGTAGGCCACCGCCAGGATCCTGAACATCAGGGGGGTCATGGTGCAACGGGCACCCCTCCCACGTTGGGAGGCCATCCCCAGCTGAGCCTCCGCCGTCTTCTTGCTCCAGCGGCGAATGTCCTCCCATCTTTTCCGGCAGTGTGTGCTCCGTCTGTGGTAGACCACCAGGGTCCGGATGTCCTTGGCGATGGCACGCCATTTATTGTTCTTCTGGTGGGCGCTGACCTACATGAAATGTACAGGGGAAGAAGAGAAGTCATTACCAACTGCACCGTCAAAGTGATTGGCCTCCATCCCTACCCTTGCCATGTGGCACATGCATTCACCGTCTTTCATGCACGCAGCACTCTGCCCCTTCCTTCTTACATCCAGCCCTCTCCACACAGGCATAGCCCATACAACATGCTCACTGTGTACTTACCTGTTTGTCCGGAGGACCGTAGAGTAGCGTGTACTAGGGGAGGACCCCATCCACAAGCTTCTCCAACTCCTACTATGTGAAGGTAGGGGCCCTTTCCCCAGACACGCAAGCCATTGTCTCTTCCAGACCGAGGTTACAGCAGCGCTTGCAGTGTAGGTCCTCTCCTGTCGAAGATCAGGTATCGAATGATTGAACAGATAGAAAATGGCGGTCACGTCCGCGGCGGTGCGTACCGTGCCTGCCAGCATACATCGTCATTGGCTCCTGGGACCCATAGGGTCCAACGTTTACCAATGCAGCATTACACCGCGGTCTTCGACGGCCTACCGCGACGGTGTACAACACCAGCGCAGTTACCTCACATCCCATTGTCCCACTTTAGAGGTCAGGCAGCCGCCATTTCAGGGGACCACATGGCTTCATTTTTAACTGTGTCACACATACCTAGGCCTAGTCTCAACACACATACAGGCCACCTTTTGTGTATGATTGGTGTTCTGGGTAAACTGTGGGTACGTACCTCTGAGTTGTTTGACTCTGTGCTTGCTGTTGTCCTTCTTAGGCACTGTCCGCTGGGACATGTGAGGAGATGGCGGCATCCTCCGGTGTACCGACCGTTGGTGGTCCTGTCGACAATGGAGGAGCGACATTTGATAATCACCTACAGGCTTGACCGTGCCACAATCCAGGAACTGTGTACCCAGTTGGAGCCAGACCTGATGTCAGCAATCTGCCATCCCACAGGAATACCCCCTCAAGTGCAGGTGCTGTCAGTGCTCCATTTCCTTGCAAGTGGCTCTTTTCAAACAACTGTGGCCATGGCATCAGGGACGTCCCAGCCTATGTTTTCCAACGTATTGTCCAGAGTGTTATCTGCCCTTCTGAAACACATGCGGAGCTACATCGTTTTCCCTCAGGTGGAGGATTTGCCTACAGTGAAAGGTGATTTCTATGCCCAGGGACATATCCTCAACATCATAGGTGCCATTGATGGGACCCATGTGGCTTTGGTCCCACCCCACAGGAGTGAACAGGTGTACAGAAACCGGAAGAGTTATCATTCTATGAATGTACAGATGGTATGTTTGGCAGACCAGTACATCTCCCATGTGAATGCCATTTTCCCTGGCTCAGTGCATGACGCCTACATCCTGTGGAATAGCAGCATCCCTTATGTGATGGGTCAACTCCAGAAGCGCCGTGTGTGGCTATTAGGTGAGCACCTGGAAGCAAGTCAGTGGGAATGGTTGTCTGGGTCTGGGGTTATCCCTCCAGGTTAATGTGTGTCTAACAGTTGCCCCTCACCATTTGCAGGTGACTCTGGTTACCCCAACCTGTCATGGCTACTGACCCCAGTGAGGAATCCCAGGCCCAGGGCAGAGGAACGCTACAATGAGGTCCATGGGTGAACTAGGAGGGTTATCGAGCGGACCTTCGGCCTCCTGAAGGCCAGGTTCAGGTGCTTCCATATGACAGGTGGATCCCTATTCTACTCACCAAAGAAGGTGTGCCAGATCATCGTGGCCTGCTGTATGCTTCACAACTTGGCTTTGCAACGCCAGGTGCCTTTTCTGCTGGAGGATGGTCCAGATGGCGGTGTTGTGGCAGCTGTGGAGACTGTGGACAGTGATGAGGAGGTAGCAGAGGAAGAAGACATGCAGAACAGGGACTCAGTGATCCAGCAATATTTCCAGTGAAACACAGTTAAGAATACAATCCTTCCTACTACATGTACTTTTACACTACTACCTCTCTCCTGTCTGTCGTTTTCACCCAGTGCATGGTCACTGAGTTGTCACTTTTCCTTACGGTTTCACAGATGTGGGTCCCACTGTGTGACATCTGCTTAGATTCCTCATGGACTAGAGCTGTGTGACATAGGTATGTTGACATTACTATTTAAAAACATTTTGTCACTGTAATTGCTAATACACTATTTCGAAATCAAAGACAAACTCCAGATCTTTTTGTGCTTTAGGTGTGTTTATTTAAATGCAAAATATTGGAGGGGTAGTGAAATGGTGAGGGGTGATGGCGGAGGAGTGTCCATGGCAGAGTCCAGTCCATTAGTCTCACAGGTGTATTGCCCATATGGGCATAGGAAGTGGAGCTGGGGCAGTTTAATTATGGACAGGGTGACAAAGTGGGACAGTAGGATGACAATCAGGGTGGTCTCATTTCTTGGTGGGGGTCTTGGCATCGTTCTCTGTCTTGTTCCTGGATCTCAGGGACTGTTTGCGGGGTGGTTCTCCGTCTGCAGGGGGTGGGGTGCTGGTGTGGTGGTCCTGTGGTGGGGCGTCCTGTCCACTAGCGCCAGCGGAGGTGGTGGGCAGTTCATTGTCCATGCTAGTGTCAGTGGCCCCTTATAGTGCCACAGTGTCCCTCCTGGTGTTGAGTACTTCCTTCAGCACCCCTACGATGGTGCCCAGGGTGGAGCTGATGGTTCTGAGTTCCTCCCTGAAGCCCATATACTGTTCCTCCTGCATGCGCTGGGTCTCCTGAAACTTGGCCAGTACCGTTGCCATCGTCTCCTGGGAGTGGTGGTATGCTCCCATGATGGAGGAGAGGGCCTCGTGGAGAGTGGGTTCCCTTGGCCTGTCCGCCCCCTGTCGCACGGCAGCCCTCCCAGTTCCCCTGTTTTCCAGTGCCTCCGTCCCCTGGACCGTGTGCCCACTGCCACTGCCCCCAGTTCCCTGTTGTTGGGGTGGTGGGTTATCATGGGTTGCCTGTAGTGGTGGACACACAGCTGATTGACGTGTCCTGGGGACGGAGGTATGGTCCTGCTGGGTGGTTGCTGTGCTGGTGTTTCCAGAGAGGCAAAGGTCTGTGGTGGCCTGTGCCTGTGTGAGGGGAACCTACTGTCCAGAGGTCCCCGATGGTCCGGGCTGGTCATCTAGATCCAGTTGGACAGAGGTGCTGTCATCACTGTGGGCCTCTTCTGTTGGTGGTGTGGACATGTGTGGACCCTCCTATCCGGTGACGTTGGGTAGGGGTCCTGCAGGGGTATAAAAGGATGTTTGTTAAATCTGTGTGTGTAATGGTGTGCAATGGGTGGGTGAGCGTGTACCCCAGTGCTAGCATTCCTGTGTGGGAGCTTGTGTGATGGTGGTTTAGGGAGGTCTATGGGTATGTGCAGTGGACATGCTTTAGTGATGGGTGTCCATGCTTTGTTGTTGCATGCAAGGCTTGGTGTTAGGATGTGTGGGTTGTGATGTTGGGACATTTGTGAGGAGTTAGAGTGATGGGGTGAGGGTGAGGGTGGGGGCATGTGCTGGCATGCAGGTAGGGTGGGGGATGTAATAGTTAAGATTTGACTTACCAGAGTCCATTCCTCCACCTACTCCTGCGAGGCCCTCAGAATGCAGAATCGCCAAAACCTGCTCCTCCCATGTTGTTAGTTGTGGGTGGAGTGTGTGGTGATAAGTGTAGTGATATGTAGTGGTGTTTTGTGTGAGGTGCGTTGAAGTTCTGTGGGTGATGGTGTTGTGTGCCTGTGGATGCTGTTGTTCTTGCTGGTAGTGTCTCTCTCTGGCCTTCTTTCTCAATTTTTGGTAGCAAGGGTTTGTGGGTGATGTAGGTGTGTTTTTTATATTGTAATGGGTGTGTGGGAGTGGTGTGTGTATGTTTCTCAGGTGTGTGTATTTTGGATTGTCCAATGTGGTATTGTTTTGTAAGAGTGTGTGTATTTTGAGCGCGGCGGTGTGTACCGCCAATGGAATACCGCGGATGAAAGACCGCCGCGTGGATTCGTGTGTCGTGATAGTGTGGGCGTATTTCTGTTGGCGTGACGGTGGAGGTTTTGTTTTCGCCAGTTTATCACTAACCTTTGGTGTGGCAGACTTGTGTGGGTGTTTGAATTTTGGCGGATTCCGAGATGTGGGTCATAATAGCTGTGGCGGAATTCCGCGGCCGCGGCGGTGTGTTGGCGGTCTTCTGCATGGCGGTAAGCGGCTTTTACCGCCAATGTTGTAATGCCCGCCTTAATGTTTAATCAAATTCAAATAATCACAAGAGCATTTTAGTTCAATCAAGAAGTAACCTCAATCCCACAATTCTTTTCTTTCAATGTTCTCAACTGATAGCAATGCAGCACTTACTACCAATACCAGCGAGGCTTCACATGATGCCACATGGTGATGCCACACTCACAATTGTCTCTCACACAATCACTCACACTCACCTAATGCAAAATATTGTGAGCAAAAACTAACAACCTGTCTGCACACTACAGGGTAGGAACTGAAATACTTCAAAGCTGTACGGAAATACACTTTCCAGCTGTAGCATGGATACATTCCCACTCCCTCAATTATGTCTGCTCTCCACGTTTTCTGTTTAGCATGCCATCGAGTCTCTGCAAGTGTCTTGATTGCTTTCTGCATTCTATTCTCATATTTGTTTGTCATTTTCTCTTGTGCTATAAGTTCCCATATACTAAGGGATTCAAATTATGCGGGTCTTTGAGTCAGTTTAATCTATACAATATTCTCATTAAATTATTTTTCAGTGATCTTGCACCAATGCTGCACCATTGTTCAAGCCACAAATATACATGAAATACTTTTACAGATGGCGCATAATGACCTTGAGTGCCTTTGGCTGGGTTCTCTCTACCTTCTACAACTGAAATAAACACATTTCCTCCTAACGCACTCTTCAACACTTCAAAGAACTTCATTTTTAATCAAATTCAAATAATCACAATGGCATTTTAGTCAAGTCAAGAAGTAACCTCAATCCCACAATTCTTTTCTTTCAAATACACTTTGCAGCTGTAGCTTTCACAATGACACAAAGAGTGAAATTTGACCAGCAATTCTCACTCTGGTTTCTACAAATCCTCCATGTGCCCTCAGGATTCACTTAATATCAGCAAAAACTGACACTCACTCAAGGAAACCTATTGGCACTTTCAATGACATCTCATGGCAAGTATGTCACTGCAGACAATAAATTAACTAAGTGTCTTCTACACTTGTGCGTGATCCCGGGATCTTAGGCAACAACTCACCCATCAACAACAACAAAAACAACAACACTGGACATTTTTTAGCAACAAGTCCACACTCAAACGAGTACGACAACTTTGCAAAACACTTCACAACATCACAGTTTACTGTAAACTTCAGTCTAAAAGCAATGCAAGTGCCAAACCCTATTATTAACTTCATCAGTCTTCGTAATGAACTATGGGACAGAATTTGGGATGGGCAAACTTTGGACTGGGCATTTGCCTGGGATCAATCCTATCTCCCTAGCACGTTACTTAAATAGTTCTCCCTCTTGTGGGACAAACCATCCTCTGCTACCCGAACTGCTGGAGCATTATCATCCTTCATAGCAGTCAATACTCATCGAGGTCAATGGATCTTTGGACCCATCGTAGAGAGTGGTAGAACCATACAACAGAATTTCAACACAAACCAACAGCATTACACAGTATGACCAATGTAGCCATGCAAGGAAAACTCCAGTCAGGAATAAAGTTAAGGGAGTTATTACAAGCTCACCCTCAAAGTCATGTAGACCATTCTCAAGACCAAGTTATAAAGAAACGGAATCACCAAGGGTTGACCAAGACAACAAAACAAATTCAGGTGAACTAACATTAAGAGAACTAGCCATTCAATAACGTGGTGCTCAGATTTAGCAAACATTGAAGCAGTTAAAATCATTAATGTTCAATTTGGCTGGGCACAGGGAAACCTTACCGTTTAGCCAATCACAAGAATACTTGTATGGGGCGGAACACATATTGGCAAAATACAAAAAGTGCAAAGGGACAAAAATAATTTGGAAAAGATAATCTAGGGCATCAAGTCACTATCTAGAGTGGAAAAAGGAAAGTGAAAAGGGAGGGAACACATCAGCATTTAGAAGCTCAGTCAGGAGTCTTCTTCTTTGGACTAGGGAGAAATGTCTAAGTCTCAGCATGGCATTTCAAAAAGGCAAAAGTCAGAGAGGGCAATACCTCTCAGAGTCCAAGGGGTTTAGCAAGCATGATTCTTGGTCTCAGATCTGGAGAATCCTTCTTTTGACCTAAGTCCAGCTGGGTATTGTTGGACCTGGTCCGTTTTGCAGGGTCATCCCCAAACATTTTGCCTCCTTCCTCCTAATTTTTCTGACCAGTTTTTGTTGGCTTTAGGACTCTGGTCACTTTACCACTGCTAACCAGTGCTAAAGTGCATATGTAAATCAAATGCTACTAGTGGGCCTTCAGCACTGATTGTGCCACCCACATGTGTAGCCCCGTAAACATGTCTCAGACCTATCACTGCAGAGTCTGTGTGTGCAGTTTTAATTTTCCAGTTCAAACTGGCAAGTGTGCCCACTTGTCAGGCCCAAACCTTCCCCTTTTATACATGTAAGGCACCCCTAAGGTAGGCCCTAGGTAGCCCCATGGTCATGGTGTAGTGTACGTTAAAGGTGGGATATGTACTGATGTGTTTTACATATCCTAACAGTGAAAGCACACCAAATTTGTTTTACACTGCTGCAAGGCCTATGTCTCTCATAGGATAACTTGGGGGCTGCCTTTAAAAATCCTTAAAGATCAGTTTCCCTTAGAAAGCAGATAGAAGTCTGCGGTTTGGGGTCTCTGAACACACAATTTAAAAATACAACTTTTAGTGAAGGTGGTTTTTAGATTGTTAGTTTGAAAATGCCACTTTTAGAAAGTGTGCATTTTCTTGCTTAAACCCTTCTGTGACTCTGCCTGCTTGAGTATTACATGTCTGGGCCAGACTGACAGTTGGGCTGTTTGTGAATCTCCACTAGACAGTGACACAAAGGGGGCTGAGGTTTAGGCTGTATATCTTGATAGGCCATCTGTGCTAGAGTTGAGGGAGTAGTGGTCATTTACATCTCAATGGGCTGTGCCTGCTCTCACACAATGCAGAGTCTGACCCCCTGCTGTGCATCTGGAACCATGCCTGGGCAAGGCAGGATCCTGTAAACAACAGAGACTTTTCTTTGAAGTTGGGCAACTTCAAAGGCAGAAAGGGGTATGAGTATTGAACCCAAAACTGAAGACCTTAAATTTCTTCACGGTTTGCTTCTGGAACCAAGAGGAACTTCTGCCAAGAAAAGTGCTGTCCCTGCCTGTGACTGTGCTTTGTTGGGCTATCCTGCTGTTGCTGCTTCTGCCTGTGAAAGGGGACAAAGACTGGATTTTGTGGTATATTCCTGCATGAGAAGAATCTTCAATGGCTGGGACTGAGCTTGCCACCTGTTCTGAAATCTCAGGGCCATCAAAGACTTCCTCTGCCAGCACCTGGACCCTCTGCTGATACTGCTGTCCTAGCAAGTGGTGCCTAATCCAGTCCTTGGGCCCTTGAAAAGAGAAGCTGGTGTAAAACCAAGAAGATTAAAGGAAACCAACATCGGATAACTATGGACTGATGCCACTGCCAAATCCCATGGTGCACCTGCAACCGAAGCCATGGTCCTCACTGGGGTGCGACGACCCAGCAGGCCCGATGGCGCTGCAGCCTTGCTGAAGTCAGCGACTCTGTGGCAGTCGCTGCACCACATCATGACAGCCAGATACCAACTCCACCGGAAGTGTGTGGATCCAATGCTTTGCACCGACTCTGCCCCACCTTCACTGCTTCGCAGCAAGGACCCAACGCCTTTTCGTGACGCCTTTGATCCTTCGCCCTGCAGCAGCGGAACCAACACCACCTTGGATCCAGCAACGCTGTGATCCCGAACTTCATGCACCAGCTTGTTTCCTCATTTTCACAAGGTACAGTACCTGGGGGGCTGTGTGACTCTGTGACCTGCGCCATGGGCATCAAATTGTTGGGAACGACTCTGTCACAATGCCGTTATATCACCTAATCAATGCATTTATGTTTCTAAATGCTATATTAAAGTTTAATCTTTAATAATTCATAACTTTGCCTGTGTATGTTGGAGTTTTGTCATTTTGGTCTTGTTATGTTCAGATAAATATTGGCTATTTTTCTTACCAAGTGTTGAGTCATTTTGTAGCATTTTCACTGTAATACTGTGTGTGTCTGTACAAATACTTTACACCTTTTTTCTGGGTTAAGCCTTTCTGCTCGTGCCAAGCTACCAAAGTGGTGAGTGGGGGTTAATGGGATGCGTTTCTTCTTTGCCCTGACTAGAGTGAGGGTCTTTGCTTAGGCAGGGGGTAACCTGACTTCCAACCAAAGACCCCATTTCTAACAGATATCAATATTTTTAAAGTTCATACAGCAATTTGATTCATTCGACAAGGTAACAGTTAATTTGATGTTGACACGACACATCACCCACATGCAATCAATCATACGACTTCAACTTGAAACAATTCCGTATTTCCCAACTCTGTTATGGGAACAGCATCCATTCATGTAGCTCCACACAGATTGAAACAAATGTTTAAATCGCTAGTCCACAGTCCAGAATGCCCTACATCCAAGGTCCCATACTTTCAACTCCCTAGATGTAAAACAGTAGACATCTATTACCAAAGTAGTATTTCCAAGGTAAGGAAGTCTGAAAGAAAGGTACATGATTACAAAATTACTTGACAATTTCTGCACAGTCATGAAATACAGGGCTTAGCAGACCTCACTTAGGCTAATGCAAATGAATTAATACTGCAGATTAATGCACTCAAATAAAACACTTTTTAATACACAAACTATAGAGTCTGCCTTCATAATTCTCAATTAGTACTCATTCTACAATAACTTTAAAGCGAAATAACTTTGTCAATGCATTTCCATTAGTGTGATGCAGACCTGTACTTTCTCTATCTTTGCACACATATTTAAAGCACTAATTATTAGAAATTCAATATCATTTCAATGCAGAAAATGAGTTTAGAGTCTAAAATGTAACATGATATCAGTTTAATCCTTCAAATAATAAGTTAAACTTCAATACCACCTATGTCAATGTCTCTAGTCTAAAAAAATTCAGGTATGTTTTCTGAAATGTCTTCTCAGTGCATCACTCTACAAGAAAACTATTAGCACTTTGATTAACATAATGCATGAACTGTCATGTATAGCTGATTACTGTGACATAAGGGACAATACTACGTTTTCGGGTGCATCAGGGGTGTGGAGCTTAGATGGACCCAACAGCCTTAAAATCATCTGGATCCTTAGCGAGGCCCCTGCATACTCCTACCATCCCCAGCCCACTGTTGCCTGAATGTGATGGCCAGGTGGGGTAGGAAGCAGGGGAAATATACTGCTACTGAGCCACCAACATATACACATTACCTGGTGGGGGCTTTGAAGAAAGTAAGGCTCCATGGGTTACTGACTGAGGTCTTAAAAAATCGTCCAACAGGTGACCCTAGCATCAGCCCATCTCCCAATGCCCGACTGCCTGGCTTCCCAAACCAACCTTGGCAGCACACTATACAAGCCACATTAAGCTTGTACACTAAACATATGAATGATTTCCAGATGCCGGTCATGGTTTATCAAGCTAATAATCATTCTTAGTGGGTCAGACAAGATGTAGTCACAAAGTTCATATACATTTTTTAAGGCAGTAGACACTTGGGTCCACATTTATACTTTTTTAGCGCCGTATTTGCGTCATTATTTGACTCAAAAGCGGTGCAAATTTGCAAAATACAATTGTATTTCGTAAGTTTGCGGCGCTTTTGCGTCAAAAAGCAGTGCAAATGCGGAAAATAAATTTATAAATATGGGCCTTGGTTCATCAAAAAAGACTTTATCAAGGCAAGTGTATTGTTATATAAAGAACAATGTTTCAAGGGCGCTAGCTGAGACCAGGGCAAAGAAACACTACTGGGAAAGTAATCTGTAAGCAATGACTGAAATATATTTAGTGCGTCAACACGAAAGGTATTTAGTCTATGGCCCAGAAAAAGTAATAATTTTGCATGTTGCTGTTAACAGCACTGAGTTATCATTACATGTATTGCATAATGAGAAGAAACATTCATTTATGTTCTGGTGAGCATCCTTTCCGTACGGCTGGAAAGCAGAGTGTTTGTGTTGGCTCCCTAGGTACTTTATGTGTGGTTCTAGCTTTCTCTCCCTCATTTGTTCAATGTCTTTGTCATTGGTCAAAGAGTAAAAGAAGATGGGTTGCACTTGCTAAATCCCCCAAGACAACTGTGTGACTATGGGATGAGATAGGCTGTCTGTAGGTTTCCTGTATTCTACATTCTCAGTAGAGACCTGGTAGAACTTGGGGGCATATTATGAGCCCCTTGCACCACATTAACATCATGTTTGTATGCTAGTATGACGTTAGGTTTTCAAAAACTCTGCCATACGTATGCATTGTGCCACTTTGTAAACCCTTGTGCCACATTATGCCTGCACCAGGCATAGTGTATGCAAGAAGGGCATTTCGGCATTAGGAGGCCCAGAACAATGACGCAGTGGAACCTATGAGATTCTACTGCACCATTTTTAGCATAACTTTTAATGCCTAAAAATGATGCTCCCATTGTTTTCAATGGGCCTCCTTTCACTTTGCAGTATTAGCATCAAAGTGTCTGGCACTAATCCTGCAAAGCGCCAAACTTGCTAGTTCCCTAATGTGCACCATGGTGCACCGTATCATATATACGGTGCAAACATGGTGGCGTTAGGGGGAAGCAATGGGGCGCAAGAAAAGTGGCGCATCATGGCATGATGTCCACTTTTCATAAATATGCCCCTTGATGTCTAAAGGTGGTTACTGAGACCTTAGTCCCACTGAGAGAGCGTAGCTTATATAATGTATATTAACATGAAATGTTTATGGATTAATGTGTGATAATGCTGCATAGAAACTATAATAATAGTAATTTTGCTTAGACGTGCACTTGAAATGTGACCACGGGGAGTGGCCGTCAATGTATACGTAGGCTAATAATGATGACTGAAATGTTTATGTTGCGTTTAAATAAGCTTATACTAATGATTGTGTTATTGAATCTATGCTGAAATCCTCATAGGCCTTAAGTTAGCATGAGCCGAGGCTTAGCTGTTTGGCTCTCATATTAAATGTATTTTTCTATTTTTCAGTGTGCTGACTCACAAAGGGACACGACCCTGCGTGTTCTTTTTCTTCAAATTAAAGACAAATGTAACCATGTTCGATCCGTTCCCATAGCCGCCTTCTTGTTTGCAGAGTAAATGTTAAAATAAACTGAAACAGTGTAGATTATTGTAATGTACAAGGTCATTCAAACCGGTGAAGACAATGGAACTGCTGACCAAAAGATGTGCAACGAATTACAGAAGGATGAAATCATACCGGACGTGCCACCTCTGAAGACGTCAATTATGAAGACCAATCAAAGACTTGTACAATAATATGGGGTGAAGAGTTGGGTTACCTAATGAATTTTCTGATAGGTTAAAGATAGTGGGGTATAACAGATGACCAATAGAATTTTAGGGGAATGTACAATGGAAAAGGGATAAAAACCCATGTCACAAGGAGTCATTGAGGTGGGTTAGGGAATGCTATTGATTTTATCCAGAAACTTTGTCACTCTGTTTGGTGACTTGTTACTTTTTTAAAACCATCCTTGCCCTTAGTTTTGTCAATTTACACTTTTCCTCCTTATGAGGGAAGTGCCCTTTTGCCCCGGAGCTGAGTCCTGACTGATGGCGATTTGATTGATGTCCTGAGGACGAAGACTGAACCTGTGCGCTGACCTAAACTTTGGAGGGTAATTATGACAATGCAATTGTGATTTGTCTGTTTGCTTTTCCTTTCTAGGTACCAACTGCTTATTTTGACAGAGACCTTAGTTAGATGTATTCCAAATTGGTGTTCTAAATTGTTTTGCATGAAGCCCAACATGCTAATGCTAATTAGTGGTTAGGACAGGTGTTCACCAAAACTGACGCAAATAGACAAACAACCAAAACTATGCTTTGTTGAACTGACGCAATATTGACACTCTGCTAATCTTGATCTATGTTCACGCCGTGTTATGTTCTAATGTTTGTGATTCTTGCTTTAATTAAATCTTATCAAAGTTGCCATATCGTGACTATGCTATTATGTTTCTTGGTTTTGAGGTTAACGCATCTGCTCTTAGATTGTAATTAATAGGGAATACAACTCATAAAATTCTACTAAACTGGTGTGGTTATTCATGGCTGCAAGGTCATGGTAGAGTTTTGAATTGATTAATGACTTTGACTAAAATGAAATTTATTGTCGTGCTAAATATTGATGACATTATTGATGTATTGATTGACCTATTGATTAGCTATCTCGTCCTAAAGTGTCTCTCAACTGGGTCAAAAGATTCATTGGCCTAAAACGAGTCCTGATGAGTAATAAATTATTATAAAGGGACGTGTTAGCACCACCATGGAGTGCCATTGTGCATGGAGAAATAGTGGTGTCTTCAAATTCACTATCACAATAGAAATAGTGGTGTTTTCAATTTCACTAGCGAGTCCTCGTGGCGCAGAACCCACATATAAGGACAGTGTCCAAGGGGCCTTGACAGTTACTTAGGAGATGCACTCCGTTGCTATGTCTTTCTTATCCCATACGTAGACTTATTCTCAATAAAGAGGAAAATCTGTACATCATGACTGTTAGTTACAATCAACCAAACAATGGTTGAATGCCTTATAAAAGCGGGTTCACCAATATATAAATTATGCTTATGACAAGCTATGGCTGACGGGGGCTCGCCTCTTAGCCATATCTCTGTATGTATGTGTAGATGGCATATAAGCTCTGAATAAAAATTAAAACCATTTCTAAATAAAAAATGGAAGAAAAAGTGGGATATGATGCCTGGACCTCGAGTAAATAGAAGACATTGTAAACATGATTGTCCTAACATTTCAAAGTCATAGAAATTTAAATGTGCATATATATTGTATTAGCATTACACGCTTTAAGAGCAATATTTATTTATTAGACTTTGTTTTATTTTGGAATTTTGTAAGGTGCTGCATGTCATGTTTGGAATACTTCACGGGGCTAGAGGTGTACCCGAAACTCTGTTGTTGAGTTGATTTAGGGGGGTCCTGGCTCAATATTCATCAAGTGCTCCAACTCATGTGTTATTAAATCAAGTACAGGCAGCTCGGAATAGCTCAGTTTAAAACCGTTCTTAAACTTCATGAGGTTTGACCTTGTCTTCAGAGTAGGATGCACTTTTTTTCACAGATTGGAGTGCTATAGTCCAATACATCTATATGTTTATCCTTTTGAATGAATGTTTGGTAATGATGTTTGCTGTTTGCTAGTGGAGGCTTCTCTTTGGGGTGTAGTACGGTGCAAGCGTTTGAATGTACCAATCCCCTGCCCCATGTGGCCCTTGTATTGTGTAGATAATTTTGTACTTGATACTCACGTCCAACGTGAGCCAAAAAAGTGCCATCAAAGTAAAATAAAACATGTTAATATGTTCATGTTTTTGCAACACAGGCATGATATGGTACCTGATTTTGCAGTCTCTGGTACAACAGTAGTGCTATCACAGGGCCCTCATATGCACTTAGGATCGGTATTGAAATATGGAAGGATTTTCCAGAAGGAGAGCATCTGATGAATGTATTTGATCATTAGGGATAAAAAAACATTTTTGATTACATAGGGCCTGGAAGAAGAGATGTGGGGGCTGCTGCAACACCCCCCAAATTACAGTGATGGGTTCAGAAGGTGAATGGAAAATAAAAATGCAAGTACATTTTGTTTTTACCTTTTAACATTTGCTGTGCGTTCCAAGACAGAGGTTTAATTCAGGGTATTTTTTCTGTTATATTGCTGTTTATTCTTTTAACACAGAGATTGATGTTAAATTTTCTTTCCCGACTGCAAAGTTAGAGGATTTCTAAAGTGAAGTATATATCTTGCTGGTGTACCTGGAGTATGAAAGCAAAGGCTGCAGGATGTCATTTGTTTTTGTAACACACAGTGAACTTTTAATACATGTACATGAACTGCACAAATGAGTCAAAATATAATAGCAGTTAGAAAAGCCCAAATGAAGCACTTCTGGATGGAAACAAAGATATAAATGCAATCTAAAAAATGAAGGCACTTTACTTGGTGAAGCTCAAATTATAAAAAGTTGTGAAACACGATTGTTACACATTATGATTTGTGTGTTTTATCATTGAATAGTTAGAAGTAAAACTGCATGTCTGTGCATATTTAGGCCCTCATTACAACCCTGGCGATAAAGTCTGCTGATGGCCGCCAACATACCGTGTCCGTGGCGGAAATCCGCTATGGGTATTGTGACCCACACTTAGAAATCCTCCACAATACAGACACCCACACAAGTCTGCCACACCAAAGGTCAGTGATAAACTGGCGGTACCAAAACCCACGCTGTTACGCCAACAGGAATACGCCCACACTATCACAACCCACGAATCAACTCAGCAGTCATTCAACCGCGGTAAACCACTGGCGGTACACACCGCCGCGCTCAAAATACACACACATTCACAAAACACAACCACATTGGACAATTCAAAATACACACACCTGACACACATACAGTACACACACCACACCCACACACTCACACCACTATAAAACACACACCCACATTACCCACAACCCCTTACAACAAATTTTTTGGAAGAATCAGAGAGAGAGAGAGAAAAGCAAAGACAACACCAGCATCCAGAGGCACACAATACCATCACTCATACACCATCCACGCACAAAACACCACACACCCCAAAACATCACCCCACACATCACTCACACCACATCATGGCACCTCAAAGACACCTCAGGTTTTCTGTGGAGGAGCTTAGGGTCATGGTGGGGGAAATTATACGGGTAGAGCCACAGCTATTCGGATCACAGTTGCAGCAGACATCCATTGCAAGGAAGATGGAGATATGGTGGAGAATTGTCGACAGGGTCAACGCAGTGAGACAGCATCCTGGAACATGGGATGACATCCGGAAGAGGTGGAACGACCTATGGGGGAAGGTGCGTTCCGTGGTATCCAGACACCAGGTAGCCACACAGAGGACTGGCGGTGGGCCCCCACCTCCTCCCTGACAACTAACAACATGGGAGGAGCAAGTCTTGGCGATCATGCATCCTGAGGGCCTCGCAGGAGTAGCAGGAGGCCTGGACTCTGGTAAGTCATATCTTTAATATTATATCCCCCCCACCCTACCTGCATGCCATCACAAACCCCAACCCCTACCCTCACACCCATCACTCCAACACCTCATATATACCCCACTATCACAACCCACACATCCCAATACCAAGCCCTGCATGTGACAACACTGCATGGGCACCCATCACAGACCTCCATGGACACCCATCACCAAAGCATGTCCAAGGGAGAGACTCACCCAGGGTACCCAATCACCACTCACACAGGGAGCCAAGGCGATATTGCAAGCACAGTAGTAGAGGGAAACACACCCACTGGACAAGATGGCACACACAGATACAATAACAATGCATTTACATCCCAACAGGACCCCTACACAACGTCACCGGACAGGAGGTGCCAGCCATATCCAGTCTCCCCAAAGAAGAGGCCCACAGTGACAACAGCAGCTCTGCACGTCTGGATCAAGATGACCAGCCCGGCCCATCAGGGACCCCTGGACAGTCGGTTCCCCTGCCACAGTCCCAAACTACCACAGAACCTCCCACCTCAGGAAACACCACCACAGCACCCACCCAGCGGGCCCATGCCACTTTCCCCACGACACGTCAATCAGCAGTGTGTCCACCACTACAGGGACCCCAGGCAACCCCACTAACACAGGACGATCAGGGACCTGGGATCAGTGGCAGTGGGCACACGGTTCAGGGGACAGAGGCACAGGATAACAGGGAAGCTGGGAGGACTGATGTGCGACAGGGGGAGGACAGGCCCAGGGATCCCACTCTCCATGAGGCACTCTCAAACATCATGGGAGCATACCACCATTCCCAGGAGACCATGGGCACGGTACTGGCCAAGTTTTCATGAGACCCAGCGGCTGCAGGAGGAACAGTACCTGGGGATCAGGGAGGACTTGAAGTCCATTAACACCACTCTGGTCACCATTGCAGGGGTGCTGGCAGACATGGGCAACACCATGAGGGAGACAGTGGCATACCACCGGGCCCCTGACACCAGCCCGAACGATGAACAGCCTTCCATGTCTGCCGGCGCTAGTGGACAGGAGTTCCCGCTACAGGACTAACAGGCCACCAGCACCCCACCCTCTGCAGAAGGAGAACCACCCCGCAAACGGTCCCTGCAATCCAGGCACAAGAAAAAGAACATTGCCAAGACCCCTGCCAAGAAATAACACTCTCCTGATTGTCACCCTTGTGTCCCACTGTGTCACCCTGTCCACCTTGAACTGCCATTGCTCCACTTCCTATGCCCCCTTGGACAATGCACCTGTGATACCAAGAGACTGGACTCTACCGTGGACATCCCTCCACCTGGGGGAAAACGATGTAACTGCGCATGTATTTCATCAGGGCAGATAACACTCAGGTCAACACGTTAGAGAACATTGGCTGAGACATCACTGATGCCATGGCCACTGTTGTTTGGAAGGAACCACTTGCCAGGAAATGGAGCACTGACAGGACCTGAACTAGAGGGGGAATACCTGGGGTATGGCGGATAGCTGACATCAGGTCTGGCTCCAATTGGGCACACAGTTCTTGGATTGTGGCACGATCAAGTCTGTAGGTGATAATGATGTGTCTGTCTTCCATTGTCAACAGGTCCACCAGGCGTCTGTACACCGGAGGATGATGTCATCTCATCATCTGTCCCAGCGGATGTGGCCTATGGAGGAGAATGGTGAGCAGAGGGTCATGTACCACATAGGTTGCACAAGTGTTGTTGCAGTAATGTGAGTACATCTGTGTGTGGCGTTGTCTGTCCGTATCTCTGCCCAAATGTGCTGTGACGCAGTTAGGTGCCATGCCATGTGCCACCCTGGAATGGCGGCTGCCTGACCTGTAAGGAGGGACAAGGGGAAATGAGGTAACTGCGCTGGCGTTGTGCAGCGTCACGGTAGGCGGTTGAAGACCGCTGCACAGTTCAGCATTGGTTATCATTGGGCCCTATGGGTTCCAGGAGCCATTGATGATGTACATCGGTGGTGACGGTACGCACCGCCGCGGACGTGACCACCATTTTCTATCTGTTCACTCACTTGATACCTGACCTTCAACAGGAGAGGACCTACACTGCAAGTGCTGCTGTGACCTGTGTCTGGAAGCGACAATGGCTCGAGTGTCTGGGGAAAGGGCCCCTGCCTTTACTTCGGAGGAGTGGGAGAGACTAGTGGATGCCCCCCCCCCAAGTACACGCTACTCTACAGTCCTCCAGACAAACAGGTGAGTACACTGTGAGCATGATGCATGGGACATGAATGTATGGAGTGGTGTAGATGGAAGATACATGTGGGGTTGGGGGCTGAGGCCTGCATGAGAGGATGGTGAGTGTATGTGTGTCAGGGTATGGGTGGGAAGTGGTGGGCAATGAGTATGACAAACCGGACGGGGGAGTAATTTCCTTTCATCCTATACCTTTCCTATAGGTCAGCGCCCAGCAGAAGAAGGGTATTTGGCGTGCCATCGCCAAGGAAGTGCGGACCCTGGGGGTCTATCATAGACGAAGCACCCACTGCCCCAAGAGGTGGGAGGACCTGCACCGCTGGAGCAAAAAGACAGCGGTGGCCCAGCTGGGGATGGCCTCCCAACGTGGAAGGGGTGCCCATCGCACCATGACCCCCCTGATGTTCCAGATCCTGGTGGTGGCATATCCGGAGTTGGATGGGCACTTGAGGGCTTCACAGCAGCCACAAGGGGGTGAGTACAGTCTCATTCAGCTGGCTCTGTGCGCTTTACGAAGAGTCTGGGTGGGGGGTGGGGGCTGTGGGTTCCCCTAGGCCAGGGTGAACTTGGTAGGGTAGGTCTGTTGTTAGGCGGGGTGTGTGGCACTCCAACTCCAATAGTGGTAGTGGCCATCTACAACTCGTCAGCCTCCTGTGGATTCCAGTTGTGCAGCAAATGGAGTTAGGCATAGTTCCCCATGGGCAGGTGTTTTTCCTACTAACTGCTAGTCCATGGCCTAGTGCATAGGGCTGCTCCCTCTGTGTTGTGTCTACCAACGTTAGTGGTGATGCTGGCATTGACCATGTGTCTCCTCTGTCTTTCCCGCCATCTTGTTTTGTCACCCTGTCCTTGTGTGCATTAGCATCATCTGGCGGAGGAGCAGAGGCACCGGAGGCGGAGGGAGCTGCATCCCACATGGCCCAAGAGGGTGAATCTACGGAGTCTGAAGGCACCATTGGGACGTGCTAGGGGAGCTCCATGACGGGGACAGGAGGGGACACCAGCAACAGCGAGTCCTCCTCTGATAGGACCTCCCTTGCGGTGGTAGGCACCTCTGTGCCCACAGCAACAACAGATACAGCCGCCACCCCCCCTACCAACATCGCCCCCCCAGCATCCCCTCAGTGTGTTTCCAATGTCCGCTCACCCAGGAGGGTGGGCATCTCCTTCACCCCAGGCACCTCAGGCCCTGCCCCAGTCAGCCCTGCTGCCCTCATTGAGGAGGCTATTGACCTCATGAGATCCATCACTGTTGGGCAGTCAACCATTCTGAATGCCATCCAGGGTGTCGAGAGGCATTTGCAGCAAACAAATGCGTACCCGGAGGGCATTCATTCTGGCGTGGTGGCCCAACAGAGAACATTTCAGGCTCTGGCCTCAGCACTGATGGCAGCCATTGTTCCTGTGTTAAGCCTCCCCCTCCAACTTCCTCTACCCAGACCCAATCCCCTCTACCTCAGCCTATCCCAAGCACACCATCAGACCAGCATGCACACACAATCAATCAATCAATCCCAAAAAATTCTAGAACGCGCTATTCACCCCTGAGTGTCTCAAGGCGCTTGTGGGGTTGGCTGAGGGAGGGGTTACTGTTCGAACAACCATGTCTTGAGGATTTTTCTAAAGAGTAGGAGGTCTTTGGTTTTGCGGAGGTCGGTGGGGAGGGAGTTCCAGGTTGTGGGGCGAGGTAAGAGAAGGCCCTGCCTCCTGTGGTGGTTCATTGGATGCGGGGGACTGTAGCTAGTGCGAGGTCGGCAGATCGGAGGTTGCGGGCCGGAGTGTGGAAGTTCACTCTTTCGTTGAGGTAGATCGGGCTGGTGTTGTGGAGGGATTTGTGTGCATGGATGAGGATGTTGAAAGTGATTCTCTTGTCTATGGGGAGCCGGTGAAGGGATTTGAGGTGTGGTGAGATTCGTTCCTGGCGGGTGAGGCCGAGGAGGAGGCGTGTGGCTGTGTTCTGGATTCTCTGGAGTTTGCATTTGAGTTTGAGTGTGGTGCCGGCGTAGAGGGCGTTACCGTAGTCTAGTCTGCTGCTGATGAGTGCATGGGTGACTGTCTTCCTGGTCTCTGGGGGAATCCATTTGAAGAATTTTTTTAGAGTGCGGAGTGTGTGGCAGCAGGAGGATGTTAGTGCATTGATTTGCTGTGTCATGGAGAGGGAGGGGTCCAGTATGATGCTGAGGTTGCGTGTGTGGTTTGCAGGGGTGGGTGCGGGCCTAGGGCGGTGGGCCACCAGGAGTTGTCCCATATGGTTTTGTTGGGGCCGAAGATGATGATCTCGGTTTTGTTGAAGTTAAGCTTGAGGTGGTTAGTTGTCATCCAGTTGGCGGTGCCGAGGAGAGCAACGTGTAGGTTGGTTTTGGCGCTGGTGGGGTTGCGGGTGAGGGAGAGGAGTTGGGTGTAGATGCGATGAGGAAAGGGTCGGAGGGGGATCCGGAGTGGATGGGGTTCATGTTTTTTTCGGTTTCTTCGTGTGTGGTGGGGGCCCAGGTGGTGAGTGTGGTGGGGGGGTTATGAGTGGGGATTGAGTTGGGTGAGTGCGGGGTGTGTGTGGTGGGTGTGTGTGTGGTGTGAAGCTGTTGTGGATGTCCAGGATTTTGTGGTTTGGTGGTGTAGGAGTAGGCTATGTGTTGGCTTGAGGTGAAAATTGCATTGAGCGTGTGTCCTGCTGAGTGGGTGGGTGCGGTGACCAGTTGTTTGAGTCCAAGGTTGGTGAGGTTGTCTATGAGGGAGGTTGAGTTGTGGTCTTGAAGGTTCTCCAGGTGAAAGTTTAAATCACCAAGGAGGATGTATTCTGTGGAGATGAGGGCGTGCGAGGTGATGGTGTCAGCGTGGTATCGCAGAAGGCGGGGCGTGGTCCTGGTGGTCTGTAGATTAGTGTACCTCTGAGGTTGGAGTTGTTGTTAATGTGGATTAGGAAGTGAATGTGTTCTGTGTTGTCGATAGTGTCTTGGGAGCTGGTGGTGACTTTGATGGTGTCCCTGTGTAGGATGGCTATGTCACCACCTGGCCTGTTGAGGCGATCGTTGCATTGGAATTTGTATCCTTTGGAGGTGGCGATGGCTATGTCCGGTTCCAAGGAGGGGTTGTCCAGGTTTCCGTGAGGAAGGCGATGTCTGGTGAGTGTGATGTGATGAAGTCCCAGAATTCTATGGCATGTTTGTGAAGGGAGCGGGTGTTGAGGACCAGGCAGTTGTGGTTGTGGTGGGTGGTGTTGGTGTGGTGCATGAGGGTGTTGTTGTGGGGTGTGTTCTGGTTGTAGAGTGGAGTGCGGCGGGGCTGGTTGGTGGAGGTGGGGGCAGAGGAGGTGAGTATTGCATTGGGGGTGTTGTGTTTGTTGTGTTTGTTGTTGGGAGGGTCGCTATGGTTGGTGTGTGGTGTGAGGGATGAGGAGCAGGAGAAATGACAGGTGTAGCAGGTGAAGGGGCCATGGGTTTGTGGGTCTGAGAAGGGTGCAGGTGGGGCGAGGGCCTAGATTGAGTCAGTCGAGGGTGAGGAGGAGTAGATTTGTCTGAGGGGGCCAGGGGGACTGGCGCTGGGCACGGTCTTGGCGCAGACGGGCGCAGATGGGCTTGCCTTGGGCGCGCCTTTGGTGCACCAGCGTTGCGGCTGCCATAAATGGGGAGGAGGGAAGGAGTGGCAGCTGGGAGGAGGGAGGGCTGGGCGAATGGGAAAGCTGGGGGGTGGGGCTGCAGGGGATGGCAGTGGCAGGAAAAACAAATTGGAAAGGAAAACGGATGGTGGGGGAGGCAGTAGGGGCTGCGGGGACACAGGGGCTAACAAATGGAAAGGAGAACGGATGGAGAAGGAGGTGGGGGAGGCTGGAGGGGCCGTGGGGACACAGTGGCAGGGGCTAAGAAATGGGAAGGAGAACGGATAGAGAAGGAGGCGGGGCGGCGGCGTGAGGAGCGAGGAGCGACCTGCCTGCTGGAAGTGGCTCAGGCAAACATAAACACCACACATCCCACAGGCACTCACACAAGCACCATACCCATGTAGACAAACCAACATCCACTTCCTCCACTGTGTCCCCCTCCTCCATGTCCTCCACCTCCCGCCCTGTCTCGCCTCCACTCACACCTGCATGCACTACATCCTAAGCCACTGCCTCCATCACCAGCACGCCCATCACAACAAACCCCTCACGAGCAATCAAAACCCCACAACCATGCACACGTCCCCTGTGTCCTCTCCCAGTGTGTCTGTGAGCCATCCTCCCAAAGTACACAAATGCAGACACACACCCACCCAACAGCCATCCACCTCACAACAGCCTCCAGCCCATGCACCTTCACCCAAACTCAGCAGACGTACACCTCCTATAACCACTACCTCTTCCTCCACTCCCGTCCCAGTGTGTGTGTGGCAAAGAAACTTTTCCTGGCTAACATTGACCTCTCCCCTACACCTCCCCCCCAGTCCTTCCCCTAGGGTCAGGATGTCTAGAGACCAGACCAGCACCTCAGCCACCAAATCGGAATCCACTGTGGTCCCTGCAAGTCTGGGAGAATCGAAGAGGGCACCCATCAGGGCTGCCAGTGTGCCACCTACTGAAGCTAAGGACCACCCAGTTCCACCACCTGCCAAGGTGAAGAAGGGGCCAGCATGCACAAGGGAAAAGACGTACCACCCACCCAGCAAGGCCTCATCCAGAACCAAAGAGGACAGTGCCATGGTCCCAGCAGCGACTATCAAGGTGGGGAAGGGACACAAAAGCAAAGGAAAGTCACCTCAGGGCACAGAGCCTCCTGGTGAGGGACTGGTGACCCCCATTTCTCATGACAGGCCAGCAACCTTTACCACGGTGAGCACCGCCGCAACTACCGCCACCTGCACCGCCACCTGCACTGCCACCTGCACCACCATCTGCACCTCCACCTGCACAGCAGCTGCCACAATTACAGTCACCAGCATCATCCCCAGTGGACAGCTGAGCCTGCTGGGGATGGCATGGTGTCTCCCTCCACTACTACAGACACCTGCACCACGGGCAGCACCGGCAGCATCTCCGCTGCAGACACCACCGCAGCCATCGCCACCTGCCCCGCCACTTGCCCAGTCAGTGCCACTACAGCGGACATCAGTAGCATCCCCAGTGGGCAGCCGTCCAAGGCTGCAGGAGACGTCCTGGACCCTGCACAAGCTACATGAGGCACCACCACCAGCACTGGCACTACCAGCAGTTTGCAGGCTAAGTCACCACAGGGATCGAGTGTGGCTCTGCCTCCATGGAGTACCATGCTACCTGTTCCCTGAATATCTTGTGGCTCAGACACCCAGGTGAGGGAATGGAAACTGCCACACCGCAGGTGCAGCATCACTGGGCACCATGCCCCCTCCAGAACCAGTGGAGAGATGCATCCATTCACCCTATCCTTGGCAGGATGAAGCACTTTGGGCATAAAGCCCCCTCCAGAAGGAGTGGAGAAAAGCATCCACTAAGACAGTCCTTGGCAGGATGAAGCACTCTGGGCACAAATCCCCCTCCAGAACCAGTGGAGAAAAGCATCCACTCACCCTATCCTTGACAGGATGAAGCACTCTGGGCCCAAAGCCCCCTCCAGAACCAGTGGAGAAAAGCATCCACTCACCCTATCCTTGGCAGGATGAAGCACTCTGGGCACAAAGCCCCCACCAGAACCAGTGGAGAAAAGCCTCCACTAACACAGTCCTTGGCAGGATGAAGCACTCTGGGCACAAAGCCCCCTCCAGAACCAGTGGAGAAAAGCATCCACTCACCCTATCCTTGGCAGGATGAAGCACTCTGGGCACAAAGCCCCCTCCAGAACCAGTGGAGAAAAGCATCCACTAACACAGTCCTTGGCAGGATGAAGCACTCTGGGCACAAAGCCCCCTCCAGAACCAGTTGTACATGTCACTGACTTGATAGGCTGTGGCTTTGCACTGCCCAGGACCAGGCAGTGGGCAAACCACCCACTTGAGAGACTGTGGCTTTCCACTCCCCAGGACCAGGCAGTGGGCAGTGGACCCACTTGAGAGACTTGAGAGACTGTGGCTTTGCACTCCCCAGGACCAGGCAGTGGGCATGGAGCCCCCTCGAGGAGCAGTGGCGTCGTCCCATCATCCGGCTGAGGTGCCCCCCCCTTCCCCCTGAGGTGCCTGTTTTTTTTTCCGACCTGATGCCCCTGCAGTGTTCTCTCCGTTTTGAGGCTAGTGTCATGTGTGGGCTTCACCCATGCTTTTTGGGACCACTGGTCCACGGACATTTCATGGGACAGTGTACAGACTTGTGTACTTGCTGTAAATATTTGTGTATACTGATTATTTACTGTTCTCTTGGGCTATCTGACTGTTCGAATATTACACTAGTTAAACTCATTTTGTTTGGTCCTTGCGTTCTTCCAGAGGGTGACGGGGTGTATCTGTGATTGGATATGTGCGCGTGTGTTGTTTTGGGTGGGGGTGGGGGTGGTGTGTGTGTGTGTCACTCTCTTTTCCCTCCTCCCCGCCCCTGTGTGCTAGGTGCAGTACTCACCATGGTCATCGCCACCGCTGTTCATACTCCTGGTAGATGAGAAGATACACCAACATTGGTAACACCTGTAGTTCGGGCTCCATGGCGTCCTGGTTCCTCGTTGGGTGTTGAGAGGTGAGTGGTTTCCCTTCCAAAGACTGTTTCCGCCGTGCTTTTGATGGCATTGGTACCACCCCGGAAAAGCTGGTGGATTGGTGCCTTGTAATAGTGTGGGCGGTACATTGTCTTCCGCCCGTCTGTTGGCGGTTACCGCCGCGGTGTTTGTTTCTATCGCCGTGGTGGTCGGAGTGTTAAAGTGTCTGTCTGTGTTGGCGGTTTCCGCCATGGTCGTAATTCCATTTTTTTGACCGCCGGCCTGTTAGCGGTATTACCGCCCCTTTATCACCGACCGCCAGGGTTGTAATGAGGGCCTAAGTGTCCATTTCAATGGAAAATGTGTTGACTTTAAATGACAGTGTACTACCACACCATGCTTTAGTAAGACAGGTGAGACAGTGTGCTCCAAAATGCACAGCCGGCTGAAAACCACATCCTAACCACTCTCTTGCTGAATGGGTGTGGCTTATTTGCTAGACTTGTTCTTATTGTGATGCTTGGATTTTTCAGAATCCCTATGACTTAAATGAGGTAACATTGATGACAGCACCCCACTCTAAAAAATTATTTCAGCACCACTGTCTTTGAATTAATTATGGCTCCTGTGGTCTGTGACTTCCATGTAGTGCCTGGTACTGCACTAGGTCTGGAGGGTCATTTCTCAAGGACTGAGGTGAATTCAGTTTTAGCCCAGCATTAGGACTATTTGTTGCTTGATTCAGCCTGAGAAAACACTTTTTTTATCTAGTAAAAAATGTGACCCAACTGTTAGTGCTGTTCAAGGGCTTCTTTACATCTGGAAACTAATGAGTATTATCAGCATAAATGTGTGATCTCACTGGATACTTCACAACGATGTGTGCAGAGCAGCACTCATAAATTATTGAACAGAACGGTGGGGATCCCAACAGTACTCCATGTCATGGCTTGTGTTAGATCTGTTATCCTTACGGTGGTCTTCCCCTCAACTTTTTTGCCTTCCTCCTCCATTTTTATGACCTCATTTTTCCTTGAATAAGAGTCTGCACACTTTACCACTGCTAACCAGTGCTAAAGAGCTTGTGCTCTCCCCTCTAAAACATGTTAATATTGGCTTATCCCCAATTGACATATTTAATTTACTTAAAGGCCCCCATTAAAGTACACTACATGTGCCAGGGCTTATAAATTAAATGCTACTACTGGGCCTGCAATACTCATTCTGCCACCCTCTTAAGTAGTCCTATAAACATGGCTCAGGCCTGCCATTCTAAAGCTTAGGTCTTGGACAGCCTCGAGGTCAGGGAGAAATGGATTTAAAAAGTAGGACATATGCTTTTTCAATTTTACATGTCCTGGTGGTGAACAACTCTTAAATTCATTTTTCACCACTGCAAGGCCTATCTCTCCCATAGGGTAACATTGGAGTAGACCTATTATATTTTATAAATGTAATTTTTGCATGGGAAGAAATAATTCCTTCAAGCTTGGTGCCTTTGAAATCACAATTAAAAATCCTAACTTACGGTGAATCCGGATTTTAAATTGCAATTCTGAAAATGGCAATCTTAGAAACATGGCATTTTCTTGCCTTAGCCTTTTGGTGCCTGCAGTCTGTCTTTGTTCACATGACTGGGTGCAGTTGGCAGTTTGTGTATTTCCCCTAGACAGACACACACACACAATGGGAGCTTAGGTGTGGCTTGATGGGCCATCCTGGGTAGAATGAGAGGGAGGAGCTGGACCCAGCTTCACTTACATTTGAGTAGGCTGTCTCCTGTCCCCTTACAAAGAGCTGTATACCCCTTGTAGTTAGTCTGGAGCCAGGGCAGAGAGGGCAGGACATCTGTGCACTCAAAAGGCATGTCTTTGAAGTCTCTCTCACTTTAAAGGAACAACTGCGTATAAGAACTGGACCTCAGGCACCACCACTTCAGTACATTTCTGGACCTGTGGAGACTCTGCCAGGTAGAAGGAATGCTGTGCTGCTGATGGACTGCCCCTCTGCTGAACTGCACTATGTATACTCCTGCTTTGTTGTGCTGACTTGCTGCCTTTTGCCCTCTTGCCTTAGTGAGAAGGACTAGACCTGCATCTCTTGAACCTCGAAGCTAGAGTGACTCCAAGGGCTAGTTGGCTGGCCTCCTGATCTCAAGTCTCAGGGACATCAAGACTTCCAACCACCCTGCGTCTGCACCTGGAATCTGTCATCTGTGAGTCTGCCTTGCAAAGTGGTGCTACCCTAGTCCTGGACCCTTGGAAGTGGGCCTAGGGTGCTTGCCAGTAAAACAGATGCATCCTCTCTGTTGAGCAATGCATTCCAGAGCAGAACCAACACATTTCCTCAACTGATCAGCGCATCCTCAAACAGAACCAACACATCGTCGCCGCTTTGTGGATTGGACCAGTAGCAAAAGACTTGCATTGCCTCCACATCCTGTATCTTGGGATTGACACATCGTCTATGGGACTGCTGCTGCACAATGCTTCTGTGGAGAAGCTCTTCACACCTCTCACTGTCAGCCAATTTGAACAATAAAACTGCATATGTAGTAATTCATAAAGATTAGGAATGTTTCCATTGCACTGTGTAAACTGAATTCAAATACTATCTCATTGATGCTATAAATATGTTCACTTGTGAAAAAAGATGCAGTGATATAACTTTAAGATGCTGACAAGGCCTTTGACCTTGTAGGCTGAGAAAGCCTATTTACATTTCGTGGTCTATTTCAGTTGCCTTTCTAGCTCACTAGGGTTATCGGTAAGTTGTTCCAATGTGCTTGAGCAAAAATAATTTTGAACTTCTAGGGAAAGGTTTTTTTAAAGTGAAATTAAGGAACATGATGAGGGTGTCCCCCATCTCCCATTTGATTTGCTTTTTATTGAACCTCTGGCAATAGCCATTTGAAATAATACAAAGTAATTATCCAGCTAGTGAACATGTTTATCATCAAGGAGGTTTATGCAGACAAAATGATCCTCTTTCTGAAACCAGAAAAGATGACTTTCGATGATTCCTTCGATTTTTTTATGTTTTCCAAATGTTGGTAGCTATAAAATCAATCAGCATGAGACTGACTCAGTGTTTTTAATTGCTCCAAGGATATCCTTCCACAAAAAGTTGAAAAAGCATATAATGCCAATTCCAAGTGCTATCTACAGACACAGCGGCTTTATATATATATAATTAAAAAGAAATTCTCTGATTAATGTAGTTAAAACTTTATTTCAGCATTGACATTCTCTCCCCTTAACAAAAAAGGATTGAGTGAATTAATACAATTATCTGTTTAAGTTTGTGTTTTTAGCCACCCCTGTATATTGCATGAAGATGTTTGTAAAGAAATAGAACATATTTTTTTCATTTGGGGAAACAAGGCTCCTAGATTAGCACACAGTAGTTTATCTGTGTCTATTTTACAAGGTGGCCTTGCATTGCCAACCTTGATATATATAGTAGTGGGCACAGTAATGATATCCTGACCCCACTTATTGGGTGGGTGGTCCCAGAGGAACCCTCCCTGAGGCCAAAATTATACTTTTGTTTACTGGTCTGCTGGACCCCTGACCTTTATTGGATGGGATGTCACAGAGGGACCCTCACTGGGGTCAATATTATTCTTTTGTTTACTGGTCTGCAGGTTCTGTGGTACTCCAGCTTGAGACACCTTGATCATTATGCTGCAGTGAAAGTCCTGCAGGACAAAAAAAATAAAAAATGAAGAATGTTTGTTGGGGTTTGGTGGGCAGTTGGCCGCTCACGGGGACTTGACTGCCTGGGACAGGCCTGGCCTGGCAGCAATGGCTTCCCCTGGAGGTTGTTTATGGTAATAAGATCTTATTTTATTTTGAAAAATGACAAATCTGCTGAAAAAACACATTTAAAGTAACGTTATAAATAGGTGGCGATAACATCTAAGTTTACGTTTAGAAACATTAGAAATTCACAGAGAAAAACAAAGGTGATGTTATAGCTAGGTGAAAATGTCAGTCCTAATGTCATATTTTAAATACAAAGAAACACTGAAATTTTCCAGTCAACTTTAATTTGTGCCCATGCCCTGCTTATGCCTATACAAATTCAACAAGACCATGCTTAGCAGTGGCTGTTTACCCTTGGAAATTAGACGCAGGGCCGGGTAGTGGACAAGGCTTGCTGCTAACCTCATGTTGCTCACGGCCTTTGGCTATGTGGCAAGACGTGACTGCAAGACAGGCCCTGCATCATACTCACTACTGCTCACTGTCAAACAGTATGCTCAGTGGGGGAGTTGGGTCAACATGACATTATAGTTAGATATAGTTATAAGATCTGACTGTGTGTTGAAAAAAACCTAAGAAATTCACTGAAAAAATAAAGGCTAAGGTGATTTTATAGTCAGGTATACCTTCACGTTAAAACACTAGAAATTCACTGAAAAAGGTTCATTAATGTTATAGCTATGCCTTGTAATATTACAAAACCTGTTGCTTTAAAACAAACACTGACAGTCACATGTTAATTTACTGAGCTACTTACAACTTCTGCCCCCACCATACACTGCTTATCCTCTCACATATTAGATCATTCATGACTTGTTAAATTACATCATCAATGACATCACTGATTACATTTAAAATGGCATCATCATGTCACTAATGATGACACTATAGAATCATAGTGACACCATCCAACAGGGTTTTGAACTTTATATAATTCTGCAAACTAGAAATGTGGAACCTTTTCTATCCACCTTAATGGAAGAACTTAAATACTTCACATGACCCTTAATTTGAAGAGAAGAAGTTGACTCTATACATCTGTCATTGTAAAGGCATCTTTTTCAGACTGTATGGACTACACACCATAGTTTAGTCAGATATACTACAAACCCTTAGAGCTAAGGTTACAACACCATTGACAGATATATCACTTGCAAGTGGGACATGCCAATACATTCTACATTATTCAACAATTGTCAATGCCTCAAAATCTTCAAAAAGTTCCTGAAATAAATATCCACACTTTGTAAATGCCCTTGCTATAGAATTTGTTTATAGCACTACATTACAACTATTCAATATGGGCATCTGCCCACATATCCACTGGTGAATTATCTATTTAAACCAGGTTTGATCCTTTTCACAATTCTTTTAAAAAGGCTTTGTCTTCAAGCCTCAAAGTAATTTGAAACATACTTCTACAATGCACACTAACTGCAGTGAGCCTTTATCTTGTTTAACAGGGAGTAATACTTGCAGCCCAAAGTGTAGTGATTTGTAAAAGATGCAGCACAACATTTTCAACACGTACATTCATGCTTTCGATGCTATGGATTCACATATATACACTCAGTAGCTCTATGCGATATATGACTACAATGTTATCAGTTATGTCATCAATTATGCCATTTGGGATCTCATCAGCCATGCCACTTAACATGTCATTGTATGTATGAAGTCATAAGCAGAGCATGACGAGGGCTCAGATTATAGCTCATTCAGTAAACTGGTGAATTTCAATGCTTTTTATTTTTAAATGATAGTTTTCATATCATTACAAGGCCTAGTTATAGCATCACCTTAACAACCGTGTGTTTTCAGTGAATATATCCATATCCATAATCTATGTATATATCTCTCTCTTGCTCTCATTCTTTATCACCCTCCCTCTCTCTCTCTCTATATATATATATATATATATATATATATATATATATATATATATATATAGATGTGTATGTATATATATATATATATATATATATATATATATATATATATATATATAAACATACATATATATATTGTACTGAAAAACCAAAGGTTACAGGGATGTTATAGTTAGGAAATAGAATTTAAAAAATAAACTTGGAAATTGTGTAAGTGGCTAGCTTGATTTGTAGTGGGTACCTAAGATACTTACACCTTATACCAGGTCCAGTTATCCCTTATTAGTGAAATGTAGGCAGTGTTCTAGCAGCTAAGGCTATCTAGAGGTACCTGTAGCAGAGCAGCTTCGGCTGAACTAGGAGACATGCAAACCTCCTGCAATACCACTATAGTTACACAGTACTTATACACAATAAAAGACAATACTCAGTGTTACCAAAAATAAAGGTACTTTATTTTAGTGACCCAAAGCCAAAAATATTTTAGAGGCAATACTTCTTCTGGAGGTAAGTATTATACGCAATATATACACTAGAGCCCAAAATCAGGTAAGTCAATAGTCATCGAATAGTGCAAACAGTAGAAAATACAATAGAATGCAATAGGCCTAGGGGGCAACACAAACCATATGCTAAGAAAGTGGAATGCGAATCACAAATTCCCCTCTAGGCAAGTGCAGTGTGTAGAGGGGTGCTTGGAGTGTGAGAAAACACCAAAAGTAAGTAATGTACTCCACCCCAGAGCCCAGGAAAGTAGGAGTAAAGTACTCCAAGTTTCCTCAGGACACACTACAAGTCGTGATAAGGGATATTGCAAGAACCAGGCAAGACTGCAATCAGCAACCAGTGGATTCCTGGACCTGAAGACCTGGGATGAGAGGAGACCAACTCCAGAAGTCGCAGAAGGTTCCAGGAAGGACAGGAGCCCCTTCCAGCCTAGAAGATGGTGCAAAAGTGGATTTTCCTGTTAGAAGAAGTGAACAGAGGAGCACCAAAGATGATGGCTGCAGGTTCCTGAATGGTGTAGGAGATGTCCCATGTTGAGATGTTGGATGCAGGCTGTTTGCGTCGCTGCATTTGTCCAACAAGCTTTGGTTCAAGAAAGTTTGTATCAAAATGGAGCTGCCTGGACCCAAGAGGGACCTGGGGGGTCTCAACTCAGACACGGGGACAAAGAAGATGCAATGTGTGGTTGTTGCAGCACAACCAAAGAAGGTCCTGCGTTGCCGGAGAACAACCCAGTGAGTTATGCGTCACAGGATGGAGTGCAGGGGACCTGACCTACACTGTGCACCAAGGATTCTTGGAAGAAATGCATAGACACCCAAGGAGCTGGAGATGACACAATGCACAGGGGTACTGTCGCAAACTGGGAAGGCAAGCTCTTGCCTCCACCAAAGTTGGACAGCTGGACCTTAAGACAGTCTGGGTCGTGTCGGTCCACCACCTGTGTTCCAGGAGAGGAGTCCCAGAGAACCGGTCGTAGTCGCAGAAGGGTGCCTGCAGAAGCAGGGAAGTGACTCCATCACTCTACAGGAGATTCCTTTGGTTCTTCTGGTGCAGGGTGAAGATAGGGAGTCCTCAGAGCATGCACACCTTAGAAACTGTTGCAAATGCTGGCTGGAGCTGAAGTTGCATGTCACAGGAGTCGTCCTGGATACTTTGTTGCAGTTACTGCAGTTCCTGGAGCAGTCTGTGTTTGATCTGATGGTCAGAAGCTGAAGCAGAGGATGCAGAGGATTCCTGGAGGAGTCTTTCAAGCTGAATCTGGGGAACCACCCAAAGGAGAGACCCTAAATAGCCCTGTGAGGAGGATTGGCTACCTATCCAGGTATGTACCTATCAGAGGGGTCTCTGAAGTCACCTGCTGGCACTGGCCACTCAGAGGTCTCCAGAGTGTCCCCACACCTTGGAATCCAAGATGGCTAATGCCAGGGACACACTGGAGGAGCTCTGGGCACCACCCATGGGGTGGTGATGGACAGAGGAGTGGTCACTCCCCTTTCCTTTGTCCAGTTTTGCACCAGAGCAGGGACTGGGAGTCCCTGAACCGGTGTAGACTGGCTTATGCAAGGAGGGCACCATCTGTGCCCTTCAAAGCATTTCCAGAGGCATTGGGAGGCTACCATTCCAAAGCCTGTAACACCTATTTCAAAGGGAGAGGGTGTAATACCCTCCTCCCAAAGGAAATACATTGTTCTGCCTTCCTGGGACTGAGCTGCTCAAGACCCAGGAGGGCAGAAACCTGCCTGTAAGGTGTCAGCAGCTGGGGATGCAGTGGAAACCTCAGAGAGCTGGTTTGGCAGTACTGGGGGTCCATGGTGGAGCCCCCAGAACGCATGAGATTGGCCCCCCAATACTAGATTTGGAATGGGGACAATTCCATGATCTTATACACCTCAAATGGCCATATTCGGAATTACCATTGTGAAGCTACATATGTGTATTGACATACATGTAGTGCACGCATGTAATGGTATCACCACACTCACAAAGTCCAGGGAATCGGCCTCACAATTAGTAACTTTACACCTAGACTTCAGTATATGAAGGTTAGACAGATAGGTACTTAAGTGCAGTGAAAATGGCTGTGAAATAGTGTGAAATTTCACTCACGCTGCAGTGGCAGTCCTGAAAAAAGGTTTGTCTGAGCTCCTCATGGGTAGCAAAAGAAATGCTGCAGCCCATAATGATCTCCTGGAACCCCAATGCCCTTGGTACCTAGGTACCATATACTAGGGACTTATAAGGGGGTCCAGTGTACCAACTGGAATTGAAATATGAAGTCACTAAACTATAGTGAATAATTTGGTGAGTGGAGAGAGCATAAGCACTGGAGTTCTGGTTAGCAGACCTTCAGTGACACAGCATACTGACAACACACACATAGGCCACAAACTATGAGCACTGGGATCCTGGCTAACAGAATCCCAGTGAGACAAGCAAAATACACTGACAAATAGGGTTTTAACGATGAGCACTGGGGTCCTGGCTAGCAGGATCCCAGTGAGACAGTAAAAACCCCCTGACACGCACTCACAAACAGGCCAAAAGTGGGGGTAACCATGATAGAAAGAGGCTACTTTCTCACACTGAAAAAAAAACAAAAGTTAGAGGGATGTTATAGTTAGGTTCACATTTCACTGGTACAAAACTAGAGAAATTCAGCAGTTATAGTTACCTGCGGTAACTGTAACTTATGCCCTCGCAATGCACTGCTTTTGACCTCACATATTACATCACTTATGACATGATCAGTGACATTACTGATGACATCACTGATGACATCATCAACACAAGCACTCACACCCATATACAACCTCTCATACATCCACTCATGCTCCCACACAACATCTCACATACTCATTCACAGACCCATGCAAGTACTCACACAACCACACTCTCAGCCACAGAGCCACTCACTCACCCACTCAGTCACTCATACAGGCACTTTTTGCTGCAAGTACAATAAAGTAATATCACTGGGAAAGCAGCCCTTTCCAGCTACCTTTGCAGTGAAGTGCTGCCATGAGTGTTAATATTTTTTTAAGTTTAATCCCTTTACACTTATTCTGTGCATCTTGTTTTTGTCTAAGAAGTTTCCATTTGAAAAAGCAAAAAAAAAAAACATTAGTTAGAAAATCCCCAAAATGTTTTTAAAAGTTCCTGAAAATCCGGAAAAAAAATATAAAAGTTTTTTGTTAGATACGCTTTATCTGGTCAAAAGAAAGATTATGGCCCTCAATATAACACTGGCGGTCGGTGTTAAAGCGGCAGTAAAACCGGCAACAGGCTGGCGGTAAAAAAAATTGAATCACGACCGTGGCGGAAACCGCCAACATAGACAGCCACTTTAACACTCCGACCGCCACGGCGGTACAAACAAACAGCATGGCGGTCACCGCCAACAGACAGGCGGAAGACAATGTACCGCCCACAGTATCATGAGAGGCCAATCCGCCAACTTTTCCGGGGCGGATTCGCCGCGAACAAAAACACTGCGGACAGGACTTGGAAGGGAAAACGCTCACCTCTACACACCCCACGAGGAACCAGGACGCCATGGAGCCGGAACTCCAAATTCTACCTGCCCTTGTCTTCCTGCTCCTCTACCAGGAGCACGAAAGCCGGCGGCGACGACCACAGTGAGTACTGCACCTACGACACAGGGGAGGGGGAACGGAAAAGAGAGTGACACACACACACAACACTCAAAACCCCCACCCTCACCCACTACAACACACATACAAATACATGTTGATACATTACATTTACACCCCCCAAACCCCCATGGAAGAACACAAGGACAAAAGGAAATGAGTTGAACGATTGTAATCAATAAAAATCCATTATACAAAAATATATATACACTATTAACAAATATATACACCAAGAATTCAAGTCCATGTACTGCACATACATAGTCCGTGGACCACTGGGCCCAAAATGCATTGGCGAGGCCCACACAAGATACTCGATCAAAACGGAGAGAACACTGCAGGGGCATCAGATCTAAATAAAACAGGCACCTCAGGGGGAATGGAAGGGGGGGGCACCTCAGCCGGATGAGTGCACGATGCCAGCTCCACGAGGGGGCTCCATGCCCACTGCTATATCCTGGGGAGTGCAAAGCCACAGTCTCTCAAGTCTTTTCAGTGGGTGGGTTGCCCACTGCTATATCCTGGGGAGTGCAAAGCCACAGTCTCACAAGTCTTCCCAGTGGGTGGTTTTCCCACTGCTTTATCCTGGGGAGTGCAAAGCCACAGTCCCACAAGTCTTTCCCGTGGGTGGTTTGCCCACTGCTTTATCCTGGGGAGTGCAAAGCCACAGTCTCTCAAGTCTTTCCAGTGGGTGGTTTGCCCACTGCTTTATCCTGGGGAGTGCAAAGCCACAGTCTCTCAAGTCTTTCCAGTGGGTGGTTTGCCCACTGCTTTATCCTTGGGAGTGCAAAGCCACAGTCTCTCAAGTCTTTCCAGTGGGTGGTTTGCCCACTGCTTTATCCTGGGGAGTGCAAAGCCACAGTCTCAAAAGTCTTTCCAGTGGGTGGTTTGCCCACTGCTTTATCCTGGGGAGTGCAAAGCCACAGTCTCTCAAGTGGATGCCTTTCACCACTGGTTCTGGAGGGGGCTTGGTGCCCAGAGTGCTTCATCCTGCCAAGGACTGGGTGAGTGGGTGCCTTTCTCCACTGGTTCTGGAGGGGGCTTGGTGCCCAGAGTGCTTCATCCTGCCAAGGACTGAGGTAGTGGATGCCTTTCTCCACTGGTTCTGGAGGGGGCTTTGTGCTCAGAGTGCTTCATCCTGCCAAGGACTGAGGTAGTGGATGCCTTTCTCCACTGGTTCTGGAGGGGGCTTTGTGCCCAGAGTGCTTCATCCTGCCAAGGAATGAGGTAGTGGATGCCTTTCTCCACTGGTTCTGGAGGAGGCTTTGTGCCCAGAGTGCTTCATGCTGCCAAGGACTGAGGTAGTGGATGCCTTTCTCCACTGGTTCTGGAGGGGGCTTTGTGCCCAGAGTGCTTCATCCTGCCAAGGACTGGGTGAGTGGATGTGACACTCCACTGACGGTGGGCCTACATGGAAGCTGTCCAGGCCCCTGGAACTGACCACCAGCTTCGTACGACTGACCACTGGGGATGGCAGCCATGTCTGCAGTGGTGCCACTAGCACATGATGTGGCGTGGCTGCTGGCGGTGCTTGCGGCGGCCTCAGTAGCGGCGGTGCTTGCTGTGCTCATTGGCCAGAAGTGCTGGTGGGTGGCTCAGTGAGCGTGCTGCTGGCGGCGGTGTCCAGGGCAGCGGTGCTGGTGGCGGCGGTGTCCTGGGAAGCGGTGCTGGTGGCAGCGGTGTCCTGGGCAGCAGTGCTGGTTGCGGTGGTGTCCTGGGCAGCTGTGCTAGTGGCGGTGGTGTCCTGGGAAGCGGTGCAGGTGGCGGCGGTGTCTTGAGCAGCAGTGCTGGTGGCGGTGGTGTCCTGGGAAGCGGTGCTGGTGGCGGCGGTGTCCTGGGAAGCAGTGCTGGTGGCGGCGGTGTCCTGAGAAGCAGTGCTGGTGGCGGCAGTGCATGTGGCGGTCTTGTCCGCTGTGGAGGTTGGCGGCAACTTCCCTTTCTTTCTCTGCCCCTTCCCCACCTTGGATGGTGGCTCAGCTGTCTTGCCACTCCTAACTGCAGTCCTGGGAGAGTCCTTGGTGGCAGGTGTTTTACCCTTCTCCCTCCGGGCTGTGGCCAACTTCTTATGTTTCTGAGGTGAGGGACTGTCCGTGGCCTGGCTCCTTGGCACATTGGCTGCCCTGCTGCTTGGCGCACTCCAGAAGCCGGTTACTGCTGGCACCACTGCTCCCTGTGATGTGGTGGCTGAGGTGCTGGGTTGGGACCTGGAAAGGCGTGCCCTAGGGGACAGAAGGGGTGGGGGAGGTGTAGGGAAGAGGTCAAGGTTTGACAGGAAACGTTTTTTAGACACACTGGGATGGGTAGATGGAGGGGGTTTGGGAGTGGAGGAAGAGGTAGTGGTTGTAGGAGGTGTTCGTTTGCTGACTTTGGGTGAAGGTGCATGGGCTGTAGGCTGTTGTGAGGTGGATGGCTGTTGGGTGGGTGTGTGACTGCGTTTGTGTACTTTGGGAGGTGGGCTCACAGACACTGGTAGAGGACACAGGGGATGTGTGAATGGTAGTGGGGGTGGTGAGTGCACGTGAGCGGGGTGTGGTGATAGGCGTGCTGGTAATAGACGTAGTGGCTGAAGATGTAGTGCATGCAGGTGTGAGTGGAGACGTGACAGGGAGGGAGGAGGGAGACGAGGAGAAGGGGGACACAGTGGAGGCAGTGGATGTTGGTATGTGTGCATGGGTATGATGCTTGTGTGAGTGTCTGTGGGATGTGTGGTGCTTATGTTTGCCAGAGCTACCCTTGTGTGTTGAGGTGTGTGCATGCTGGTCTGATGGTGTGCTTGGGATAGGCTGAGGTACTGGGGATTTGGGCTGGGTGGAGGAAGTTGGAGGGGGGAGGCTGGTCACAGGGACAATGGCTGCCATTAGTGCTGAGGCCAGAGTCTGAAAAGCTCGCTGTTGGGCTGCCTGACCAGAATGAATGCCCACCAGGTATGCATTTGTCTGTTGCAACTGCCTCTCTACACCCTGGATGGCATTCAGAATGGTAGACTGCCCAACAGTGAGGAATCTCAGGAGGTCAATGGCCTCCTCACTGAGGGCAGCAGGGCTGACTGGGGCAGGGCCTGAGGTCCCTGGGGCGAAGGAGATGCCCACCCTCCTGGGTGAGCGGCAACGGGACACACGCTGAGGGGCTGCTGGGAGGGCAGTGCTGGTAGGGGGGGTGGCGGCAGTACCTGTAGATGCAGTGGGCACAGAGGGGCCTGCCACCGCAAGGGAGCTCCCATCAGAGGAGGAGTCGGTGTCGCTGGTCTCTGCTCCTGTCCCCGCCGTGGAGCTTCACTCGCCCTCCGTCCCACTGGTGACTTCAGACTCCATTGTCTCGCCCTCCAGGACCATGTGGGATGCAGCTCCCTCCTGCTCCGGTGGCACTGCCCCTCCGCCTGATGATGCTAATGCACACAAGAACAGGGAGACCACAAAAAATGGGGGGAAAGAAAGTAGAAAGACACGTTCAGTGCATGCAATACAGCTACCGTTGGCGGACACTACAGACACAGCAGCCCTCTGCACTACGCCATGCACTTAGAGTTCCCTAATTAATCACAGGGACATGGGGTACAAGGCCTATGCCCGATTGTTGCACACATGGAAGTCACAGGAGCCTGACTTGGGGTAGATGGCTCTTAACACTGGTGGGTGGGGTGCCACATGGCCTGACTTACGAAGGGACCTTGCCTACAAATCTAGCCCTGGCCTAGGGGACCCACAGCCCACCTCCCCCACCCAGACAACTCCAATGCACACTGACTCAGATGAATGTGACTGTACTCACCCCCTTGTGGCTGCTGTGATGCCCTCAAGCGCCCATCCAACTCCGGATACACTAACACCAGGATCTGGAACATCAGGGGTGGTCATGGTGCGACGGGCACCCCTCCCACATTGGAGGTCCCCAGCTGGGCCTCAGCCGTCTTCTTGCTCGAGCGGCGAATGTCCTCCCATCTTTTCTGGCAGTGGGTGCTCCGTCTGTGGTGGACCCCCAGGGTCCGGACTTCCTTGGCGATGGCACACCAAATATCCTTCTTCTGGTGGGCGCTGAACTACAGGAATAGTACAGGGGAAAAGGAGAAGATATAACCGTCCAGACCGTCACGTTCCTACCCTTGCCATGATGCACATACACTCACCGTCGCTTCATGCACGCCTCATTTCCCCGCCCCTCATCTCCCATCCACACCACTCCAAACAGGCATTGCCCATACAGCATGCTCACAGTGTACTCACCTGTTTGTCTGGAGGACCGTAGAGTAGCGTGTACTGGGGGAGGACCCCATCCACTAGTTTGTCCAACTCCTCCGATGTGAAGGCAGGGCCCTTTCCCCAGACACTAGAGCCATTGTCGCTTCCAGACTGAGGTCACAGCAGCACTTGCAGTGTAGGTCCTCTCCTGTCGAAGATCAGGTATCAAGTGAGTGAACAGACAGATTATGGCGGTCACGTCCGCGGCGGTGCATACCGTCACCGCCGGCGTACATCGTCATTGGCTCCTGGGACCCATAGGGTCCAATGTTAACCAATGCAGGATTGCGCCGCCGTCTTCGACCGCCTACCGTGATGGTGTAGAATGCCAGCGCAGTTACCTCATATCCCCTTGTCCCACCTTACAGGTCAGGCAGCTGCCATTTCTGGGGGCCACATGGCATTAATAATAACTGTCTCACACATATCTAGGCCTTGCATACACACTAAGACAGGCACATAGCGGATAGACAAATGTGTGCAATAAATATTCCATTTAATACCTCACTATTGAGTGACTCTCTGTTCGCTGTTCTCGTCCATAGGGCACGTCCGCTGGGACAGGTGAGGAGATGGCGGCATCCTCCGGTGTACAGACCGCTGGTGGACCTGTCGACAATGGAAGAGCGACATGTAATTGTCACCTACAGACTTGATTGTGCCACAATCCATGAACTGTGTGCCCAGTTGGAGCCAGACCTAATGTCAGCAATCCTCCATCCCACAGGGATACCCCCTCTAGTGCAGGTCCTGTCAGTACTCCATTTCCTGGCAAGTGGGTCTTTTCAAACTACAGTGGCCATAGCTTCAGGGAGGTCCCAGCCAATGTTCTCTAACGTGTTGTCCAGGGTGTTGTCTGCCCTGCTGAAACACATGTGCAGCTACATCGTTTTCTCTCAGGTAGAGGATTTGCCTACAGTGAAAGGTGACTTCTAGGCCCTGGGACATATCCCCAACATCATAGGTGCCATTGATGGGACACATGTGGCCTTGGTACCCCCCACAGGAGTGAACAGGTGTACAGAAACCGGAAGAGTTACCATTCCATGAATGTGCAGATGGTGTGTTTGGCCGGCCAGTACATCTCCCATGTGAACGCCAAACTTCCTGGGTCAGTGCATGACGCTTACATTTTGAGGAATAGCAGCATCCCTTATGTGATGGGCCAGCTCCAGAGGCACTGTGTGTGGCTATTAGGTGAGGACAAGGACCCAATACCATGTGAATAGTTGTCTGAGTCTGGGTTTGTCCCTAAGGGTTAGTGTGTGTCTAACAGTTGTCCCTCGACATTTGCAGGTGACTCTGGGTACCCCAACCTGTCATGGCTACTGACCCCCGTGAGGAATCCCAGGACAAGGGCAGAGGAACGCTACAATGAGGCACATGGGGGAACTAGGAAGGTTATAGAGAGGACCTTGGGCCTCCTGAAGGCCAGGTTCCGGTGCCTACCTATGAGCGGTGGTTCCTTATACTACTCACCAAAGAAGGTGTGCCAGATAATCGTGGCCTGCTGTATGCTGCACAACTTGGCTTTGCGACGACAGGTGCCGTTCTCATGGTCCAGATGGAGGTGTTGTGGCAGCTGTGGAGCCTGTTGACAGTGAAGAAGAGGAGGCAGAAGAAGAGGACATAGACAACAGAAACACTTTGATCCATCAATACCTTCAGTGAGACACAGGTAAGAAGACATCGCTGCCTACTACATCTGATGAAATTGTTCTACCTCTCATCTGTCTGTTACATTCACCCAGTGTATGGACCCTGATTTGTCACTTTCCCTTTCGATTTCACAGATGTGGGTCCCACTGTGTGACCTCTGCTATGTTTCCTCATGGACTAGAGCTGTGTGACATAGGTATGTTGACAATACAATGGACATTGCTATTTCCCTCAGTTATTGCAAATACACATTTGGGAAAGCAGAGACTGACTCCAGATTGTTTTGTGATTTAAGGGTGTTTATTTAAGTGCAAAATAGTGGAGGGGTTTGTAAAATGGTCAGGGGTGATGGTGAAGGAATGTCCATGGCAGAGTCCACTCTATTAGTCTCACAGGTGCATTGTCCAAAGGGGCATAGGAAGTGGAGTTTGGGCAATTTAACGATGGACAGGGTGACAAAGTGGGACAGAAGGATCACTTTTAGGGTGGTCTAATTTCTTGGCGGTTGTCCTGGCATTGTTCTCTGTCTTTGTCCTGGATCTCAGGGACCGCTGGCGGGGTGGTTCTCCATCTGCAGGGGGTGGGGTGCTTGTGTCGTGGTTCTGTGGCGGTGCCTCCTGTCCACTAGCGCCGGCGGAGGTGGTGGGCAGTTCATCGTCCAGGCTAGTGCCAGGGGCCCCTTGTTGTGCTACAGTTTCCCTCCTGGTGTTCACGAGTTCCTTCAGCACCCCTACAATGGTGCCCAGGTTGGAATTGATGGATTTGAGTTCCTCCCTGAACCCCAAATACTGTTCCTCCTGCAGCCGCTGGGTCTCCTGAAACTTGGCCAGTACCGTTGCCATCGTTTCCTGGGAATGGTGGTAGGCTCCCATGATGTTGGAGAGGGCCTCGTGGAGAGTGGGTTCCATGGGCCTGTCCTCCCCCTGTCGCACAGCAGCCCTCCCAGTTCCCCTGTGTTCCTGGGCCTCTGTCCCCTGAACCGTTTGCCCACTACCACTGCCCCCAGGTCCCTGCTGTTCTTGGGGTGGTGGGTTAGCCTGGGTTCCCTGTAGTGGTGGACACACTGCTGCTTGACGTGTCCTCGGGACAGAGGTATGGGCCCGCTGGGTGGGTGCTGTGCTGGTGTTTCCAGAGGGGGGAGGCTCTGTTTTGGCTTGTGCCAATGTGAGGGGAACTGACTGTCCCGAGGTCCCAGATGGGCTGGGCTGGTCATCTAGATCCAGTTGGACAGAGCTGCTGTCATCACTGTGGGACTCTTCTGTGGGTGGAGTGGACATGTCTGGAACCTCCTGTCCAGTGACGTTGAGTAGGGGTCCTGCAGGGGTGTAAAGGCATAGTTCTAGTATCTGTGTGTGCCATGGTGTGCAATGGGTGGGTGACCCTGTACCCCAGTGCTTCAATTCCTGTGTAGGACCTTGTGTTCTACTTGTTTAGGTGTCTGTGTGGGTATGTGTAGTGGCCATGCATTGGTGATGGGTGTCGATGCTTTGTTGTTGCATGCAGGGATTGGTGTTGGGATGTGTGGTTTGTGATAGTGGGACATATGTGAGGAGTTGGAGTGATGGGGGTGAGGGTGGGGGTGGGGGTATGTGATAGCATGCAGGTAGGGTGGGGGATATGGTAGTAAAGATTTGACTTTCCAGAGTCCATTCCTCCAGCTACTTCTGCGAGGCCCTCAGGATGCAGTATAGCCTAGACCTGCTCCTCCCATGTTGTTAGTTGTGGGTGTGCCTGGGTGTGTCAGTTTATGGATGAGTATGCCAAGGTGTCTCAGTGTATTTGAGTGTCTGCTTGATGTCTTAGCAGATGCATAAGTGTGTGCCTGAGTGTGTTAGTGTATGTATCAGTGTGTGCTAGGTGTGTTACTGTATGCATGAGTGTTTGCCTGTATGTAATAGTATATGTATGAGTGAGTGCCTGAGTGTGTCAGTGTATGTATGAGTGTGTCCCAGGGTGTATCAGTGTAAGCATCAGTGTGTGCCTGGGTGTGTCAGCAAGTCATTAGTGTGTGTCGGGGTGTAACAGTGTATGTATCAGTGTTTCCCTGGGTGTAACAGTGTATGCATCAGTGTGTGTCTTGGTGTTAGTGTGTGCATGCATGTGTGCCTGGATATACATCAGAGTGTACCTGGGGGTGTGAGTGTATGTGTCAGTGTATACATAGGATGTGTCAGTCTACACATGAATGTGTCTGGGTGTGTCTGTGTATGCATGAATGTGTGTCTGGGTGTGGTAGCATATGCATTAGAGTGTGTCCGGGGATGTGAGTGTATGTATCAGTGTGTGTCTGGGTGTTTCATTGAGTGCATCAGTGTGTGCTTGGGTGTGTTTGACTATTCATCAGTGTGTGTGTGTGGTTGTGTCAGTGCATGCATCAGTGTGTATCTGGTTGTGTCAGTGCATGTATTAGTGTGTCTGGGTGTGTTAGTGTATGTATCTGTGTGTACAAGGGTGTACCAGTGTATGCATGAATGTGTGCCTAGGTGTTTCAACATATGTATCGGAGTGTGTCTGGGTCTGTTAGTGTATGTGTCAAAGTGTGCCTGGGTGTGTTAGTGTATGCATTAGTATGTCTGGGTGTGTTAGTCTATATGTCAGTGTGTGCCTCGGTGTATGAGTGTATGGATGAGTGTGTTCCTGGCTATATTAATGTATGCATAAGTGTTTGCCTTGGTGTGTCAGTGTATGCATCAGTGTGCCCCTGGGTGTGTCAGTGTATGCATATGTGTGTGCCAGGGTGTGTTTCAATTAGTCCGCATTACTGTTGTACCATTGTTTACTATGTGTACAAAGTATATGTATGGATGGTGTATGGATGAATCAAGATGAAATTAGTTACCTACATTACAGCAAAAAAATGAAAATGACATCTCTCAATCTGTATTGAAAGAGAGAAAAGATAAATACAAGTTGAAGTTTCATATTAATAATTTATCTATTAAAGCTTCATAATTTGTAATAAAAGAGCTATTGTTAATAAAATATAAGAAATTTATATCAATTTTGAGCAGTTATACATATTATTTGAGCATCTCATATTCCCGTTTCCACCGTTCTCAACTTCAATACATTTACACTATAAATGACGTGTGTATAGATACTCATCACTGAACAGGGGGGGGGTGGGGGAACAGTCATATGGACTGTAAAAACACAAAACAACATAGCACGTTATTTCAAATTAACATTACTATGCAACACACTACAAATATTGACCTTACTATTTTACCTAAGCTTGTTAAATAACATATTATATATTATAGTTTTATAAAACAATTAATGTGTATGAATGATAGTGATAGGTGAAAACGCTGACAAAGACATCACCCTTGGTAGGCTGCATGTCATTAAATCTGGTCATCCTTTAAACAGGAGCAGAATATTTCAGTGATGTAATTCTTTTCATATTGTTGCAGCTGTTCTTCAAAGCTTAGTTTAACAGTATTTATTTTTCTCTTCAGTAGATCTTTTTTCTGGTTTGTAGTTTGTGATCTGTGTTTTCACCTAAGTTCTTTCTCAGTTGTTTTCTTCCAATAGTGAAAACTTTTCAAGATTTAGAATCCATTATAAAGATATTACCCTTGGTAGGCCGTATGATGTCTTAAATTGTTATTTTTTCAGTAGTAATCCTCCTTAGAATTTTTCAAGAAAGAGACAGTACGAATTTTCACAATCGTGCTGCTATGAGTAATTAGTTCAAATCGGTCATTAATAGGTACTATCTCTTATTCCAACATACCAAGTAGGCCCATCAGGAATTCTTTTACATCTTCTTGAGTGTTTTGAGTGAAGTGTACAGATCCATTGCACAGATCTGCAAGATCTTTAATAAAAGATGCAGAATATGTTTTTGTTCTATCAGTGCACAAGTGTTCTAACAAGCTATAGAGTGCAGAGCACAATCTTTTATCTTTTTTCTGTTTAAGTGCATGAACCAGATGAGGTAAAGAGAATAGATAATTGAGAACTACATTGGCATAGCAGTTTACTCCAGAGAGATTTGAGAACCAGTAACCAACAATTCATCAGTAGTTTCAGTATTTATTTTTCCAATATTTTTTCTTCTCTTTTTTCTGTTTTTTCTCAAGAATGTCACCATGATCCTTTGAAATCTTTAATTTCGGTAAGATTCTAGGCTTTTCGTAAACTGGATACTCTCCTAAATGAGGAGCACACAGGCTTTTTAAACGATATATACTCTATCACACAACCCAAAACAGCATTTACTTTACTGTCATCAAACTCTATCAGATATAAACCGGACAAAGTTCTAACCCATGACAATGCTACATATGAAATACCTTCCTTGAATACGGTGCTAACAATGTTAATAAATGCTGCATCTAAACTTAAACCTTGAGACTTATGTATTGTTATAGCATATGCCAAAGATATTGATAACTGCTTTATATGAAAATATAAGTCTTTTACAAGCATGAAATGCGCAACAGACGTTGTCTGTTTTATACCTTCAAGACCATCAAATTTAAGTGCAAGGTACTGAACCTCATTTCTGTATGGATACAAAATAAAATCAATTATTTTACCCATGGCTTCATTACCTAATCCTTCCACAAAATTTAAATTATGTCACAAAATCACTCTACAGTTCTTACAAACACGTATCCACTTTTCTAATCCTGCAGTTTTGGAAACAGCCTTCTCCAAAGATTTCAGTTTTGATTGTAGTTTTTCTCTCCACAGAATTGTCACTCCTTGGAGTTCCATGTTATCAATTGATATCAATTCCAATATTCGTTCTCTCTCCAGTGGTAGTAATTTTTTATTGAAAGAGGTACATTCTTGAAGTGTAGGTATTAGGCACACAATTATTTTTTTGTTGTTGAATAAATTCAAACATTAGCTTTGCTGCAGAAGTTTTGGAAGGAAATGTGTTCCTTATAAGGATGGCTTGTATGCAACGTTTTCATTCGTTTGACAGTATTACTACTCTAATATCCTTCAGGATATTTCCATGTTGCACATCAGAAGCTTGATGCATGTTTCTAATTAGTTCATAGTATTGGAAATTCAGCCAAATGTTTACATTTCAATTGCTTCCTAAAGAATCACGAGTTTCTTCATGTAAGAATGTCTTAAACACAGGGGTAAGTTGTAATAAATTACAAAAAAACAACTACACGCTTTCCTCCAAAACGTACATCATACTCTTTCTTCAATACCTATTGCATTCTTAAAGGAAAAAGGTGAGCATTAAGTGTGAGACCATGCACAGTCACCTCATTGATGATTAATGCCCACATTACAACCTTGGCGGTCGGTGATAAAGTGGCGGTAACACTGCCAACAGGCCGGCAGTAAAAAAATTTGGAATCATGACCACGGCGGAAACTGCCAATACAAACAGCCACTTTAACACACCAAGTGCCACAGCGGTAGCAACAAACACCACAGCGGTAACCGCCAACAGCCAGGCAGAAGACAACGTACCGCCCACTGCATTACAACACGCCTATCCAACACCTTTTCCGGGGCGGTGCCAACGCGATCAAAAGCACGGCGGAAACAGTATTCTGAAGGGAAACGACTCCCCTCTCGACACTCAAGGAAGAACCATGACGCCATGGAGCCCGAACTGTAGGTGTTCCCCATGCTGGTGTGCCTTCTCATACATCAGGAAGACGAACGCCGGTGAAGACGACCACGGTGAGTACTGCACCTAGCACACAAGGGAGGGGTGGAGGAAAAAGAGAGTGACACACACACACGCAACACCCAACGCCCCCACCCCCAACCCCAACACCATACACACAAACAGATGCAACATTACATAGGCACCCTGTAACCCTCAAGGGCAAAAGGAATAGAGTAAAATGAGTGTAATATTGTACATTTTGAAAAATACGTTCTTAAAGCAATAAACAGTATGTACAATATATAAAACATATACAAAAGGAGGGACAATGCCCACTCCAAAACATCCGTTGTCCACTGGGCCAAACTACATAGGCAAAGGCCACACTTGACTCCTGCCTCAATACGGAGAGAACACTGCAGGGGGCCTTGTGCCCAGTGTGCTTCATTCTGGCAAGGATGCAGTGAGTGGATGGCTTCTTCAACTGATTCTGGAGGGGGCCGTGTGCCCAGTGTGCTTCATCCTGGCAAGGATGCAGTGAGTGGATGGCTTCTTCCACTGGTTCTGGAGGGGGCCTTGTGCCCAGTGTGCTTCTTCCTGGCAAGGATGCGGTGAGTGGATGGCTTCTTCCACTGGTTCTGGAGGAAGCCTTGTGCCCAGTGTATTTCATCGTGGCAAGGATGCGGTGAGTGGATGGCCTCTTCCACTTGTTCTGGAGGGAGCCTTGTGCCCAGTGTGCTTCATCCTGGCAAGGAATCGGTGAGTGGATGGTTTCTTCCACTGGTTCAGGAGGGGGCCTTTTGCCCAGTGTGCTTCATCTTTGTTGGGGCTAGGTCACAGTCTCTCACCTGGGTGTCACACCGACAGGTGTTGCAGGGGCCAGGATGCACTGCAGCCCATGTAGTCACCACTACACACTGCTCACCGGCGGTGACAGCTGCTCAGTGGATGCCAGTTGCGCTGCAGGTGGCGGTGGCGGCAGTGGTGGTGGTAGCCTCCAGGCCTTCACCTGCAGCATCGGACAGCTGTCCACTGGGGCTGCTGCTGCTGGCAGTGGTGCTGCTGGCGGCGGGGCATCTGGTGGTGCTGGCGGTGGTGCATGTGGTGGTGCTGGCCACGGTGCAGGTGGCGGTGCAGGCAGTGGTGGTGGTAGACTCCAGGCCTTCACCTGCAGCCTCGGACGGCTGCCCACTGGGGCTGCTGGCAGTGTTGCTGCTGCCAGTAGGGCATGTGGCGGTGCTGGCAGCAGGGCATGTGGCGGTGCTGGAGGCAGTGCATGTGGCGGTGCTGGCCGCTGTGCAAGTGGTGGTGCTGGCAGTGGTGGTGGTAGTCTCCAGGCCTTCACCTGCAGCCTCGGACAGCCGAAGTGCCATGGTTGGTGTTGTGTGCCCCTTCCTGCCCCTGGCAGATAGTGATGCCTCCTTGCTTCTGCCAGCTGGTGTCTTTTTCTTGCCCTTGCTCGCTGGTTGTGCCTCCTTCCCCTTGCTGGCTGCTGTCTCCTTCTTGCCCTTGCTAGGTAGCGGACCCTTCTTGGCCTTGGCAGCTGGTGCTGGCACACTGGCTGGGCTGACGGGTGCCTCCTTGCAGCCTCTCACACCTGCAGTAGCTGCAGAAACCACAGTGGCCGTGGACTGGTTGGCTGAGGCGCTGGCCTGGGTTCTGGCCACCCTTGCCCGAGGTGAAGGACGGGGGAGGGATAGGAAATAGGTCAATGGTGGTGAGGAAAAGCTTCTTAGGGACACTGGGGCGGGAAGAGGGTGAAGCTTTGGGAGTGGAGGAAGAGGGAATGGTTGTAGGAGGTGTCAGTCTGCTGTGTTTGGGTGCAGGTGCATGGGCTGGATGCTGTTGTGAGGTGGATGGCTGTTGGGTGTCTGTGTGCTTGTGTTTGTGTACTTTGGGAGGAGGGGTCACAGACACACTGGGAGAGGACACAGGGGACGTGTGCGTGGATGTGGGGGTGGTGACTGCCAGTGAGGGGCGTGTAGTGATAGGCGTGATGGTGATGGAGGTAGTGGATGAGGATGTAGTGCATGCAGGTGTGAATGGAGATGCTACTGGGAGGGAGGTAGACGACGAGGAGGAGGGGGACACAGTGGAGGCAGTGGATGTTGGTGTGTCTGCATGTGGATGGTGCTTCTGTGAGTGCCTGTGAGATGAAGTGTGGTGCTTGTGTTTGCCCGAGCCACTTCTGTGTGTTGATTTGGGTGATTGCTGGTCTGAAGGTGTGCTTGGGATAGGCTCGGGTTGAGGGGATTGGGTCTGGGTAGAGGAAGTTGGAGGGGGGAGGCTGGAGACAGGGACAATGGCTGCCATCAGTGCGTTGGCAAGAGCCTGGAATGATCTCTGTTGGGCCACCACGCCAGAGTGAATGCCTTCCAGATATGCATTTGTTTGTTGCAAATGCCCTGCTACACCCTGGATGGCATTCAGTATGGTTAGCTGCCCAACAGAGAGGGATCTCAGGAGGTCAATAGCCTCCTCACTGAGGGCAGCAGGGCTGACTGGGGCAGGACCTGAGGTGCCTGGGGCGAAGGAGATGCCCACCCTCCTGTGTGACCTGGCATGGGAAACATGCTGAGGGGCTGCTGGGAGGGTGATGCTGGTACGGGGGTGGCGGCTGTACCTGTAGTTGGGGTGGGCACAGAGGTGTCCGCCAGACAGCTTCCATCGGAGGAGGTGTCGCTGTCAGAACTGTCCCCCCCTGTTTCCGTCGTGGTGCTCCCCTCGCCCTCAGTCCCACTGGTACCCTCACCGTCGGTGGATTCGGCCTCCAAGTCCATGTGGGATGCAGCTCCCTCCATCATTAGTGCCTGTGCTCCTCCACCAGATGATGCTAATGCACACAAGGACAGGGTGACAAAACAGAAAGGGGGGGAGAGACAGAAGATACACTTGGTCAACGCCAGCAACAACATTAATGTTGGCGTACACAACTCACAGGGAACAGCCCTATGCACTAGGCCATGCACTACCAGTTACACTGCTAGTCACCAGCCCATGGGGTGCAATGCCTAACGCCATTAGCTGCACACCTGAAACCCACAGTACCCTGTCCAGTAGTTGATGCCCACTAACAATATTGGGGTTGGAGTGCATCTGAGTTTGCCCTTCTTGAACATACCCTACCATGTTCGCCCTGGCCTAGGGGCACCCACAGCCTACATCCCCCACCTAGGTAATACCTTAGCAGCATGCCAAATGCCCTTTTCCTGATGAACGCTGACCTGCAGGAAAAAAACAGCAGAAAAGGTATTAGTCATACCATCTAGACTGTTATACTCATGGCCCACCATATCCCCCCATCCACTTACGCACATACATTGCCCACCATATATGCAGAACTCTGCCCAGGATCCCTCAGATCCCCCCTACACAGGGCTTACACACACAGCAATCCATACATTCATGGCTCACGCATCATGCTCACAGTGTACTCACCTGTTTGTTTGGAGGACCAAAGAGTAAAGTGTACTGGGGTAGGACCCCATCCACCAGTCTCTCCAACTCCTCGGAAGTGAAGGCAGGGACCCTTTCCCCTGACACTCAAGCCATTGTTGCTTCCAGACATGGGTCACAGCAGCACTTGCAGTGTAGGTCCTCTCCTGTTGATGGTCAGGTAGCAAGTGAGTGTACAGAAAGAAAATGGCGGTCACGTCTGCTACGGTGCGTACCGTCACCACCGACGTACATCACCATTGGCTCCTGTAACCCATAGGGCCCAATGAGAATCAATGCGATGTTGCGCAGCGGTCGTCGACCGCCGACTGCAACGGTGCAAAACGCCAGTGGAATTACCTCATTTCCACTTGTCTCTCCTCACAGGTCAGGCAGCTGCCATTTCAGGGGGGTACAGGCCATGTCACCTAACTGCGTCACAGCAGACATTGGCTCATCAACTGACTTATGAGTTGACACACTGTTTCTGTAAAGGAACAATTGCATATTAATTTTGACATATGTGTGAATATGACCTTCTGCTCACCGTTTTTCACCCTAGAGTTCAACCGCTGAGGATGAATAGGAGATGGAGACATCCCCCCGTGTACAGACCCCTGGCAGACCTGGCGACATTGGAGGACAGGCATATTATCCTGACCTAGAGACTCGATAGGGCCGCAATCCAAGAACTGTGTGCCAAATTGGAGCCAGACCTGATTTCAACTATCCGCCACCCCACAGGAATCCCCCCTCTAGTGCAGGTCCTGTCAGTGATCCATTTCCTGGCAAGTGTTTCCTTCCAAGCGACAGTGGCCATGGCATCAGGATGTCACAGCCTATGTTCTCAAACATGCTGACCAGAGTGTTGTCTGCCCTGCAGAAACACATGCGCAGCCACATAGTATTCCCCCAGGTAGAGGATTTTGCCACATTGAAGGCTGACTTCTATGCACTGGGACATATCCCCAACATCATTGGTGCCATTAATGGTACACATATTGCATTTGTCCCCCCCGGAGAAATGAACAAGTGTTCAGAAATAGGAAAAGCTTTCACCCTCTGAATGTGCAGATGGTATGTTTGGCGGAGCAGTACATCTCCCATGTCAATGCCAAGTATTCTGGCTCTGTGCATGATGCCTTTATCTTTAGGAATAGCAGCATCCCATATGTGATGTCTCAACTCCAGAGGCACCGGGTGTGGCTAATAGGTGAGCCCATTGGCCCCACCTAGTTGATGTAGGTATATGGCTGTGGGTTTGGCCCTAAGGGTGAGTGTGTGGCTAACAGGTATCCCTTGAATATTTGCAGGTGACTCTGGTTACCCCAACCCCTCATGGCTACTTACCCCAGTGAAGAATGCCAGGACAAAGGCAGAGGAACGTTACAATGAAGCAAATGGGTGAACAAGGAGGATCAATGAGAGAACATTTGGCCTTCAGAAGGCCAGATTCCGGTGCCTCCATCTGACAGGTGGATCCCTGTACTACACACCCAAGAAGGTGTGCCAGATCATCGTTGAATGTTGCATGTTGCATAACCTGGCCTTGAGACGCCAGGTGCCTTTTCTGCAGGAGAATGAGCCTGGGGATGGTCGTGTGGCAGCGGTGGAGTCTGTGGACAATGACGAAGTGGAGGCAGAGGAAGAAGATGTGGACAACAGAAGTACACTAATTCAACAGTACTTCCAGTGACACACAGGTAAGACACTGTAGCTTCACCTTCCATTGCAGTTTTGTGTTTGACATTGAACATGGCAGCCTGATTTCCCTATTTCTATGGCCACTTACTGTACCCTTTGGCATCTCTATTTTCAGATCTCTGTGTCCCACTCTGGCTCCTGTTGTGTTTACTGCGGCCCACTACAGGTCACACCTATGTAAATATTACAGTACATTTGAATTGCAATGTTTACAGTTTGTGAAACTAATACATTTTTCAAACAATTGACAGACTCCATATTTGATTTCGTTTCATGGGTGTGTATTTCTGTGATAATAAGTGCAGGGGGTATTGGAATGGGCTGGGTTGCTGATGGAGGAAAGTCCAGGGTAGAGCCCATTCTCTTTGTATCACAGGTGCATTGTCCAAGGGGGCATAGGAAGGGGAGCAGTGGCAGGTCGACAGGGTGACAGAGTGGGACACGAGGGTGACAATCAGGAGAGTCTTATTTCCGGGCGGGGGTCTTGGCAATGTTCTCTGGCTTCTGCCTGGATCACAGAGACCATTTGTGGGGTGGTTCTCCTTCTGCAGGGGGTGGGGTGCTGGTGACCTTTTGTTCCTATGGAGGGACCTCCTGTCCACTAGCTTCGGCAGAGGTGGAGGGCTGTTCTTCGGTTTGGCTAGTGTCAGGGGCTCGTTAGTGTGCCACTGCCTCCCTCATGGTGTTGGCCATGTCTGCCAGCATCCCTGCAATGGTGACCAGGGTGGTGTGGATGTTGGTCAGGTCCTCCCTGATCCCCAGGTACTGTCCCTCCTGCAGCCGCAGGGTCTTCTGCAGCTTGGCCAGTACCTGACCCGTGGTCTCTTGGGAATGGTGGGATGCTCCCAGGATGTTGGTGAGTGTCTCGTGGAGAGTCAGTTCCCTGGGCCTGCCCTCCCCCTGTCGCACAGCAGTCCTCCCAGCTTCACTGTTGTCCTGGTCCTCTGTCCCCTGAACTGTGTGCCCACTGCCACTGACCCTAGGTTCCTGATCGTCCTGTATTTGTCGGGTTGCCTGGGGTCCCTGCAGTGGTGGACACACTGCTGATTGACGTGTCCTGGGGACAGAAGGATGGGCTCACTGGGTGTGTGCTGTGGTGGTGTTTCCTGAGGGGGGCTCTGTAGTGGGTTGGGACTGTGCCTGGGTCACCGACTGTCCAGAGGTCCCTGATGGGCCAGGTTGATCATCGTGATTCAGGCGTGCAGAGCTGCTGTCATCACTGTGGGCCTCTTCAGGGGAGGGACTGGATGTGGCTGGCAGCTCCTCTCTGGTGACATTGAGTGGGGGTCCTGTGGGGATGTAAATGTAGTGTTGTTGTATATGCATGTGCCATCTTGTGCATGGATATGTTTCCCTCTATAGTTGTTATTAACAAGGCAGCTTTGGGTTGTGTGAGTTGTGCTAAGTGATTGTCACTAGTGTGCATGCTGCGGTGATGGGTGTCCATGCAGGTCTGTGAGGGGGGTCCATGCATTGGTGTTGCATGCAGGGCTTGGTATTGGAATGGGTGGGTTGTGATGGTGGGGTATATGTGAGGTGGTGGGCTGATGGGGGTGAGGGTAGGGGTTGTTGTTTGTGATGGCAGGTAGGGTGGGGGATAAAGTAGTAAAGATTTGACTTACCAGAGTCCAGTCCTCCTGCTACTCCTGCCAGGCCCTCAGGATGCATGATCACCATGACTTGCTCCTCCCAGGTTGTTAGTTGTGGGGAAGGAGGTGGGGGTCCACCGCCAGTCCTCTGTACTGCTATCTGGTGTCTTGCTCCCACGGAACATACCTTCGCCGTAGGTGGTTCCACCTCTTCCTGATGTCATCCCTTGTTCTTGTGTGCTGTCCCACAGCATTGACCCTGTCCACGACTCTCCCCAATAGCTCCATCTTCCTTGCAATAGACGTCTGCTGCACCTGTGATCCAAATAGCTGTGGCTCTACCTGGATGATTTCCTTCACAATGACCCTTAGCTCCTCCTCTGATAACCTGGGGTGTCTTTGTGGTGCATTGGGTGTAGTGTGAGTGATATGTGTGAGGGTGTGTGGGGTGATGTGTTGGGGTGTGTGCTGTGAGGTGTGTGGATGGTGTATGGGTGATGGTGTTTTGTGGCTCAGATTCAGTGGGTGCTCCTGGCTTGTCTCTCTCTCTCACTTACCAAAATCTTTGGGTCTTAAAGGGTTGTGGGTAGTGTGTGTGTTTTATAGTGTTGTAGGTGTGTGGGTGTGGTGTGTGTATGGGTGTCAGGTGTGTGTAGTTTGAATTGTCCAATGTGGTGTTGTTTTGTATGTGTGTGTGTATTTTGAGCGCAGCGGTCTGTACCGCCAATGGTTTACCATGCTTGAATGACCGCCATGGTGATTCGTGGGTCATGAAGATGTGGGCATATTTCTGTTGGCGTAACAGTGTGGGTTTTGGTCCCGCCATTTTATCACTGACCTTTGGGCTGGCGAACTTCTGTGTGTGTCTGTATAGTGGCGGATTTGTATGTGTGGGTCATAATACGGGTAGCGGTATACCACCGCAGTCACAGTATGTTGGCGTCAGTCAGCATGGCGGTAAGCGGCACTTACCGCTAATGTTGTAATGAGGGCCTAAATGTTTTAATTTCTTCAAGACTCTTGAAACTTTGTGACAAGCTTCTTCAGATAACTTTTGATACTCCAGTATAATATTGTGTTTAACAGGGAGCATAAATAGAAGATGCAAGGTAATTCCTTTGATGTTCTATGCAGCTAATCCAGAAGGGGCTGCTACTACACATGATAAAATGGAGTCTATAGTCTTTTGTAGATAAGTGGTTAGAACTTGCATTAAAAAGCTTTTTCTTTTCCCAGCTTGTCCACTGCCATACAAAAGAATTGGCTTAAAACTTGAACATTTACACTGATTTCATGGAGGAATCCATGCTCTTTTTTACCTTCCTGATATACTTCTTTCTGCTCCTCATTTAGTTGTTCTACTAACTGTCAACATTTTCTTCTCTTGCTTGTTGTATTGCTGTCTCCACTTTAAATCATCTATATGGCAGTTTCTTTATTGATTATTGGCTGTCCAAGAGGAACTTGATTGAGAGGTCCAGAAGTCTCACTGCTTTGTGAACTATTATTTGCTATCTCAGTAGCAATTGTTGCCTCTTGTTCAATTTCTTCATTTCACATTTTCAGGCTGTTGGGAAATATTGGACACTCAAAGCTGTCTTTTGCAGCATTGAAAGAGTCTTCATAGCAGTTTATTGTCCAAGCAACTCTGTTTCAGAGCACCCAGGTTTGAATAGCTGGAGAAGTGCTAAGTAGAAAACATCTTTGTTCTCAGCAGTTTGACAAGTAAGTTTTCTATGGTTTACTTAGTTACCTTTTGCATCCAAACCAAACAACCATTGCAACCAACTACACAATATGTGCTTTCATCAATGTTTTCTGAAACATTATTTTTGTACCTCTTGTGCTGCAGTATTTAGTAAAGACACATAATTTCAAGGTGTGGACTTCATCTTGGAAAGTAGGTATCCAGCATGTTTGTTTTTTACAATATCTATTCTCTCCAGATCAAACTTTGCTAGGTACTGAATTTCTGGGAAAGATTTCAAGACTCTGGTTCATGTGTCAGCAAAGCCTAAGGATTACTCAAACAATTCCCCTAGACTTTGAGAACAAGCTAGCTGAACTCATCCAGTCAGAGCACTCAAATGAGCTTATCTCCATATGCAAGAGACTTTTCAAGCTGAAACTGTACAATTTATTTGATAAAGATGTTTTGCTGCAGAAATCTTCCCCTATATAACCTTCATCTCTGTTTTCTCTGATTATGTGATGCATGAAGTGACATAGCGAGCAACAGCGAACTGTGGTGGTCATTCTGACCCTGGCGGTCTTTGACCGCCAGGGCGGAGGACCGCGGGAGCACCGCCGACAGGCCGGCGGTGCTCCAATGGGGATTCCGACCGCGGCGGTAAAGCCGCGGTCGGACCGGCACCACTGGCGGGGTCCCGCCAGTGTACCGCCGCCCCATTGAATCCTCCGCGGCGGCGCAGCTTGCTGCACCGCCGCGGGGATTCCGACCCCCCCTACCTCCATCCAGATCCCGGCGATCCGGATGGCGGTAGGGGGGGTCGCGGGGCCCCTGGGGGCCCCTGCAGTGCCCATGCCACTGGCATGGGCATTGCAGGGGCCCCCGTAAGAGGGCCCCTACAAGTATTTCACTGTCTGCTGCGCAGACAGTGAAATACGCGACGGGTGCAACTGCACCCGTCGCACAGCTTCCACTCCGCCGGCTCGATTCCGAGCCGGCTTCATCGTGGAAGCCTCTTTCCCGCTGGGCTGGCGGGCGGTCTGAAGGCGACCGCCCGCCAGCCCAGCGGGAAAGTCAGAATTACCGCCGCGGTCTTTCGACCGCGGAACGGTAATCTGACGGCGGGACTTTGGCGGGCGGCCTCCGCCGCCCGCCAAGGTCAGAATGAGGGCCTGTATGTCCATAGTTGCATTCCATAATTTCAGAATGACAGTATTATAATCATTAATATATTTGGAGGCCTCTGATCTTCTCAGATTATATGTCTTTTTTGGTGATTTCCTTGTCAGGGTGTTGCTCACTGCAGACAAGAAGCTGTTCACTCATCCTCTGGAAATAATAGGCCTTGGAAAACCAAAACAACACCTTGTATAAAATGTTCTTTTACATCTGTATCTTCGACATCAATACTTCTATGTGTTTGGAACCATAGAATTTGCTGCTGTAGGGTTTTGTTGTTATTCTCATTTTGGATGCTGCATGTAACATAATATTCTATAAAAGACAGTACACACTAATCACTATCAGTTCCACATTTTGATGCATCCTTTATCCATAAGATCATGTGTATATGAGGAGCACCTCTTGCTTGGTATTCTTTTCTCCAAAACAAAAAAATTTGTAACTTCTCCAAGAGGAGGGTTTGTTTTATTTAGGCCTGGGTGCAGTTCATGGAGTTCTGCTATGAGGAACTCCACGAAGTGCTGAAAAAACTGCTGCACTATGCGGCGTTCCCCAAGCAGTGGACTCTGGGTTATTCGCGCTGTTCGCACAGATTTTCAGTGCTGGAGTTTCTCTTGCACTGCAAAATCATTGCGAAAGGCATCACGCGGAGCACCAGAGGGTGCTAACTTCTTTCAGCCACTCAAGTAGATTTTCCACTCGAGCAGCAGCTTTCTCATCGTGAGCGGTTGCGGCCTACAGTGACCGCTCCTGTTCAGAAAACTCACTCATGCTCACCAAATTAGCGTTTTCTCTCACTCTCTCTCACAAGCAAGAGAAAAAACTCCGCTCCGCATCACTTCACAGAGTTTTTCAGAATTCTGCACTCTGCACAGAGTGCGGTGTGGGAAAAACTCTGCAAACTCTGCTGGCAGAGCGGAATTCTTCGTCCACCCCTAGTATCATTTCATTTGAAACCCAGCATCACTTGACACATGATAAAAATATCTACATACATTAGCAGGAGCCAAAGAGCAGAGTTCTCGTGCTGTCTTGAAACTGATATTGTTAATGTTACAGTTTGCTTCTCTTAGAAAATCTGGTAAATCATCCCATGCATACTCTGCAGAACTAAGTGCCTCAAACCAAGTAGGTGCACCTAAGTTTCGGAGCATACATTTAAGCTCTCCATGATGACGGTGACAGTATTCATTAGTCCCATGTTGACATGCCATCAAATTAATTAAGTTGTACTCCAGATTTTCATCCTTACCTTGTGGTTTCTCAACAAACTCCTTTGCAGAAAGATTTTGCAGATTGACTCCTGTCTTCAGAATATGGTTTACAGCACAAGAGACTCCTGATAACTCACTCTCAAATAGCAGATGGAATATATTGTGAATACATTGTCGTAACCTAGGGGCCCTTGAGTATAGGCCTTTTGACCTGTATTCAGCTGCTGGTATTTATAGAGGTTGATCATCGTAGAGGCCACCTAGTCCTGTGAGAAATAGCTGTAGAAGGCAAAGAGCCTCTAAATGTTTTTCTGAAACACGTATTGGAGCTACTCTGGCTTATTTAATTTCAATCAGATCTATGGCATCCCCAAAAATCTCCTCTGAATGAAGTGGAAGAATGCTGAAGTGCTCATATATTTGTTCTGACTTCTACTTATCTACTTTTTCTATTTGTCTACTTGATTGTAGTGCTTTGTCATTGATTCAACTTACATTTGCAATATCAACATTTTTGTAAAAACATTATTTTTCTCAAGTATATTGTGGCTTTTTTTACTGCATTCACATTCATTAATTATTTCTAGATTTTGCACTTTTGGTGGAAACTCCATTTACTAGAAAAATGAGTGGTTGATCTACATCTTTCTCATCACCCATGGTGTCAACATTTTTTTTAGAATTTAAAGGCAAATACACAGCTCTCCCTTTAAGTCCTTTCTGTAGTTCTGTTGGTGGCAGTCTCCCTGTTTTTGGCTCCATTCGAACGATTGCTTGAAATGGATGCACAGTTTGTATTAGAATTGATTATTGCACATTTAATTGATTATGGTCTTGGGGCATTTGTACTACTTCTAATCTACTACGAATTGCTCTAGCTAGCATTTTATTATCCTCTAATCTGTCATAACAATGCTTACATATTGTTTGCTTTGTATCTAAATCAAAGCATTCTTCTACAAATAGATATGCACCAAATTCCTGCCATTCATCATTGTTTCCTTGCTCAGTTTTAGAAACTACAACTGGATTATGAGTTTGGTGTTTGTAGTGAGTGCAGTGACAACAAATACAAACATACTCATGTTTCTCAGAACATAGTACATTGAACTTTCCTGTCTCCTTTCTAAATTGTTCAATAGTAATCTCTGTACTCTGTTGCTCTACACCTCCAGTTCCTACCTCCTCATTTTCCCTATTCTCTTCTTCAGGACCAAGGAAATAGAACTAAGGGGGTCATTATGACCCCGGCAGTTGGTGATAATGTGGCAGAAGTCCCGCCAACAGGCTGGCGGCACATACCGCCACATTATGACATTGTCGAGTTGGCTGCAGCCAATCCGCCAATTTACCATACCGACCGCCATGGCGGTAGCAGCCGCTGAGTCGGAGATAAGAATCTCCAGTCCGGCGGCCGCTATTGTACTGCCGGCAGCATCATGACCCTGCATACCGCCATGGTTTTTGTGGCAGTCGCAATACCACGAAAAACCATGGCGGTAGGCCTACCAGTGACAGGGAATTCGTTCCCTGTCACTGGCTGGAGGCTCACCCACCCCCCAAACACTCCCCAGATGCCTCCCACTCCACCTGCATCCCCCCCTTCTGATCCCCTCCATTCACGCACACTTGCAGACATGCACCACACATACACAAAGTCACTCACACAGGCATACACACATTCATTCACTCATGCATCCATTCATTCTCACACACATCCGTACACACATTCACACTGACGCACAGAGATGCATTCATATTTCCATGCATACATGCATTCTCACACATGAATACACACACTCACTGAACACTACACACACATTTGCATTCACGCACCCACTCACACATTCATGCACACAACCTCCCCCACATACACAACAGCCCCCTCCCCTGTTGGAAACCCAAAATTCCTGCATCCAGGGGGTCTTCCGGCAGGGGACGGGATGGGGCGCTGCTACCGCCAGCAGCGCCCACCAGCAGAACACCACCAGGCTGTATTATTTGTCATAATGCTTCCGGCGACTGTCTACTGGTGTGGCGCTGCTGGTGGTAGCAGTGCCATCTTAACACCATCCACCAGTATGGCCACAGACGGATTTCCGCCCTTCTTGTGGCAGAAATCTGGCTGTGGTCATAATTTAGTGGACAGATGTTAGCTGCGGTCTTTTGGTGGCCGTCACCGCGGCAGTAGGTGGCATTTACCTCCAATCTTAAAATGAGGGCATAAATATCGTCACAAACTTTCTCAACCTCTGCCACAGTACAATACACGCAGCAAAGCCTTCACATACTCTTCTCAGAAAGGGTTTGTTCCCTGACCAGCAACTCTTTTCTCTTTTTTCCATTTTTTGCTTTTTGTCCTTTTACTTTCTCATTTCTGAGATCATAAACTTTTCTCTTTTGCTTTCTTGTTATAGTTTTTGATGGAACTGTGATTTTCTTATTTTAATTGTAAGTAGATATCTGTAATGAGAAAATAAATCAATATACTTAGCTTTTCATTAAATATTCTTAAATTATATTTTGAACCATTTAACTCTTTTTATGAACTGTTCTTTTTTTAATCACATAGCACCATGACTCATGGCCTACCTACAGCCTAGGTGAGGGGTACCATTTCTGCAGTAAGAGGTCAGTTCAAGACTTATCAAGCAGGGTTTCTACTGCCAAATCAAGCTGATATATCAAACTACACTCTCAGGCTCAGCAGTAGTAGGTCTGAACTATGTTTAAAGGTGTACTTTTCCCAATAGGAGACACGCTTCTGTCAGTAGTTGCCTAGAAATTGAGTGAGTGTATCAGTTAGCAACTGTTTTTTATATTGTAGTATTCACAGCTACTGTTTGGATGTCTGCATCAATGTATGAGTGACTCTTTCAGTGTCTGACTGTGTGCCTGAATGCTTCTATCCTCTTGTAAGTAGGTACATCAGTTGCATTATGAGTGGGACTCTGCATATGTAACTGGCCATAGGACAGTGCCAATGCACATCTTACTCATTAATTACTCAGCATCATGTCTGATGGCCTATCTACAGCCTAGGTAAGAAGTGACATTTCTGCAATAAGAGGTCAGTTCAAGACTTCTCAAGCAGGTTTTCTTCTGTCAAGTTGAGCTAATGTTTAAAGCTATACTATCAGGCTCACAGTAGTAGGCCCGACCCATGTTTAAAATAAATCTTTATGGATGGGAGACCTGCTTGTCTGAGCACTTGCCTACAAATGTGAGTGAGTGTATAATTTAACAACTGTTTCTCATACTTTAGTATGCACAGCTCCTGCTTCAATGTGTGAATCAATATATGAGTGGCTCTTTGAGTGTGTCGGACTGCCTCTTTGAATGCTTCTATGGTCTTATAAGTAGCTACATAAGTTGCAGTATGAGTGGGAGTCTGAATATGTACCTGGGCATAGGGGTATGCCAATGCACATCTAACTAAGTGAAACTGTGAAGAACATGTCTTACAGTTTAATTACATAGCACCATGGCTGATGGCCTACCTACAGCGTAGGTAAGGGGTAACATTTCTGCAGTAAGAGGTCAAAACTAGTTAAGCAGGTTTTCAACTGCCAAGTTGAGCTGATGTTTAAAACCACACTGTCAGCCTCAATCGTAGCAGGCGCAACTCATATTTAAAGGACTACTTTTCTGGAACAGAGACTAGCATGTCTCACCATTTGCCTACTTATATGATTGATTATACCAGTAAGCAACTGTTTCTGATACTGCAGTATGCACAGCTGGCTTTTGGATGTGTACATGAATATATGATTGTCTCATTCAGTGTCTAATTGCATGTATGAGTGCTTTTATCCTCTTATAAGTGGGTACAAGAGTTGCAGTATGAGTGGCAGTCTGCATATGTAACTGGGCATAGGAGTCTGCCAATGCATTTGTAAGTCAGTGAAAACCTCAAGGGCATGTCTCACCTTTTAATCACATAGCACCATGGCTCACAGCCTACCTGCAGCCTAGGTGAGGGGTGACTTTTCTATAGGTCAGTTTAAATCTTCTAGAGTATGTTTTCTAGTGCCAAGTTGAGATGATTTTTACAACTACACTCTCAGGCTCACCAGAAAGGAGTACTTTTCTGGATGGCAGACTAGCTTGTGTGAGCACCTGCCTACAAATGTGAGTTGGTATTTATCTAGCAACAGATCCTCATACTGCACTATACAAAGCTGCTGTTTGCATGTGCACATGAATGTATAAGTGTCTCTTTCAGTATCTGACTGCATGTCTCAGTGCTTCAACCTCTTATAAGTAGGTACATCAGTTGCAGTATAAGTGGGACTCTGTATATATAATTCAGCATAGGGGTCTGCCAGTGCAGATCTAACTCAGTGAAACTGTCAAGGACATGGCTCACATTTTATTACATAGCACCATGGCTGGTGGCCTACCTACAGCCTAGGCAAGGAGTGACATTTCTGCAATAAGCGGTGAAGACAAAACTCTTGTCAAGCAGGTTTTCTACTGCCAAGTCGATCTCACATTTAAAACTACACTATCAGTCTAAGGAGTTCATGTTTCAAGGTGTACTATCCTGGATGGAAGAGTAGCTTGTCTCAGCAAATGTGAGTGATTGCATTAGTTTGCAACTGGTTCTGATACTGTAGTATGCAAAGCTGCTCTTTGCAAGTATGCATGAATGTATAAGTGGCTCTTTCAGTGTCTGAATGCCTATCTGTGTGCTCCTATCCTTTCATAAGTATGTACATGAGTTGTACTATCAGTGGGACTCTGCATATCTCACTGAGCACAGGGATGTACCAATGAACATCTAACTCAAAGAAACTGTCAAGGACATGTGCCAAGTTTTAATAACATAGCAGCATGGCTCATGCAATACCTACAGAGTAGGTGAGGAGTGACTGTTCTGCATTACGAAATCAGTGTAAGACTTCTTGAGCACATTTTCTTGTGCCAAGTTCAGCTGGCATATACAAATACACACTGAGACTGAGCTGTACTACACCTGACCCATTTTAAAGCACTACCTACTCTGTGACTATAGAGTATTTACTACATAGCTGAAAACTCTTACATGTAAATATGTGATATAGGGGGTCATTACAACCCTGGCGGATGGTGTTAAAGCGGCGGTAAGACCGCCAACAGGCTGGCGGTCTTATTTTTGGAATTATGACCATGGCGGTTACCGCCATGGTCATCCGCCGCTTCTCCGTTCCGCCCGCCAGGGCGGAGACGACCGGTAGCCGGTGGCCGTGACAATACCGCCCCGGTATTGTGACCCGCCTTACCGCCGTGGATTTCCAGCATTAGGAACCGCCATGAAATCCATGGCGGTATGCACTATCAGTGCCAGGGAATTCCTTCCCTGGCACTGATAGGGGTCTCCCCCACCGTCCACCCCCACCCCGACTCCCTCCCATACACCCCCCTACACCCCTGCCACCCCCAAAAAGGGTGGCAGGACCCCCTCCCCACCCCGACCCCCGACATTACCTTACACACACCCGACACGCACGCAGGCACAACCAACACACATACACGCACACACACTGACACACATGCCAACATCCACACACACAGTCAGACACGTACACCCACATTCACACATTCACGCACACATCCACACAGACATACCTACAGACATACACGCACTCACACCCCCCCTACATACACAGAGGCACACCCCCATGCACCCACACAACACCCCTCCAACACCCCCCACCCCCCTCCCCTAACGGACGATCGACTTACCTGTTCCGTCGATCCGCCGGGTGGGGACGGGAGCCATGTGAGCAGCTCCGCCGACACCACACCGCCAACAGAACACTGCTGCGCACAATCACGTGATTAGCTGGGCGGTGTTCTGTTGGCATGGCGGTGGAGGTGGAGCAACCTCCACTTCCCCGCCGCCCGCAAGTATGGCTGTTGGCGGCTCTCCGTCAGAAAAACAACGGAGGGCAGCCAGCGGTCGTAATACGCTGAGCGGCAAACCGCCACTACTGGCGGTCTTCCGCACGGCGGTCCCGCTGCGGTCTTGTTAAAAGACCGCCGAGGTTGTAATGACCACCATAGTATTGTAGTATACTGTTTTTACTATGAGTTCTGGGACTTGCAGTATTCATTTACAATGAAATTAAGGAATCTACAAATACCAATATTTAAGGAAACAATCTTTCTGTACATAAGTACATCACATATATCTATGTGAAATATGTAAGTAGACCCACAAATTGGTGAAAACCCGCTGTACTCTACTATTTCTAATATGAATTCTAGGACTTATCATGTAGATTTACAATGGAACAAAATACTCTTCAAGTGCCTACATTTATAACAATATCATGCTGTACATATGCACATCACACATATATATCCCTTAAATATATAGCAAGAGTTACTCCACCACTCAGCGATCCCTGTATTCCATAAAAAGTGTTGTAAACCTGACATATACGTTTACATTTTAAATTGTCTTTTTTATAATGTTATGTGTTTTAAATACCTGTAAAATGAGTTAGTTAGTCAGAAGCTTTGTTTTTCTGCTCTAAGCTGATACCTGCAAATCTCTCAGAAAATATTAAAACTCGGCATAAGAATGGCATCCCACGCTCACACCAAGCAACCATTAATGGCAACCTTTTCAACTTTACACTCTATGATACTGCAAAAGGTAGTTAATCAAAACATACCTTCTATTTTTATCTTTCTTTACAACTGTTTTGAATGGCTATTGGTTCTATTACCCTTTCGTCACTTCTCTGAGTAACTTAAAATGGTAGGCTATCTTTTCTTATCCACAAATTCCTCGTGATCCTCAGCAACGACCGCCACAGAACTTCGCCATGAATTTGGGAATATTACAGAGATCCAAAAACACACCTAGCTTAATGTTTTAAAAAAATTACAGTTATACTACACTTCCTACACTTTAACTAGAACTTCTCATTAGAGAAACATTTAATCATTCTGGTATAAAAACTGAAAAGATGTTTACTTTCACTTAAATGGTACTATCTCTTTAATACCCAACCCCAAACAGTCCTTTGGCAGGTTTTTATAGCAACCCAGTAGAACCACTAAGTCAAAAGTGCAACTAATGTTTTAGAATTTGCACATTACTGTGCAACTGAAGTTCAGCAGGTGACCCTTAGCAAATGTAACCATGTCAAATAATACATTGCTATTTTCATTTCAAACACAGCTAATCACATGTGTACCTTCTTAGGTTCAATAATCACAACCTAATTATAAGTATCTGCATATTGATATTGTCCAATGGAATTGATCTTTTTTTCAAACAAGTGCTCCCTCCAATTTAACTACCTTTCACTATTAACATATTTCATTCTTGTGCAGCCTTCTCTTGTGAGGTAGTCATCTTTCTCTACTCAATGATCAGAGTATGGATTGTAGAGCACAGCTTTGTGATTTGAGCAAGTGAGTATGCTAGAAGGACTGGCTTTGAATGGGACCTCTGTATGTCAAAAGTGGAGATAAAATGGTTTAGCCAGAGAGGTTTAAGGTGGCATCAATTGCTGCCTTTGGTAAAAAGCATTAGAGATTGCCAAACCGCTCACCTCATGATTGTGCACTGCGGTGTTAATGACCTGGGCATATTTACTTGGGTAGGACAGGAAATCCTAATGAAGAATAACTTTGCAGAATTAATGACACTTTTTGTTCGCACTGTCTTGGCATTTTATAACATATGCTCAAGGCAGAAATGGGAATGGTCTAACAAATTCTGTCCACAGATAGACAGAGCAACAAAACATATTAATAAAACTGTTTCAGTATTCCTCAGAGACCATAACATGGGCTCTATCTACAATAACAACTTCCACTTTGACATGGATAGAGTTTATAGAAGTGATGGAGTTAACTTCACAGGCAAAGGCAACAGAGTGTTTCTCACTAACTTGAAATACTGCATTCTATATTATGTGTAGTTATCTTCCACTACACAATAAACACAAAGGCTCTTCATAGAGCCACCCTATTTCCCAAACACAAATGTAATAATTTTAACGTCTTTTTTTCAGCCTTTTCAAAAATTGTGCATCCATCATAAATACGCAAAACAAAAGCAGATATTCAATGCACACCACCACATTAATATATTTTACTAGTGCTTTAATAATTCAGTACACCACAATGAAAGCATTAATGCGAATGGCTATCTAGATGCCTCTGTCAGTGTATCTCTGGTTGGGTGAATAAGTAGTTAATGGCTCTGTGATACTGTGAGTAACTGTCTGAGTGTGTCTGTGAGTCAGAGCGTGAGTGTCTCAGTGGGTCTGTGAGTGGGTACATGTAGGAAGCTGGCCTGGTGTGTGGTGGGTACCTAAGGTACTTACACCTTATACCATGTCCAGGTATCCCCTATTAGTGCAATGTAGGCAGTGTCTAGAAGTCATGCTCTCTAGAGGTAGCTGTGGGTAAGCAGCCATGGCCTATTTAGGAGACATGCAAAGCTCATGCAATACCACCGTAGTCACACAGCACTTAAACACATGAATGAATACACTCAGTGTTACAAACATAAAGGTACTTTATTATGGTAACACAGCACCAAAAATATTATAGAGATAATTTTCCCTTAGGAGGTAAGTAATACACAAGATACATAAACTAGCTGTCAGAAATAGGCATAAGAATGTTTGAAAACAGTGCAAAGACTGTAAAACACAATAGAGAATAGTGGCCCTGGGGGAAAACAAACCATATACTAAACAAATGGAATGCAAGACTTGGACCCCCACTTAGGTAAGTGGAGTGTGTAGAGGGGCACTGGGGATACCAGTAAAGCACAAAGGTAAGTACCACAGCACCCCCCAGTGACCAGGAAAGCATGAGCAAATCACTAGAAGTTTCACAGAACGCCCACTTAGAAGAAAAGAAGAGAACTGCAAAACCCAGAGACGACTGCAAGAGACCAAAGGTGGATTCCTAGAGAGGGGAAGACCTGTGGAAAGAGGGGACTAAGTCCATAAGACACAGCAGAGTCCAGTGGGGGCAGGAGCCCCTAACAACCAAGCTGAGGATGCAGGAGTTGGTTGATGGTGAGGAAGAAGAGTCAGCACTGCAGCCCTGGAGTTGGAGTCGAGTTCCTGCAGGATGCAGGTGATGTCCCACACTGGAAGGAACATTGCTGTTGGGTTTGCGTGTCTGGATTCCATCAACATGCTTTGGCACAGGCAAAACTCACAGTTGGAGGAAAGTGGTGCTGCCGGGGACCAGCAAGGCCCAGGAGGATTCAACCCAGGAGGTGGAGTCAGAGGGAGCCCTCAGCATTGCAGAGAGCCCACAGAAGCACAGACAGCACTCACAGGAGTCCCACAGGATGGATGCACAGAAGTTGCAAAAGGAGTCCGCGCAGCACTATGAAGAGGAGTCCCACACCACAGGAGAGCCACTCAGGGAGCTGTGCATCGCAGAAAGGGGTGCTGGGGCTGATGCTACATGAAGCCTGAAGACCCTTGGAAGAAGTGCCAACAAGCTTTGTCAGCTGCAAAAGATGTGGTGTACTCAAGTTGGACAGCTGGTAGAGAGGACTGATGGGACCACTTCTGACCACCACCTGTGATGCAGGATCCATACAGCTCAGCAAGAGAGGGGATCCAGGCAGCCAGTCTTCATTGCTGTTCGTGTCTGCAGATGCACTGGAGTGACTCCTTCACTCCAAGGGAGATTCCTTCTACTTTCCTGTGCAGACTAAAGATGGGCTGACCTCAGAGGATGCAGAACCAGGGAAATGTTGCAGAAGCTGGAAGGAGCTATGGAAATAATGTTGTAGGTGAAGTCTTCAGCTGTGTTGCAGATTGACGGGTCCTGTAGACTCCAGATGCAGTTTCTTTGGTCAGAAGTTGAAGTAGGGGGTGCAGAGGAATCCTGCTGGAATCTTGCAAGCTGAATATGAGGAACGACCCAAAAGACAGACCCTAAATAGCCCTGAAAGGAGGGGGCTCTGACGTCACCTGCCTGACTTGGGCACTCAGAAGCCCCCAGAGTTCCCTGCCAGCCAGGGAAACAAGATGGCAAAACTCAGGGACCCTCCGGAGGAGCTCTGGGCACCACCCCTGGGGTGGTGATGGACAGGGGAGTGGTCACTCCCCATTACATTGTCCAGTTTTGCTTCAGAGCAGGGACTGGAGGTCCCTGAACTGATGTAAACTGGTTTATGCATGGAAGGCACTAAATGTGCCCTTCAAAACATACCAGTGGCTTGGTGAGGCAACCCCTCCCAAGCCATTTAACACTTATTTTTAAAGGGAGAGGGTGTAACACCCCTCTTCCAAAGGAAATGCTCTATTCTGCCTTCCTGGGCTTGAACTGCTCAAGCAACAGGAGGGCAGAAACCTGTCTGTGAGGGGACAGCAGCTGAGGTTGCCTGGAAAACCTCAGAAGGCTGTAGGAGCAATGCTGGGGGTCCTCTGAGGAGCCCCAAGAGTGCATGGAATCATACAACCAATACTTGCAAAAGTATTGGGGTATGATTCCAACATGGTTGATACCAAACATGCCTAGGTTCAGAGTTACCATTATGTAGCTGGACATAGGTAGTGACCTATGTCCAGTATACGTGTAAAGTAGCATCTCCGCACTCGCACAGTCCAGCAAAATGGATCTGGAGCTTGTGGGAGCCCTCTGCTAGTGCAGGGGTGCCCTCAGACACAGGTACTCGCAACCTGCCCTCTGGGCTGAGGGAGCCTACCATAGGGGTGACTTATAGTGACCTGGTTTGGTGACCTATAGGGAAAATGAGTGCATGCACCTGGTTCACGCAGACTCCAATGGCAGGCCTGAAGAACCCCTAGCATGGGCTCCTCATGGGTGGCAGAATAGGCACTGCAGCACATAGGGATCCACTGGAACCCCAATGTCCTGGGTACCTGGGTACCATATACTAGGGACTTATAACGGGCACTAGTATGCCAATTGTGGGTTGAAATACAGAGTTTTGGGAGATAGAGCATAATCACTGGGGTCCTGTTTAGCAGGATCTCAGTGAACACAGTCAAGCACACTGACATCAGGCAGAAAAAGGGGGAACCCATGCCAAGAAAGAGGGTACTTTCCTACAGTACATATCTGACTTTGTCTGTGATTGGGTACATAGGTGTCTGAGTAGGTCTGTGAGTGGGTGCATGACTTTCTCGTTAGGTCTGTGAGTAGATATATGAGTGTCTGAATGGGGCAGTGAGTGGTTGTGTGACTGACTGGGACTGTGAGTGAATGCATGAGTGTATGAGTGGGACTGTGAGTGGGTGTGTGACTGGCTGTGTGGGTTTGTGAGTGGGTGTATGACTCTCAGTGGGTCTATCATTGGGGACATAAGCGTTTGAGTGGGTCTCTGAGTGGGTGTGAGAGTGTCTGAGTGTTTAGTAAGTGGGTCTGAGAGTCTCTTCATGTGGCTGTGAGTATGTGTGAAAGTTGCTCAGTGGGTCTGTGAGTGGGTGTGTGCGTGTCTCTGTGGGTCTGCAAGTGGGTTTGAGACTGTCTGATTGGGTCTGTGAGTGGGTGTGTAACTATGTCTGTGGGTCTGTGAATGGGTGTGAGGGCATCTGTGTGGGCCTGTCAGTGGGTGCATGAGTGTATCAGTGAGTCTGGGAGTGGGTGCATGACTGGCTGAGTGGGTCAATGAATGGGTGTGTGACTGGATGTGTGGGTCTGTGAGTGGGTGTTTTACTAGCTGAGTGGGTCTGGGAGTGGGTATGAGACTGTCTGATTGGGTCTGTGAGTGGATGTGTAATTATGTCTGTGGGTCTGGAGTGGGTGTGAGGGCATCTGTGTGGGTCTGGAAGTGGGTGTGAGAGTGTCTGAGTGGGTCTGTCACTGGGTGCATGAGGGTTTCAGTGGATCTGTGAGTGGGTGCATGAGTATATGAGTGGGTCTGTGAGTGGGTGCATGAGTGTCCAAGTTGGTTTGTGAGTGGGTACGTGAAACAAAGGGTATGTGAGTAGGTGTGTGAGTGTCTGAGTGAGTCTGTTAGTGGGTGCCTGCATGTCTGACTAGGTTTTCTGAGTGGGTGCATGAGTGTCTGAGAGCCTCTGTAAGTATGTGCATGACTGTTTTAGTGGGTGGGGGAGTGCGCCTATATATTCATTTTCCTGATAACGCTATACAGGGGGCCCACGCTCGGTGTCACCACAGATTCACAAATAACCACAGAGCAGAAAAGAAACTAGTGGGTGCAAGAGTGCCTGAATGGGTCTGTGAGTGGGTGCATGACTAGCTGAGTGGGTCTGTCAGTGGGTGAGTGAGTGTCTAAGTGGGTCTGTGAGTGGGTGTGTGACTGGCTGAGTGGGTCTGTGAGTGAGTGCATGAGTCTCTGAGTGAGTCTGTCAGTGGGTGCGTGAGGGTTTCTGTGAGAGGGTGTGTGAGTCTGAGTGGATCTGTGAGTGGGTGCGTAAGTGTCTGAGTGGGTCTGTGAATGGGTGCATCAGTGTCTGAGTGGGTCTGAGAGTGTGTGCATGAGTGTCAGAGAGGCCTGTGAGTGGGTGCATGAGTGTCTGAGTGGGTCTGCGAGTACATGTAGGACTGTCTGAGTGGGACTGTGAGTGGGTGCATGAGTGTCTGAGTACATCTGTGAGTGGGTGCGTGAGTGACTCAGTGGGTCTGTGAGTGGGTGCGTGACTGGCTGAGTGGGTTTGTCAGTAGGTGCATGAGTGTTTGAGTGGGTCTATGAGAAGGTGCATTAGTGTCCGAATTGGACTATAAGTGGATGCATGAGTGTCTGACTGGGTCTGTGAGTGGGTGCGTGACTGAGTGGGTCCCTAAGTGGTGCATCAATGGCTGAGTGGGTCTGTCACTGGGCAAATGAGTGTCTGAGTGGGTCTGTGAGTGAGTGCATGACTGTATGAGTGGGTGCATGAGTGTCCGAGTGGGTCTGTTAGTGGGGACATGAGTGTCTCAGTGGGTATGTGAGTGGGTGTGTGAGTGTCTGAGTAGGTGTGTGAGTGGGCGCATAATATCTAAGTGGGTGCATGAGTGTGCCAAATGTTTTTTGTGTGTTTTTTTCTGATATTCGTGAATCCGTTGTGATGCTACACAGGGGTCCGCGCAGAGCATCACAATGGATTTGCAAATATCCACGTTGCATTAAGAAAATATCTTGATTTAAAAACTGATAACCTGCCATAATACCCACTCATCTAAACTATTCTTGGGGTCAGACTACCACATTTCAGCCCCAGAGACCATTCCCTGTTATAGAAAATGGTACCCACAACTTTCAGGTGAGGTTGTGGCCAGCCAATCAGTGCTCTCATGGGACGCAAGTATTCACGAATATTCCTCGATTGTATTTGCGAAGTGTTCACACCTCCAGATATCTATAGTCAATTTTCTTTTAATATCTCAAAAACTACTCAATGGATTTACACGAAACAACAAAAAGTCTTCTTTTTGGGCTGAAAGCTACCTTTCTGCTAAGTTTGGTGTAATTCCATCCAGCCGTTCGGGCTGTAGCCATGTTTAAAACCCCCCATGAGAATTATAACAGGACTCACATTTTTTTCACCCTCCCCCTCCCACCCTTTTTCTCAGCCCCTGCTTGAAGGATCACCCCAAAAACTTCCCAGGTACAACAAGATTCTTGGGAACACTTTTTTGGGGAAAGTTTCATGAAGATTCGTCATACAGCGCCAAAGACATAGGAAAGTCAAAAAATGCTTTTTCTATGGAAACATGGTCCTAACTAAAACATATATATATATATATATGTATATAAATATATATATATATACATATATATATGTGTGTACATACACACACACCTATGTATTTGTGTGTATTAGAATAACACAAGAAATAATATACAGGAAGGGGTGGCAATGGAACTCCTCAAGTACTTCAAAAATGAGAACAAACTCCAAAGTCACGAGGAAACACCCAGTGGCTTAGAACCATTTCTAGGACTACAGGCAATGTAGCGGCAACAATGGGACCAAAACGACCAAGGATTATATAGCAGAGGAATCTCTCAGGAAAGGAGGTAAGAGAAACAGGGGAAAGGGAAAAACAAATCAGGGAATAACGAAGCAAAAGTGTAGCAAACAATATAGTGATGAACTAAGGGAGAGCGGAGCCATACAACAAGTGAAAAGTTGCCAGGCACTATCTTGCAAGTTCGTAGTCTTTTATAGTGACCAAAAGGTTCTGTGCTTTAGTGACCAGGAACTGGAAATACTGCATGTATGTATATAGCTGATGCTTATGCGGTATACGTGTATGTGTGAAAGAAACTTGAAATGCTGAGGTGCATGAGATAACATGACGTTTATTTCTTACTCAAATTTGAGACAGTGATTTTTCTACAGACAGCCAATAAGATTTGTTTTCCAAAGCTTGGTTAATTTTTTGTGCAATTCCCGTGTAAATGACTTTACCTTTTGAAATGATGTGAGTAACACTTTTCTTATGTTCAAATTTGCTTCAGTTTATTCAAGATAAAGATATCATGAAACACCCCAGCCAACAGACGTCTTCTCTCTCCCTTCAACTGTCAGATCTCCCTTAGTTACAGTCACCGGGTTCCTCCTATGACATACATTCTACATAAAGATTCTACATACAGAATGCAGGATGCCACACATCTCCCCCCCTTTATCAACTAAAGAAAGAAAGAGGAAAAAACAACATCCAAGTAATCATGAAAACAAATAAATGGAAATACACTAAACTAAAGAAACATAAATACTAAACAAAGTCATCTTAAATTTTTGGCCGTTTGATAATTCTTGAAGATCGTCTTGGTAAAGAACGATTGTCAATATTACCATGCTTTCCCAGTACACCATCTTCCTCAACTTCCTTTTGTCTACAAACATTTTCCACTTTGACCACCCTCCCAATATTCCAAACCTTGTGATCTTCAGTCCTTACAGCATTTCCCAGAACTTTCATAACTTTGAGAGGCATGGAAAATTTTGAATGTTCTTTTGAAAGCCCAAAGCGAGGACTTTTTACTCTGACAAAATCACCTACTTGAATCATTACTTTCTTCACTGCCCTCCGCTTATCAAATCTGATCTTTCTTTCAGCAGCTTTCTTAGATTCTTTCAAACATTTTTGCCTGTCATTACATAAAGTTTCAGATTTAGAACCAACCTTGTCATTTACCCAAGAAGGACACATCAACGTGTTAGGTTTTCTTCTTCTGAATAACTCGAAAGGTGAAAAACCTGTAACCGAATGAGGAGTCAACCGATAGATCTTGATCTTACGTGACACTTCCTCCTTCCAGCATTTATTATTTGCCAAAGCCATTTGAATAGTTTCCTTTATTACTCTATTTAGCCTCTCCACCATACCATTGGTCTCAGGATGGTAAAGAGACGTTTTCTTATGTTTAATGCCTCTCTCACCTAAGAAACGTTCCATGTCTTGCGAAACCAATTGTACACCATTATCTGTGAGCATAGAGGATGGAAAACCTTCTCTGTCAAAAATATCATTGAGAAAGCCTATCACATCACGTGTTTCCACAGAGGTAGTGATTTTGAATTCAGGCCACCTTGAACACATGTCCATTAAAACAATTACATATTTATCAGAACCAGAATGTCTAATCGGACCCAAAATGTCTAAAGAAATTTCTTGCCAAGGTTCTTTTGGTAGCTCCCTCACTTTCATGGGTTGCACCCTACAAGTTAAAGTCTTGTCAGCCTTAGAACACTCCACACACTCCCTAACACATCTTTCAATTAAGACATCCATACCTGGCCACCAATACATGAGTCTCAACCTTTCTTTTGTTTTAGAAATGCCCGGATGACTCTCATGAGCTTTAGAAATTAGTTCATCTCTCAACTTCTCAGGAGGAACAAGCCTAGTTCCTCTCAATATGAGATCACCATGAGTTGACAATTCATCTCTGACTCTCCAGAATCAGCATAATTTCTGATCATTCTTTTCAGTACCATCCCAACCACCTCTGATTTTACTAAGAACTTTCTGTAAAACCTCATCACTGACTAATTCTAACATCCATTCACTCTCCTTAATTACACCATCCCTGATCACACATACATCAAAATCATTACAATCATACATGGAAACATCTTCAGCCTCCGAGATGTCACCTACTAACCTTGAACAACAATCTGCAAGGCTGTTTTCCACTCCAGGTATGTATTGGACATCAAATGTGAACTCCTGCAAAGCTACTACCCACTTCCTGATTCTACCAGATACAGCATCCAAACCCTTCCTTTCCAAGATCTCTTTTAACGGTTTATGGTCCGTTCTTACCAAAAATGTACTACCCCATACAAACTTTCTACGCTTATTCACCGCCCAGAACACAGCCAACGCTTCTTTTTCGATAACAGAATAGTTTAATTCTGCTCCCTTCAAAGACCTTGATAAAAAGAGTATAGTTCTTTCAACTCCATCGTGTGTTTGTAATAAAACAGCCCCCAGACCTTTGGCACTGGCATCAGACATTATTACAGTATCATTCCCAGGTTCAAAGCTACTTAAACTTGAAGCAAATTTCAAACTTTGTTTCATTGAAATAAACTCTTTTTCACAGTCATTACTCCAGTTAAAGGTGACACCCTTCCTCACTAATTCCCTCATAGATGTAGTTTTGTCAGCAAAATGATCTACAAATTTACTATAAAACTCTGCCATGCCAAGAAATCTTACTACTTCATCTTTTGAGGAAGGACTGGAGAAATTAACAATAGTATCTACTAACTCTTTCTTGGGTTATATACCTTTTGAAGAAATCTTGTGACCGAGATAGTCAATTTCATGAATATTAAATTTGCATTTCTCAGCTTTTAAGGTCAAACCACTCTCTTCCAGTTTCTGAAGAACACGACGTACCCTTTCATTATGTTCTTTTCCATCCCTACCATACACAAAAATATCATCTTGATATATCTTAGTTCCTTGCAGTCCTTCAAGCAGTCTTTCCATAGCACGTTGAAATACAGCCGCAGCTGAAGCTAAACCAAAGGGCATACGGATAAACTTGTAAGTACCGAGAGGAGTGACAAATGCTGTTAAATTTTGAGAGTCCTTATGTAAAGTAATCTGATGGTAGGCAGATGTTAAGTCTATAGATGAGAAGCAATTCGCATTTCCTAATAAAGAAAGCATTTTATTAATGTTGGGCAAAGGGTAATTATCTACTACTATGCATTTATTTAGTTCTCTTAAGTCAATGCAAAGTCTTGGATCACCATTGGCCTTCACAGCCATAACTTAACTACTGGGGCCAACCATTCAGTGGCTTCCACTTCTTCAATAATGCCATTCTGTTTTAGTTTGTCTAATTCTCCCCTCATTTTTTTGCTTGACCATTAAAGGTACACCTCTTACTTTACTGACTACAGGTGTAACATTTTCCTTCATCTTAATTTTATGCACATAACCTTTCATACATCCAAGTTTGTTTTGAAAAAGATCTGGAAATTCTTGCTCCTATGATGGTCTCTGATCATTAGTATTGATATCACCTTCTTTCACAATATGAATACACTCATCGTTTTTCAATCTTACAGATGGGCATTCATTAGGGTCAAGATACACTCTTAAATCTTTCTGGTGGAACCAGCTAATGAGGGAATCTCCTCTCATAGAAACATAGACTTTACCAACTGTAAACCTATTTTTGAATTGAATTGAGCCAACAAAGTAACCTAATAACTTAATTGGTCTACCACCATACCCTTTAGGCGAAATATCTGGTTTGGAAAGTTTCACAGAAGTTCTGAGGTGTTTTTCAAATAGAACCCTAGGAATAAGTGTAATCTTTGCTCCAGAATCAAACATCATAGGAATATGCACTCCTTCAATTTGTACAATTTCTATTGGGCCACAGATACCATTTCTGACCTGTAAAACAAATTCTTCTGGAGAATCTTCATCCTCTAAAGTTATCTCCTGAACCCTTTTTTTTAATGTCTGCACTCCTGCAACAGGAAGTAACATGTCCTTTCTTACCACACTTCTTACAAGATGCTTTCCATCCAACACAACCCTTAAAGTTAGCATAATGACCAAACTCTCCACACCTATAACACTTTCCTTGGAAATTTTCCTTCTCCTTATTGACTTTCGAATTCTCCTTCACCATTTTCTGAGTTTTCATTCTCTCTTGTGGGTTCTTCCTCTGACTAACAAAGTGTACATCACATTCTCTCTCAGCAAAATTTGTTCTCTTAATTTCTTCAACGCAGGCTGAACTATGTTCATGCATTTTAGCAATTACAATTACTTCACTAAGAGAAGGGTTATCTTTGTTCCAAAAGGACTCTCTTGCTTTCTCAATGCTACAGCCCAACATGAACTGGTCTCTTAACCTTTCTTCTTTATTACTCCCAAACCCACAAGATGATGCTAATTTCCTTAAAACTGTGGTGTACTCCTCTACAGATTCACCTGGGTGTTGAACCCTTTTCCCAAAGTGATACCTCTCTAACACTGTTGAAACTTTAGGTAGATAATGTAGATCAAGTTTCTTAATACAAATCTCAAAATCATTGAGCTCACTCGCATCCTCAACAGAAAGTTCAGGAAGATTCTCAAAAACCTCCTGACCTTCAGCCCCTAGGCAGTGTAACAAAAGTGACATCTTGCGCTCAGCACTCAACGAAGTGCCACAAACTCTTGCATAATGTGCAAATACACATTTCCATTTTTTCCACGGAATTTGTGGTTCACCAGGGGAAGGTAAGAAAAATGGAGGACAAGTTACATTCTGCATACTGAATTATTATCACTTTAAATTATCAACGCTTGTAAAATTCACAAAAAAAAAAAACTTCCTACAAAACACTCTAAATTAATGAAACTGTAGAAAACGTTTTGCCCTTTGTGAGATATAAATCTACTTAAAACTATATATCATTTCCAAGTAAAGAATTTCTCCTTTCCTTGTTTTAAGCAGATTCAGTCATACAATTGCTTGTACAAAAACAGATTCAGTCATAAACTATTCCCCAGCTCCAGGAAGCATTTTCTTTACAAGAAAGTACTTTCTTTATGAGCCTAGGATTTCCTGCGCACAGCGCCACCGTCTGGGACACGAACAAGTGTTGTGCTTCGCAGGGCTGACTGACAGATGAATTGCTGTTACACTTGATAAGCGTAGGACTTCCTGTGCACAGCGCCACTGTCTGGGACACGGAACAAGTGCTGTGCTTCGAAGAGCTGGCCGACAGATGAACCGCTGTCATACGCTGCGCAACCGTCCTCTCTCTCCCCTCAGGCTGGCTGGATTGCCGCTAGGCACCACAACAGCTCTCCAGTTCTGCCGCACCGAGCCGGGCCGCCGCACACACCGCGGCCGCTCTCCCGCACTAACCCAGGTCGGAACGACCGAAAACTGAACTGCCGCTTAACGCCGTGGCAGCTCAGCAACACTGCGTTGGGCCGCAACGGCCAACGAACTGAGTGCTTGCGTCTCCCCGCTGCCGCTTTCACCAACAATAAACCGCTGCCACAAACTGTGGATGTGCCATCCTACACCACACGATACATTGGACAACCAGTCGGTAGCAACGAGTAGATTTGTGCAGCCGGCAAACTGACGTTCAATGAAGACTCAGGAACCACGCAGGCCTCACAAATCCAGAAGCAGTGTTGGGGTGTTCATGATGGGTTCTTCTACCTCGTCGCCAATTAAATGATGTGAGTAACACTTTTCTTATGTTCAAATTTGCTTCAGTTTATTCAAGATAAAGATATCATGAAACACCCCAGCCAACAGACGTCTTCTCTCTCCCTTCAACTGTCAGATCTCCCTTAGTTACAGTCACCGGGTTCCTCCTATGACATACATTCTACATAAAGATTCTACATACAGAATGCAGGATGCCACACCTTTCTTCCCCTTAAGGCAGTTCTTCCATAACTGCCAGATCGCTTCATTTTATGCGTGATACCCTTTTCGCTTTAGCCAAGCCTCGTTGTGTAGTCAATGACGTATTGTATTCTATGACTTTTAGTTGTGTTTTTTACATCAAGATTACCGATAAAAAATCTGAGCAAGGAAAATGTTGTTGGATAAAAACTTGATCTAGTTGAATATTACGGAAGGTAATCATGGTTCTTAACACATTATCTAATAGATACAGCAGTGGGGAGTATGGGAACAAGGGCAGGAAAACAAATACATATTAAAAAAAAAACGTACCTTCACAGCTGCCGCTGGCCAACTGGCGCTCCTCTTCTCTTTTGGTGTCCCATCATTCACTGGGACACCAGCACATGCTCCCCAGCAATCCAGGCTCTGCTCTCATGCTAAAGCTAGCATGAGGGCAGTCCAGGATTGGTCTGAGAGGCTTGGCAAGCCGCTCAGACACTGCATGGACATCTGTGTAGTTTCTCTACCCAGCCGGGTTGGAGAAACCTAAGTGCACATGTGTGTTTGGCCAGCCTAAGACAACCAGCCAAACACACAAGCGCACTTAAAGTGCACAGACTCCACTCCCTCTCCCCCTCCCATGACCGAGCCCTGCCCCTCCCTGCACTTGCTGCAGTTGCACTTGTAAAATAAAGCGATATTTAAATATTGGGTTTTTACACAGCAACTAGCTCTTAGCCAGGGAGGCGACTCTCCTTCGCCATTGCGAAGGAGCCGCCCCTGAGACACAAAATGCTTAAAACCCTTCAGTACATCAGGCCTTTCGTTTTTTGTCTAATAAAAGGACCTTTGAACCTCTGGTCCATGCTACACGCTCCCCACACCAGTGAAAAGGAAATATGAAGACTCAGCTCAAACTTGTATTTCATGTGTCCTGTTTTCTGCTCATTTTTATACCCACCAGTGCTTGTTTTGCTTGCAGAACTTGACGTTACCTCTGGGACTCGGTTAATACTTCCTGAAGCCATTGCTCCTCTCTGTCCCTCTCAGATGCTATCAGTTTAGCAATGAATGTGCTCTACTACTTACTCGTGGATCAATGCACCCATACATTCCCCAGCTACCACACTATCCACTCACTCTTCCATTAATCTATGCCAGCGCTCAATCACTCAGGCATTCATGAGTTCTTACATTCATCCAGTCATTGATTATTGTCGTATTCCTCCACTCACATGTCCACATAAACACACACAAACAAACCAATTAATGAAGAAACTCTTTCAGTTATAAACCACCGCTAGACATTTTGCCCTTACAAATGCTTGTTCTATCTAAATGGCTTTCACGACGCAGATGGAGCGGGAAGCCACATCCCTTCCTGTTGCTAGAACACATGCTCGCCCTCTGTAGTTGAACATGAAGATAGGGGGCCTTCCTTACATTGTTTTTCAACTACGAAAAACAAAAAACACAAAGCTAGGTTTCCAAGTTAAAACAAACATGCTGCGTGTGTTATGGTTTAGAAAAACAATCAATGGAAATTAAAGGTTGCATCAAAAGATTGAAAAGTCACAGCAAACTTTTACAGTTGTATGACTGATAAAAAATTGGCAGCTACAGTGCCTTTTAAAACAGGCATACAGTGACAGTCTGTATTTCACTATTTGAAAACATGCTGTATCTTTTATATTAATAGAGAACCCATAGGTTTGTGCTGCACGGTATACAGACCCAAGTATAGTTGAGGTAGACATCTCATTAAACCCTGATATACTGTACGACTTGACTTGGATCCTTAAGCTTCACTGCAAAACAAGAACATCTAGTTGTTTATGTATTTTTTCCTCTAGTGGTAAGAAATAAGCAATCCATGCGCAGGATGACAACCAGAGAGCTAGTAAGCAGCCACAAAATATAGATAATCAGGCTTCCATCCTTATCAGGGCATCCTTTGCAGACTGCGCTATGACAATAATTATGATGTACCTCTCTGGAAGATATATAACAAACCTTCTACGGTGGGAAATAGATATTCTAAGAGGATGAATGTACTTCCCGAGCTCTAGAGTGCAACTGTCATCTGCGTTGAGATCCTGGATCTGTTGCAACAACTGTCAGCAGAAAACTCATAAAGCTCTGTATCCCCTCTGGTTTCTCCAAAAGCGACTGTATGTTACAATATCGAAAACAAAAACATTGCGGTGCAAAATGTAATTGCAAAAACTGATTACTGAAATATTGATTTTCTTAAATCCCTTTGTAAATAGTAAAACTATCCACTACGTAATATTGATTATAATACAAAATGTTGCAACTATGCCAATACTGAGTGCATATATTTAGTGTATATTTAGTCTATATTGAGAGAACACTTTAAATAATGTAAGCTAACAAAAACATTAACATTCAAAATGACTAAAATAGTGTTTAACCCAAATAAAATACACACAAAATAACATGTGGAAGCATAAAACTAATAATAATAATAATAATAATAATAATAATGGGCCTCTTCCATGAACGTCAATTCACCAAAACTCCAGGGTTAGTGGAAGTGCAATCACATATCATTTAACCTTTTCTTTTGTCCACAGACGCATGCATCCTTACACATACAAACATTCACAAATACATGCACTCTCTTTTATTTAAACACACTTTCACCTGCAAGCACACACAACATATATTTTAAAGCATTTTTGACCTACATTAACTGCTAGGGAGGTTAATATTCCAACTAATTGTAATCCATTATTAAGTATAGTAATAGTGAATAATAAAACATAATTCACTATTACTGTAAGAAAAAGTTGAAAGACAACAAGAAAAGTGGAGCTGAGCTGCCCTTGTATTTCTTTAATTTACTCGAGTCACTGGAAGTTAAATTGATTGCCCGTTGTGAGAAAACAGGGCTGATTGCTGAGGCCCTCTGACTTTTTGGCCCTATTTTTCACTTTTTGCTTGTGTTTTCCTGACCGCTAGAGTGCCCTGGGTACTGCTAACCAGCCCCAGGGCTTGCGCTCTATGTAAAATCAGTATGCAAATTAAGCTAATTATAATTGGCTAAGTCAACCTACCTATAAGTCCCTAGTGTATGGTAAGGCATGTAGGTTTAGGGATCCAGGCATAGGTGTGCCCCCATAGGTGCACTGCTGAGGTTCCCAGTGTCATTTTAAAGGCAGGTCTGCCTTGCTGGCTGTTTTTAAATTAAAGTTACATTCAAATTCGTCTTTGGAATTAAAAGTAGTTTTAAAGTCTTAAACTACCCTATTTTTACATATATGTCACCCCTAATGTGTGCCCTATGTGCTCCTAGGGTTGGATGCCATGCAACGATAAGCAGGGACCTTATACAAATCATTTTTAGAAGCCCTGGTGAGGTAAAACAGCCAAATTAATTTTTCCCTCCATAGGCTAGAATGGGGAGACTTTATTTTAATGTATAGAGTTCCCTTAAGTGATTGATACCACAAGTTTGGTATCACATTAATTGTTATAATAAATCCCACAACTTACAATTGTTGAACTTAGTATAACTTGTTCAGGTAAAGAATTTTAAACTTTACCTGAAAAGTTGCCAACTTCAGCCATGGAGTGCTTTGCTCCTTTGCTCTGATAGGCCAGCCTCTGGCAACCTGGCCAGGCTGCCTTGATGAGTTGTGAAGTGGCCTGGCTCAACACAAAGAGATATGCCCTGGGGAGGAGATCTTCCTTCAGCAGATGGAGAGGCAGGAAGGGGGAGGGCTGTCAAACTGGTCTTCAAAGGCAGGGAAGGACATTTGGAGCAACCCAGCACCTTCCTCACATCCTGCAAACCCAAACAATTAGGTGGCCCCCTGATTAGATGAGGGGAGGGCAGGAGAAGGGTGTGTTTAAGATTTTTAGCCACACCAGTGGGTGGGCTCAGCCAGGTGTAACCTCCAAAAATCACTTTCAGCCATAATGGATTTTTGAGGAATGTTGCTCCCTGCGATTGATTTTTTCCACACTTCCCAGGAAGTGGTCATCACAGGGGGAAGGACCCTGCACCTAATTGGAGAACCAGGACCCCCTGTTTTTTTACCCAGGAGCAAGGATAAAACTGGCAGACTTGCACCCACACCTCAATTCCCTCCCAGATTCCAACAAGGAAGAACTACAGAAGAAAAAGGATGGCCCTGCTTGGCCCCTGACCTGCACATGGACACTGCACTCTGGAGGACTGCACCAGCTGCACACTTGGGCTCCACCACAAGAAGGAGTTTGCCTGGCTTGAACTTGTTCAAGGAGGGACTCCCTGTTTGTTACAGGTGGAAATTTGCTGATCAGAGTCCTCCTGCACCAACTCCTGAAGAAACCAACCAGCTGACCACTGTCCAGTAGCCAAAAAGGAGTTTGTGCCAGGTGCATCCTGGGAGTTGTAGTCCGCCCCCTCAAGGAGCATCTCAGAGCTTCTGTAACCGTGGGGTGAGCTGTGGACCTCAAAAAAACCTTAAAGGAACATCTGGAAGAGGATCCAGAAGTTTGGAGAACTTTTGGAAAAAAGCTCAATAAAGGGACTGACCCGCCGCAGCAACTCTGCCCGGCTTGCCTCAACCGCGACCCGGTCTGACTTGCAGGTTCGTCCCAGTGAAGAAAAGCTCCAAGAAAGTGACTAAGTCCAAACGCAAGAAGTTGACCAGGACTTCCCATGCAGTGTATCCGAAGAGGGCTCCAGGGATGTCGGATCAAGATTTATGTTTGCCCCAGTCGAAAGATTTTCACCTTGAAAAAATGATTACGTCTGAAAGTAAAAGTCTCCACCGAGGGCTCCCGCAACACGTATCCAAGGAAGAGTTCCAGGAGGTGGAAACGGATTGGTGACTTGGTCCCGCTGAAGAAAATCTCCTGAAAAACAACTAAGTCTGAAGGTAAACATTTGACCGAGGCCTCCCACAAGCTGAAGCCGAGCAGGGCTCCATCGCGGTTGGCCTCAAACTTTGACTTTGCACCGGTCGAGGTGCGACCAGATGACCAGATTGGCGTGATTCGTTTCTAAGTGCTAAAAAGCATTAATTCTTTATGAATTCATATCTCCAGTTCCCCTTATCCGATTTGAATCATTTTGGTGTCATTTTACAAATAGAAATACAATCTATTTTTATAAATTGGTGTTGGATTTTTATTGTGTTTTGTGTTTTACTTATTTACTGTTTTGTGATTTTTAAATGCTTTACATATATGTCTCCTAAGTTAAGCCTTGTCGCTCGTTGCCAAGCTACCAAGGGTTGAGCTGGGATTCATTTATTGAGACCTAAGTGGAGGTTAGTGGCCTATTGCTAAGTGTAGGTACTTACCTGTCCTTACCAATAACTCCTTCTCCAACACCCGTGTACCAAGATAGTCTAGGATCTGCTTTTGGACTGTTGGCCTATTTTAGACGAGGTGTTGGATCTTGCTCTTTATGGCCTCCTAACTAGCTTTTGGAAGATTGGCTCCCTATTCGACACTAAGGCCCTCATTACAAACCTGGCAGTAAATCCCGCTTTCCGCCATGCAGAAGACCGCCAACATACCGCTGCGGCCGTGGAATTCCGCTACAATACAGACACTCACACAAGTTTGCCACATCAAAGGTCGGTGATAAGCATGGCAATACCAAAACCGACACCATCACGCCAACAGGAATACACCCACACTATCACGACCCATGAATCAACTCAGCGGTCTTTCAACCGCGATATTCAATTGGCGGTACACACCGCTGAGCTCAAAATACACACACATTTACAAAACACAATGGACAATTGGAAATACACCCACCTGACACACAGACACACAGACACGCACCACACCCACACACCCAATCCAATATAAAGCACACACCCACATCACACACAAACCCTTACTACCAAAATTTGGAAAGAAGGCCACAGAGAGAGACTACCTAAAACAACACCAGCATCCACAGACACAAAACACCATCACTTACACAACATCCACACACCTCAAACAACACATTCCAACAAATCCCCTCACACATCACAACAGACACCACCTCACACATCACCCACACCACATCATGGCGCCTCAAAGACACCCCAGGTTCTCTGAGGAGGAGCTCAGGGTCATGGTGGAGGAAATCGTTCGGGTAGAGCCTCAGCTATTCGGATCACAGGTGCAGCAAACATCCTTTGCAAGGAAGATGGAGCTATGGCCAGAATTGTCGACAGGGTTAACACAATGGGACAGCATCCAAGAACACGGGATGACATCAGGAAGAGGTGGAATGACCTACGGGGGAAGGTACGTTCCGTGGTATCCAGACACCAGATTGCTATAGAGAGGACTGGCGGTGGACCCCCACCTCTTCCCCCACTACTAAATACATGGGAGGAGCAAGTCTTGGCAATTATGCATCCTGAGGGCCTCACAGGAGTAGCAGGAGGACTGGACTTTGGTAAGACATATCTTTACTACTTTATCCCCCACACCCCACCTGCATGCCATCACATACCCCCACCCTTACCCTCACACCCATCACCCCAACAACCCACAGATACCCCACTAGCACAACCCACACATCCCAAAACCAAGCCCTGCATGTAACACCAATGCACGGACACCCATCACCAAAGCATGAACAGTACAGAGACTCACTCATGCCCCAAAATCACCAATCACACAAGGACCAAGCCAATAATATAAGCACAGGAGTAGAGGGTCACTCACCCATTGCACAAGATGGCACACACAGATACAATAACTATGCATTTACACCACAACAGGACCCATACCCAATGTCACCAGACAGGAGGTGCCAGACATATCCAGTCCCCCCATAGAGGAGGCCCACAGTGATGACAGCAGCTCTGCACGCATGGATCAACATGACCAGCCCGGCCCATCAGGGACCTCTGGACAGTCGGTTCCCCTGACACAGTCACAAACCACCACAGAGCCTCCCCCCCAGGAAACACCAGCACAGCACCCACCCAGCGGGCCCATGCCACTGTCCCCAGGACACGTCAATCAGCAGTGTGTCCACCACTACAGGGAACCCACGCAACCCCACTAACACAGGATGATCAGGGACCTGGGGGCAGTGGTAGTGGGCACACGGTTTAGGGGACAGAGGCACAGCATAACAGGGAAGCTGGGAGGACTGGTGTGCGACAGGGAGAGGACAGGCCCAGGGAACCCACTCTCCACAAGGCACTCTCCAACATCATGGGAGCTTACCACCATTCCCAGGAGACCATGGGCACGGTACTGGCCAAGTTTCAGGAGACCCAGCGGCTGCAGGAGGAACACTACCCGGGGATCAGGGAGGACTTGAAGTCCATCAACACCACCCTGGTCACCATTGCAGGGGTGCTGGCAGACCTTCTCAACACCAGGAGGGACACAGTGGCACACCAACGGGACCCTGACACTAGCCTACACGATGAACAGCCCTCCACCTCCGCCGGCGCTAGTGGACAGGAGGCACCGGCACAGGAACAACAGGACACCAGCACCCCACCACATGCAGATGGAGAACCACCACGCAATCGGTCCCTGAGATCCAGCAATAAGACAGAGAACATTGCTAAGACCCCCACCAGGAAATAAGACCCCCCTGAATGTCACCCTTCTGTCCCACTATGTCACCCTGTCCATCCTTAAACTGCCATTGCTCTACTTCCTATGCCCCTTTGGACAATGCACCTGTGAAACAAATAGACTGGACTCTGTCATGGACATACCCCACCATCACCCCAGCCCATTTTACAACCCCCTCCACTTATTTGCACAGGTATAAACACACTTCAATCACAAAACAATCTGGAGTCAGTCTGTGCTTTCACAAATGTGTAATTGCAATATCTATGGAATATAGCAATGTTAATTTACTTGTTCACATACCACTGTAACACAGCTGTAGGCCAGGAGTAAACATAGCAGAGGGCACAAAGTGGGATCCAGATCTGTGAAATGGAAAGTCAAAGTGACAAGTCAGTGTCCATACACTGAGTGAAAATGACAGACCTATGCTAGCTCCAACAATAGTATGAGATGTGGGAAGCAGTGACATCTTCTTACCTGTGTCTCACTGGAAGTATTGCATGATGATGCTGTTTTGGTTGTCTACATCTTCTTCTTCTGCCTCCTCTTCTTCACTGTCCACAGGCTCCACAGCTGCCACAAGACCACCATCTGGCCCATCTTCCTGCAGAAAAGACACCTGGCGTCGCAAAGCCAGGTTGTGCAGCATACAGCAGGCCACGATTATCTGGCACACCTTCTTCGGTGAGTAGTATAGGGAACCAACTGTCAGATGGACGCACAGGAATCTGGCCTTCAGGAGGCTGAAGGTGCGTTCGATTATTCTCCTAGTTCGCCCATGTGCCTCATTGTAGCGTTCCTCTGCCCTTGTCCTGGGATTCCTCACTGGGGACAGTAGCCATGACAGGTTGGGGTAACCAGAGTCACCTGCAAATGTCAAGCAACAACTGTTAGACACACACTAAACCTTAGGGACAACCCCATACCCAGACACCTATGTGAACTGTATTGGGACCTTGGGCTCACCTATTAACCACACACGGTGCCTCAGGAGTTGCCCCATCACATAAGGGATGCTGCTATTTCTCAAAATGTAAGTGTCATGCACAGAGCCAGGATACTTGGCATTCACATGGGAGATGTACTGGTCTGACAAACACACCATCTGCACATTCATCGAATGGTAGCTCTTCCGGTTTCTATACACCTGTTCATTCCTGCGGAGGGGGACAAATGCTACATGTGTACCATCAGCGACACCAATGATGTTGGGGATATGTCCCAGGGCATAGAAGTCACCTTTCACTGTGGGCAAATCCTCCACTTGAGGGAAAATGATGTATCTGCGCATGTGTTTCAGCAGGGCAGACAACACTCTGGAAAACATGTTAGAGAACATTGGCTGGGACATCCCTGATGCCATGGCCGCTGTTGTTTGAAAAGACCTACTGGCCAGGAAATGGAGTACAGACAGGACCTGCACTAGAGGGGGTATCCCTGTGGGATGGTGGACAGCTGACATCAAGTCTGGCTAAAACTGGGCACACAGTTCCAGGATTGTTGCACGATCAAGTCTGTATGTGATTATGATGTGTCTCTCCATTGTCGACAGGTCCACCAGGGGACTGTACACCGGAGGATGCCGCCATCTCATCACCTGCCCCAGCAGACATGCCCTATGAAGGAGAACAGCGAGCAGAGAGTCATCCAAAACTGAGGTATCACAATGTGTTATTTGCAGAAACGTTATTAATCCACAATATGCTGGTATCTGTCTGTATTCCCAGCCTAGATAGGTGTGATGCAGTTTTTCTCCATCCAATGTGACCCCCTGAAATGGTGGCTGCCTGACCTGTAAGGTGGGACAAGGGGATATGAGGTAACTGCGCAGGCGTTGTGCACCATCGCGGTGGGCGGTCGAAGACCGCGGCGCAATTCTGCATTGGTTAACATTGGGCCCTATGGGTCCCAGGAGCCAATGACGATGTACGCCGGCGGTGACGGTACACACCGCTGCGGACCTGACCGCCATTTTCTGTCTGTTCACTCACTTGATACCTGACCTTCAACAGGAGAGGACCTACACTGCAAGTGCTGCTGTGACCTGTGTCTGGAAGCAACAATGGCTACAGTGTCTGGGGAAAAGGCCCCTGCCTTCACTTCGGAGGAGTTGGAGAAACTAGGTGATGGGGTCCTCCCCCAGTACACGCAACTGTACGGTCCTCCAGACAAACAGGTGAGTACACTGTGAGCATGCTGCATGGGCAATGCCTGCTTTGAGTGGTGTGGATGGAAGATACATGGGGGGGGCAGAGGCCTGCATGTGCGGATGGTGAGTGTATGTGCATCAGGGCATGGGTGGGAACTGGTGAGCAATGAGTATGACGGTCCGGACAGGTGAGTAATTTCCTTTCTGCCTGTACCATTCCTCTAGGTCAGCCCCCACCAGAAGAAGGGTATTTGGCTTGCCATCACCAAGGACGTTCGAACCCTCAGGGTCTACCACAGACGGAGCACCCACTGCCGTAAAATATGGGAGGACCTGCGCCGGTGGAGCAAGAAGAAGGCAGAGGCCCAGCTGGGGATGGCCTCTCAACGTGGAAGGGGTGCCCGTCGCACCATGATACCTCCTGATGTCCCGGATCCTGGCAGTGGCATATCCGGAGTTGGATGGGTGCTTGAGGGCATCACAGCAGCCACAAGGGGGTGAGTACACTCTCATTCAGCTGACTCTGCGTGCATTACGAGGTGTCTGGGTGAGGGAGGTGGGCAGTGGGTTCTCCTAGGCCAGGGCAAACTTGGTAGGCAAGGTCCCTTGTGAGGCAGGCTATGTGGCACTCCTCTAGGTCAGCCCCCACCAGAAGAAGGGTATTTGGCTTGCCATCACCAAGGACGTTCGAACCCTCGGGGACTACCACAGACGGAGCACCCACTGCTGTAAAAGATGGGAGGACCTGCGCCGCTGGAGCAAGAAGACAGCAGAGGCCCAGCTGGGGATGGCCTCTCAACGTGGAAGGGGTGCCAGTCGCACCATGACACCCCCTGATGTCCCGGATCCTGTCGGTGGCTTATCCGGAGTTGGATGGGTGCTTGAGGACATCACAGCAGCCACAAGGGGGTGAGTACACTCTCATTCAGCTGACTCTGCACACATTACGAGGTGTCTGGGTGAGGGAGGTGGGCAGTGGGTTCTCCTAGGCCAGGGCGAACTTGGTAGGCAAGCTCCCTTGTGAGGCAGGCTATGTGGCACCCCAACCCCTCTAGTGGTAAAAGCCATCTACACCTAGTCAGGCCCTGGTGACTTCCAGGTGTGCAGCAATTGGGCTTAGGCGTCCTACCCCATGGACAGGTGAAATTTCTAGGAACTGTTAGTGCATGGCTTAGTGCAGAGGGCTGCTCCTTGTGTGTTGTGTCCGCCACCGGTAGTGGTGTTGCATGCAATGAACATGTTTTTCTTCTGTCTTCCCCCCCTTTTTGTGGTCTTCCTGTTCTTGTGTGCAATAGCATCATCAGGCGGAGAAGCATTGGCACCAGAGCAGGAGGGAGCTGCAACCCACTTGGCCCTGGAGGGTGAAGCAACGGAGTCTGAAGCCACCAGTGGGATGGAGGGTGAGGGGAGCTCCACGGCGGGGACAGGAGGGGACACCAGCGACTCCTCCTCTGATGGGAGCTCCCTTGCGATGGCAGGCACCTCTGTGCCCCCCACAACAACAGGTACAGCTGCCACCCCACCTACCAGCACCGCCCTTTCAGCAGCCCCTCAGCGTGTTTCCCGTGCCCACTCAACCAGAAGTGTGGGTATCTCCTTCGCCCCAGGCACCTCAGGCCCTGCCTCAGCCAGTACTGCTGCCCTCAGCGAGGAGACTATTGACCTCCTGAGATCCCTCACTGTTGGGCAGTCAACCATTCTGAATGCCATCCAGGGTGTTGAGAGGCATTTGCAGCAAACAAATGCATACCTGGAGGGCATTCCTTCTGGTGTGGTGGCCCAACAGAGAGCATTTCAGGCTCCGGCCTCAGCACTGATGGTAGCAATTGTCCCTGTGTCAAGCCTCCCCCCTCCAACTTACACTACCCAGTCCCAATCCCCTCTACCTCAGCCTATCCCAAGCACACCATCAGACCAGCATGCACACAAATCAACACACAAAAGTGGCTCAGGAAAACATAAGTACCACACATCCCACAGGCACTCACACAAGCACCATCCCCATGCAGACACACCAACATTCACTTCCTCCACTGTGTCCCCCTCCTCCACGTCCTCCACCTCCCTCCCAGTCTCGTCTCCACTCACACCTGCATGCACTGCATCCTCAGATACTACCTCCATCACCAGCACGCCCATCACTACACACTGCTCACGTGCAATCACCACCCCCACTACCATTCACATGTCCCCTGTGTCCTCTTCCAGCTTGTCTGTAGGCCCTCCTCACAAAGTACACAAATGCAGGCACACACCCACTCAACAGCTATCCACCTCACAACAGCCTCCAACCCATGCACCTTCACCCAAAGCAGACGTACACCTCCTACAACCACTACCTCTTCCTCCACTCCCAAACCCCCTCCATCTTCCCGTCCCAGTGTGTCAAAAAAAACTTTTCCTAGCTAACTTGAACCTCTTCCCTACACCTCCCCCCGCCCTTCCCCTAGGGCCAGGATGTCTAAATCCCAGCCCAGCACCTCAGCCACCAAATCTGCATCTGCTGTGGCCCCTGCTACTCCAGTATGGTCTAAGGGGGCACCCGTCAAAGCTGCCAGTGAGCCACCGACAGAAAAGAAGGACAACCCTATTCCACCACCTGCAAAGGTCAAAAAGGGGCCAGCTTCCAGCAGGGGACAGTCACACCACCCACCCAGCAAGGCCTCGCACAAACACCGAGTGGACAGTGCCAAGGTCCCTGCAGCGACTGTCAAGATGCCGAAGGGCCACAAGCCAAGGGAACATCACCTCTGGGCACAATGTCACCTGGTGAGGGGCTGGTGACCACCAAATCAGCAGGGATGTCAGCCACATGCACTACAGTCACCACCGCTGCTCTGACCACCACCTGCACCGCCACCTGCACCGCCCCCTGCACCGCTGCTGCCACAACGTCAATCTGCAGCATCCTCCCCAAAGATCATCCATACAAGGCTGCCGGAGACGGTATGGTGTCTCCATCCACCGCAACAGTCACTTGCACCACGGCTAGCACTGGCAGCATCTCCGCTGCAGTCACCGCCCCCTGCACCATCATCAGTACCGCCACGTGCACAGCCAATGCCACTTTGTTGGACATCAGCCCCATCCCCAGTGTGCAGCCTTCAGAGTCTGCTGGTGATGTCCTGGACCCTGGACACGCCACTTGAGACACCACCTCCAGCACTGACACAAACTAGCAATTGGCAGCCTAAGTCGACGCAGGATGGAGTGTGGGTCTGCCTCCATGGAGTATCATGCTACCTGTTCCAGGTACATCACGTGGGTGAGACACCCAGGTGAGACGAAGTCAACTGCCACATCCCAGCTGCAGCATCACTGGGCACAAAGCCCCCTCCAGAAACAGTGGAGAAAAGCATCCACTAACACAGTCCTTGGCAGGATGAAGCACTCAGGGCACAAAGCCCCCTCCAGAACCAGTGGAAAAAAGCATCCACTAACACAGTCCTTGGCAGGATGAAGCACTCTGGGCACAAAGCCCCCTCCAGAACCAGTGGAGAAAAGCATCCACTAACACTGTCCTTGGCAGGATTAAGCACTCTGGGCACAATACCCCCTCCAAAACCAGTGGAGAAGCCATCCACTTGGAGACAGTGTCCTTGCACTCCCCAGGACCAAGCAGTGGGCAAATCACCCACTTGAGAGACTTGAGAGACTGTGGCTTTGCATTCCCCAGGACCAAGCAGTGGGCAACCCACCCACTAGAGAGACTTGAAAGACTGTGGCTTTGCACTCCCCAGGACCACAAAGTCGGCATGGAGCCCCCTCGGGGAGCAGTGGCGTCGTACCATCATCCGGCTGAGGTGCCCCCTTCCCCTTCCCCCTGAGGTACCTGTTTTTTTTTCAACCTGATGCTCCTGCAGTGTTCTCTCCGTTTTGAGGCAGGTGTCATGTGTGGGCTTCGCCATGCTTTTTGTGACCACTGGTCCATGGACGTTTCATGGGACAGTGTACGGACTTGTGTACTTGCTGTAAATATTTGTATATACTGATTATCTGCTGTTTTCTTGGGCTATCTGATTGTTCGAATATTACACTAGTTAAACTCATTTCGTATTGTCCTTGCGTTCTTCCAGGGGGTGACGGGGTGTATCTGTGATGTTTTGGGATATGTGTGTGTAAGTGTTGTTGTGGGTGGGGGGTAGGGTTGTTGCGTTTTGCGTGTGTGTGTCACTCTCTTTTCCCTCCTTCACTCCCCTGTGTGCTAGGTGCAGTACTCACCGTTGTCGTCACCGCCGCCACCGCCACCTTCTTTCCACTTCGTGGTGTATTAATAGATACAGCAACATGGGCAGGACCTGTAACTCAGGCTCCATGGCATCCTGGTTCGTTGTTGAGTGTCGAGAGGTGAGTGGTTTCCGTTCTGTGTACTGTTTCTGCCGTGTTTTTGATGGCGTTGGTACCAGCCCGGAAAAGCTGATGGATTGGTGCCTTGTAATAGTGTGGGCGGTACATTGTCTTCCGCCTGTCTGTTGGCGGTGATTGCTGCGGTGTTTGTTGCTACCGCCGTGGCGGTCGGAGTGTTAAAGTGGCTGTCTGTGTTGGCGGTTTCCGCCATGGTCGTAATTCCATTTTTTTAACCGCCGGCCTGTTAGCGATATTACCGCCACTTTAACACCTACCGCCAGGGTTGTAATGAGGGCCATTACCTTCTCCGTCTTCAAGAACACTGGTGTAGCAATTGACAACGACTGCACAATATACAAAGTAAGCATTCATGGTAGTAGCAAGTGAGGTACCATTTAAGTATATCTGTGAAACAAACACCTTTCTGTATCTGTCATACTACCAAGGAATAGTGTGATTTCTTCTATAAATATATCGTGAAACTAGTCTGTGAATGTAGGAGACTGGCCTGGTGTGTAGTGGGTAACTATGGTGCTTACACCTTATACCTGGTCCAGTTATCCCTTATTAGTGTAGTGTAGGCAGTGTCCAGAAGCCAGGCTCTCTAGAGATAGCTGTGGATGAGCAGCCAAGGCTTATCTCAGAGACATGCAAAGCTCATGCAATACCACGGTAGTCACACAGTTCTCACACCCATGAAAGAAAAAACTCAGTGTTACAAAATTAAAGATTGTTTATTTTGGTGACACAAATACCAAAAATACCATAGAGACTACACTCCCTTAGGAGGTAGGTAGTACACAAATTATATTCAATAGTATGCTGAAATAGGCATAAAACAGTTAGAAAACAGTGCAATTAGTGAAAATCACAATACTTAGAAATGTGCCTGGGAGAGCACAAACCATATAATAAGAAAGTGGAATGCGAAAGCCGGTCCCCCATGAGGCAAATATAGTGTGTAGAGGGGAGCTGGGAGTACTAGGAGTAAATCACAGTAACTTTCCTAGAACACACACAGAAATGATAAGAAGAATTATGAAAAACTCAAAAGAGACTGCAAGACACCAACAGTGGATTCCTGGACAAGAAGACCTGTGAAAGAAGGGGACCAAGTCCAAGAAACACAGAAGAATCCAGGAGGAGCAGGAGCCCCTGCTAACCCGGATGGATGTACCAAAGGAGAACCACCGGTGAAGAAAAAAAGTCAGCACTGCACCCAAGGAGACAAAGTCAGGTTCCTGGAGGGTGCAAGTGATGTCCCACACCGGATGGAGGATTGCAGACAGGTTTGCATCGATGGAGTCCACCAACAAGCCATGGAGCATGCAAAGCTTGTGGTTAGCGGTAAATGGCACTGCCCGGGCCCGGAAAGGACCAGGTGGACTCTACTCAGGAGGGGGAGTCAGAGGGGCCCTCAGCAATTGAGAGAGCCCACAGAAGACCAGGCAGCGCACACAGGAATCCCACAGCATGGGGACAAGAAAGTTGCAGAAGAGGCCCATGCAGCACTACGCCAAATGCACACACGCTCAAGCTTTTCAAGCACCAGGATGGCAGAAACCTGTCTGTGAGGTGGAAGCAGCTGGGGCTGCCTGGAAAACCTCAGAAGGCTGAAATAGCAATACAAGGGGTCCTCTAAGGATCCCCAGATGGCAATGAATCATACAACCAATGCTTGCAAAAGCCTTGGGGTATGATTCCAACATGTTTGATACCAAACATGCCTATGTTCAGAGTTACCATTATGTAGCTGGGCATAGGTAGTGACCTATGTCTAGTGCACACGTAAAATGGTGTCCCTGCACTCATGAAGACCGGGAATATGGGCCTGTAGTTCTTGGGGGCACTTCTGTTACTGCAGGGGTGCCCTCACAAACAGTTACTTTGCACCCTACCCTCAGGGCTGGATGGCCCACTATAGGGGTGACTTATAAGTGACCTGGTGCAGTAAAAATGGCAGTGAAAAGGTGCTTGCACCTTTTCACGCAGAATGCAACGGCAGTCCTGTAGAAGCCTTTGCATGGGGTACCTATGGGTGGTAAAATATATTCTGCAGCCAATAGGGATCCCCTGGAACCCCAGTGCCCTGGGTACCTAGGTACCATTAACTAGGGACTTATAAGGTGGCACCAGTATGGCAATTCTGAGTGAAATACAGTGTTTTGGGAGAGAGAACATAATCACTGGGGTCCTGGTTAGCCGGATTCCAGTGAACACAGTCAAGCACACTGACATCAGGCAGAAAATGGGGGTAACCATGCTACGAAAGATTGTACCTTCCTACAAGGAATTATTTGGAACAAAATGTTCTTGTTTCAAATATTTTTTTTCTTCCCCCTCTTTAAAGTCCTGCTGACACTGAAACTGTTGCAATGGGATTCCAACCAATCAGTACGCCTGGATATTTTTTTGCTTTTCGGACCACCCAGTTTTGGACTTTTTACTGAAGGTGAGCCTCACTACATGTGTCTCACCCATGGTAATCACATGGTAAATGGACTGCACAGGTTTACCACCAGTGTCTGTTTTGTAGAGAAGGCCACTGCAACACAGCGAGGTTAAGGGGCACTTGGCTGGTTGTAGGAATGTACCCTCTTGCCTGGCATGTTACCCACATTTGTATTGTATGTATGTTTGTTTTTGCCTATGTGTCACTGGGATCCTGCTAGCCAGGACCCCAGTGCTCATAAAGTGCGCCCTGTATGTGTTACCTGTGTGGTGCCTTACTGTATCACTGAGGCTCTGCTAACCAGAACCTCAGCGTTTATGCTATCTCTGCTTTTAAAATTGTAACTGCAGGCTAGTGACTAATTTTACCAATTCTCACTGGCACACTGGAACACCCTTATAATTCCCTAGTATATGGTACCTCGGTACCCAGGGTATTGGGGTTCCAGGAGATCCCTATGGGCTGCAGCATTTCTTTTGCCACCCATAGCGAACTCAGACAATTCTTACACAGAACTACCACTTTGGCTGAGTGAAATAACGTCCATGTTATTTCACAGCCATTTTACACTGAGCTTAAGTAACTTATAAGTCACCTATATGTCTAACCCTCACTTAGTGAAGGTTAGGCGCAAAGTTACTTAGTGTGAGGGCACCCTAGCACTAGCCAAGTTGCCCCCACATTGTTCAGGGCAATTTCCCCGGACTTTGTGAGTGAGGGGACACCATTACATGCGTGCACTACATATAGGTCAATACCTATATGTAGCCTCACCATGGTAACTCCGAACATGGCCATGTAACATGTCTAGGATCATGGAATTGTCACTCCAATACCATTCTGGTATTGGGGGGACAATTCCATGCATCCCCGGGTCTCCAGCATAGAGCCCGGGTACTGCCAAACTAACTTTCTGGGGTTTTCTCTGCAGCTACCACTGCTGCCAACCCTCAGACATGTTTCTGCCCTCCTGGGGACTGGGTGGCCCTGGAAGGCAGAAGAAAGGTTTTCCTCAGAGAGAGGGTGTTACACCCTCTCCCTTTGGAAATAGGTGTGAAAGGCCTGGGAGGAGTAGCCTCTCCTGGCCTCTGGAAATACTTTGAAGGGCACAGATGGTGCCCTCCTTGCATAAGCCAGTCTACACCGGTTCAGGGATCCCCCTAGCCCTGCTCTGGTGCGAAACTGGACAAAGGAAAGGGGAGTGACCACTCCCCTGACCAGCACCTCCCAGGGGAGGTGCCCAGAGCTCCTCCAGTGTGTCCCAGACCTCTGCCATCTTGGATGCAGAGGTGTGAGGGCACAATGGAGACCTCTGAGTGGCCAGTGCTAGCAAGTGACGTCAGAGACCCCTCCTGATAGGTGCTTACCTTTCTCTGTAGCCAATCCTCCTCTGAGGGATATTTAGGGTCTCTCCTGTGGGTATCTCACCAGATATCGAATGCAAGAGCTCACCAGAGTTCCTCTGCACATCCCTCTTCGACTTCTGCCAAGGATTGACCGCTGACTGCTCCAAGACGCCTGCAAAACCGCAACAAAGTAGCAAGAAGACTACCAGCAACATTGTAGCGCCTCATCCTGCCGGCTTTCTCAAATGTTTTCTGGTGGTGCATGCTCTGAGAGCTGTCTGCCTTCACCCTGCACTGGAAGCCAAGACGAAATCTCCCATGGGTCGACGGAATCTTCCCCCTGCCAACGCAGGCACCAAACTTCTGCATCACTGGTTCTCTGGGTCCCCTCTCATCCTGATGAGTGTGGTCCCTGGAACACAGGAGCTGGGTCCAAGTGTCCACGGCAGTCCAGTGGCCCTTCTGTCCAAATTTGGTGGAGGTAAGTCCTTGCCTCCCCACGCCAGACAATAATCCTGTATACTGCTTGAACTGCAGCTGCTAGGGCTTCTGTGCACTTTTGCAAGACTTTCTTCGTGCACAGCCTAACCCAGGTCCCCAGCACTCCATCCTGCATTGCCCAACTCGCTGAGTTGGACTCCGACTTCGTGGGACTCCCTTTTGTTGTGCTGAGTCGACCGTCGTTCTCAGATATTCTGAACGCCTGCTTCTGCAGGGGCTCTCTGTGTTGCTGAGCGCCCCCTCTGTCTCCTCCTCCAATGGGTGACCTCCTGGTCCTTCCTGGGCCCTGGCAGCACCCAAAATCTTCAAGGCGACTCTTGCAGCTAGCAAGGGTTGTTTGCGGTCCTTCTGCGTGGAAACAACTCTGCATCCTCCAGTACGCCGTGGGACATCTTCTGATCAAAGAGAAGTTCCTGGCACCTTAGGTTGTTGCAGAATCTTCAGCTTCTTCCACCCGGAGGCAGTCCTTTTGCTCCTTCATCCGGGATTTAGTGGGCTCCTGCCCCCCCGGACACTTGCGTGACTCTTGGACTTGATCCCCTTCTTTTACAGGTCCTCAGGTCCAGGAATCCATCTTCAGTGCTTTGCAGTCAGTTGTTGTCCTTGCAGAATCCCCTATCTCGACTTTACTATCTTTCTGGGGTAGTAGGGTAACTTTACTCCTACTTTTCAGGATCTTGGGGTGGGGTATCTTGGACACCCTTAGTGTTTTCTGAGACTCCCAGCGACCCTCTACACACTACACTAGGCCTGGGGTCCATTTGTGGTTCGCATTTTACTTTTGGAGTATATGGTTTGTGTTGCCCCTAGGCCTATTGTCTCCTATTGCATTCTATTGTGTTCTACAGTGTTTGCAGTACTTTTCTAATTGTTTACTTACCTGATTTTGGTTGGGTGTGTATATTTTGTGTATTATACTTACCTCCTAAGGGAGTATATCCTCTGAGATACTTTTGTCATATTGTCACTAAAATAAAGTACCTTTATTTTTAGTAACTCTGAGTATTGTGTTTTCATATGATATGGTACTAGGGGCCAGATGTAGCAAACTGTTTGTGACTCGCAAACGGCGAATATCGCCGTTTGCGAGTCGCAAACGCATGTTTGCTCTGCAGAAATGCATTTTGCGAGTCGGAACCGACTCGCAAAATGCATTTCCGAGTCGCAAATAGGAAGGGGTGTTCCCTTCCTATTTGCGAGTCGCAGTGGTATGCAATTCCATTTGCGACCGCGTACGCGGTCTCAAATGGAGTCGCAGTTACCATCCACTTGAAGTGGATGGTAACCCACTCGCAAACGGGAAGGGGTCCCTATGGGACCCCTTCCCCTTTGTGACTGGACCCAAAATTATTTTTTCAGGGCAGGCAGTGGTCCAAGTGCTCCTCCGTGTTATGCCAGTGCCTTGGCGAGAAAGAGAGCAAAAACATGTTGCACAAGCTGTGTGCAGAAAAATACCTGGCAGTGACGTTGGTTGAAGCTAAGTTAAACACAAAATGAAGTCAGTGTGGAAGATGGAGCTTATGGTTAAATATGAATAGCATTACAATGTGTCAGAAATAATTGGGTAAATGGCCATCAGAGAGACACTCTCTGAGCAATATAGAGGACTATGTTCATTCTTAACCTCCTTGATTTCAGGCATTATGTTGTGCCTGCTTCCGCAACCTTCCCCACATGCTGTTTTATGTCTACCAGTTTGTTTATCTCAACTGTTTTTCATATTATCCTTTTGTGTTGCCTCTCTCATGGTGTGTCCTGTCCTGCAACATCTGCTACCTGACCATATCAGAGGAGGAGAACTAAGTTGTTGTAGTGAAGTCTGACCTGAGATATGGAGCTACACTTTTGCCCTCAACCCAGAGCTCAACTGTAAGGCCTACCTCTCCCATAGGACAACATTGAAGTTACCATATTTAATTTAATAAGCTGTAACTTCCACAATGGGAACAGGAAACCAAGTCATGTTTGGCGTTGCTGGAATAGTGATGAAAAATCTTTACTTATGGTGATGTCAGATCTTTAATTTAAAAAATGCCACTTTTAGAAAGTTGGCATTTTCCTGCCTTTGCCATTGAGTGCCTGCAGCCTATCACTGGATGTAGTTGTGAGTTGAGCTTTGTGCATTCCTCCTAGACAGCCACACACAATAGAAAGCTGTGATGTGCCTGGATGGGCCATCACTGGCAGGATGAAAGGGCAGAACTGGGCACATCCCTTCTTACACTTTAATAGGCTGTGTGCTGCCTTCACACAAAGTGCTGTATCCAACCCATGCTCCATCACTATCGGCCTGATCTTGTGACTTTCTCCCATTTGTGCACGACCACATAGGGGTGACTGATACTTTAGGCTTTTGACACTGTTTTCACTTAATCATTTACAATTGCGTATCTCTGGTTATACTGATTGGATTTTGGTTGTTATGGTTTTGTTTTGTTTATTAAAATCTGCCCTGTTGTTCTGAATTGGTGTGGGATTTTTCTTGTGTTGTGTTTTCACTTTATTACTGTTTGAAGTGCTGCATAGATACTTTGCATATTACCTCTAAGTTAAGCCTATCTGCTCTGTCCCAAGCTACTAGAGGGTTGAGCCCAGGTTAATTTAGTGTTTGCTTGTGCCTCACCCTGACGAGAATTGTAGTTGCTGATTGAGTATGGGTTTCAACCCCCTCAGTCAGTAACACAATGTCTCATATATATGCAATATCTTTAGAAGAAACAAACAACTTGAAGTAAAGCAAAGATTGCATTGTTAACCATTCACTGCCATTTGGCATGATACTGACTTTTTAAAAGTATCACTGTGGTTTGGTATTGTTAGAGACTACTAATAGGCATTTAGGAAGTATGTCTTAGAACCGAGGCACATAGATTTGATTAGGTCATGACAGCCATCTAATCTCAAGCATGCTGGCTACCATGCTACTGGCAGGGAGGAAGCACTGCCTGTGAAGTTAGGTTTTTACAAAAAAAGGGAATATAAGCCCCAAGCATAATTAATAGAATTGAGATGGAAGGATACTTTCAAGCAGCTGAGAAAAGGAAGGTGAGGCTAAAATGCTCCTGTGGGCTGATCCAAGATATGAATGGTAATGCCTCAAGCCATTGGACGAAGGTTCCTGAGCCAAAGAAGCCAATGACTGAAAGTGGCCGAACTAATGACCCTTCCTTTATTTATAGAATGAGCATTGAATACAATGGTCCTTATTCACAAAAGCCAAAATACTTCTTTATGTACTTCAAAATGCAATTCACAGACCTCCAGAGAGACATCTTCACATTTCCTATCTTTGTGGAAAGAGATCTTCACCCCTGGGCAGAAGGTCTCCTCACACCTAGTTTTAGAAGTTTTAGTAGTAAAAGGGAGAGGGGCATGGAATACTTTCTGGACAACAGCGAATAATCACTATAAAATGGGTGTGGTTTAGGGCAATTAAAGGAAGTGTTTAGGGACTAACATGCCAAACCTAAAACACATCTTATAATTAGTAAGACTATTTCTATACACAAAACACACCCATACATTTACTTCAGTAGGACTACTGACAAAACAGACTTAAATATACTCAAGCCTAGTATTGGAGTAAGTCAAGCACCACCCTTGGTCAACCACTGGTACTGCAACATAGAATATAATAAAAATCAATGAAGACTGGAAGTAACACTAACACATGGAAAAACATGTTAAATAAAGAACATTTTGAATGAAACTTTTTTTAAATTAAATTTACATTTTCTTAATATAAATAGCTGAAAGTAAAAAGGAATGTTTTTTAAATATATATAGCATTTTAGAAAAATATATTGTAAACAATAACCCAGTTTGGAAAAATATAAATCACAAATACAATGATACATAATGCATCAAAGAATGTGACACATTCACCACAAATACATTTGTAAGCGGTATGGAAGGAAAAATATGATTTAATTTAAGAAAGAATATTTGAAATAAAAATTAAAAAATCAAGTTAAAACTAGTTTTAGTGCTGGTATGTTGGCTGTAGGTCACTTTGGTAATTGGAAGTGAATAGGAGTTAAGGAAATATGTTTGAATATGTTGTATTTAAAATATATATATATATATATATATATATTTATATTGAAAATTACATTTCTTAAAATTCCCTATTACTATCTACAGGGAGATGTCTGCTTCATTGGTAACATCTTCACAAAAGGTGGAAAAATACTAAAAGTAACTTTATGGTTGTAAAATCAGTTGGAGAATATCCAGCCCCTTGCTTCAGTGGCTGGAGACTCATTTGGCATCATTATAATTGTGGCAGTCTGAGGACTGCCACACTCGCGTTGACGGTCGGACCGCAGCACTTCAGGAGGTCTGACCACCCAATTGCAATCCTGGTGGGTGGACCCGCCAGAGGACTGCCGTCCCCACCGGAAACATGGTTCCTGATGGCATAACTGCAGTTAGAGTTGTACTCAGCCAGAGAGGTGCTGAACTCAACACCCCCTGGCTGATTACAACTCCCCTCACTGCTAGCCTTTACATGGCAGTTTCACGAAAATGGAAAGGCTGGCTGTGAGGTTGTGCATGGGGCCACAGGGGGGGCCCTGTACTGCCCATGCATGGGCATTGCAGACAGTGTGCATTCCAATGGTTCAGGTCAGCCCCCTCGGTGCTACGAGATAGCTCTCAGCTCTTTAAGGGAGCTGAATGCTATCTCGTAGCACTGTTCTTGTTGGTCTGACTGGTGGGAATGCTCTATTGCAATGTTAGGGCAGGGGGGTGCCACCGCCATGGCGGTGGCAGCCTCCCCGCCATTGTGGTAGTCCTAAAGTGGGACTGCCAAACTTGTAATGAGGCAGATAAGTCTCATAGACCATGATGAATTACATCCAAGAGTAGATCTAAACCTAGGTGTAGGTGTGGCTCTAAAATTGTGGAGATCTCTGTTTGCAAATGTACTTTGTGAATAGCCCCACAATTGTTAGTCATAATGATGCAAGAGCTATTGTACATCAGATTAAAAAACTGCACATTCATTTGATTGAATATGGATAGCAGCTGTATCTAAGTAGACTCTGTGCAGTACTCCCCTTTCTGTCAGTGCCTCAAGTTTGTTGAGATTTTCTTGCTAGTGGGTAGACTCTATACAGTACATATCCGGGACCCCTCTGATGTGCACCAGTGGTGTTTTCTATGTATGGTACGGTTCAAATAAAAGAAGGTAAGCAGATATATGTGCACCTCTAACATTTGTCACACTCTATGTTAGACCCAGTGTTTTGTCCTGTGATGTATCAACATCCTTTCAAGCAATCACTCAAAAGGGTATCTGGGAGTAGTTTGCTGCAACATGAGGAGTAAGAGGTGTTATTGAAATGATACCAATGTGATTGCTACTTTATCAGCCACCTAAAAAGTACTTTAGAAGAGCTATTAAAATCCTTACACAATACAAAACAATTTTGCAATCTGAGCTCTCAGGTTGCTCATTTCCACAAGCCTTTTTTGAGGATTTGAGGATGCTGATCAACAGGGGCATAGAAGACAATACATTTCTGGGAGGGACAGCCTTTGGGACTTTTCAATCGCCCCTATACAAATCACTTGTTGTTTGCGAGCTGCAGGCTCAGATAAATGTACACAATCATATATATTGGAAGTGAAATAGGGAGAAAGGAAGGTATGTTGTCACAGTCTGAAAGTATATTTTATTGTTATTTACATTCACAGAGTAATAAGCTCAAATGTGAAAGGAACATGTTGATTAACCTTGCATCTCTGTGAACCAAGCAAATAAAGGTAGGAGGGTAAACAAGAAGAACATACCCTTGGCGCCCACACCCACCATGCCCCTTGTCTCACGCCAATTGGAACCGCACTGGAGATATCAAAAGCGATTAGGTACAACAGTTGTAAACTGTGCTAAGAAACCTTAGTTCTAATAACACTTCTACTCCTGTGTGTGATCTTGGGCAGCTCAGCTCCACATCAGTCATAACTGGAAGCATTTCAACTGAAGAAGCTCTTGGAGTTAAAGGCTATATAAGACTTGGGATTCTGTAATCCCTGTATAAATGGTACTCACTAACTTCTTTAGAATCAGCTATGTGTGATGCACTGAGTCACTACTTATAAAGAAAAGACATTCACTGATTATAAAGAAAATGACTATAATAAGGTTATTACTGTCAAGTTCTGACATCACAATGCCTTCTGCCAGAGCTAGCAGCCAAGGTGAAAAGCAGATCAGGTCTCAGAGCATAATTAACGCAGCTGTTTAAAGCAACTAACAGGATGTTGTTTTTCTTTCGTCTGCTCTATTTTAATAGTTTGCAATGACAGAAGCTATGCACTAAGGTGTTTAGTGGTTTCTGGGAAAGTTGATAGTGTGACCATGTATTATATTAGGTAGAGTACCCCCTGGGTACATAAGGATATTGCAAGTCTCCTTGGAGTTCATACCTTATGAACAAGATCTATTGCCTTTACCAATGTGTTTCAGCCATGTATACACTATAGTGACTATCTATTCAGCATGGCTAAAAGTTAATGTCATAAAGGAGAATGATGTGTCATAGTGTTGTTGATTAGTGTGGTGTAGTGTCATGGAGTAAGCAGAGTGTTGTAGAATGAAGTAGTAAACTAGCTCTAAAGGTACAAGGGTCCCTTGAGTAAAATACAACACCACTCCAGTAAACAATGATGTTAAAGTAGTATCCAAATGGAAGGTTTCATGCATTTATTCAATCAAAATCTAAAAGATCAAATGTAGTGGGAAACCATCAACAGGGGAAATCAAGAAAGACTTTGGTATTCAGACATTACACAAGTTGTCTGGATGACCCAATGTCACCAATTACAAGAAAAATGTAAAAAGTAACCAGTATAGCACAGTGGTTCGCATCCACAATAATGATTTACAAGCTTTTGTAGAGAGCCATCCGGGCTCTCCCAAACTTTGTAGCAGCTGTGGGTCAAAGGGGGTTGGGCAACTGGTGAATTAATAAAAGGGAGAGCCGTTGACCCCAGTGGCAGTTCTCTACAGAAGGACGATTAGTGTCTGTTCAGGCTTTATTGGTGTCCCACAGCTGCACCTCCGTCACCCTCTACATTGGTGACGAGGAGGTTACCACCTGATGTTGTGCTGTGCCCCACAGCCCTGGGGCATCGGCGTGCCACTTACCTCGGTGCTCCGCTCCCTGGGTAGCGTGTGCTGGTGGAGGCTGTGGCGCAGGGATGTGCGCACCCGGTGCTTGTCACTGCTCCTCTGGATGGTGAGCTGCTGTGAGTAGGGGCCTCCGGTCGTTGAGGTGGGCCGGCCGCTGCAATAGGATCACCGGAAGGAGGTGACGCTCTGTGGTCAGGCCGACCCAGACACACGCTGCCGGCTGGTGAGCGGCCCCGCCCCGCTGCTGCCCCGCTGTGAACACGAGGCATCGTGATTTGGGAAATCCCCATCCAGCGCTGGACCGTGGCCACTCTCTGGGGCAGGATACGGTTTTGGGAAAAAAATCAATAAAGCATGGAAAAAAAATTAACAAAACAGAAGACACACGAACACGACGAAAAATTATGGAAGGTGTCTGACTTAAGAAGGACTGCAGCCAGCAGGTCACATATACACTGTGTACACTGGTACACCTTATCCAAGGTGTACAGAGGGCTAGTGCAAAACAAAACAAAAAAAAAGAAGGGGAGCAAGAAGGAAGAAGGCAAGCCACAGGGGAAATCTGACGTTTTCTCACCTCTAGGAAGGGGACTCCTGCAGCACAGACACCGGCCGGCAGGGCCACAAAACGAGTGGCGCCAGTGGTGACAGATATTTACAATGAGCTTGTTGCAGCAGAACCAGCCGCCTTCACCACCCACCGTGGGAGTCCACTCATCGGTGGCAGAGTTGCCCCCTTCAGCCAGCTGGCGGATCCTGCAACGGCAGCCCCTGGATGGTGCCATTGGCTAGGCCGGCAAGCCAATTACTTCTGTGTGCCACAAGGGAGATGGATGGTGCAGTGCGTAGATCCCTGATGTTACACAAGGGTGGGGATGAACTGTACGAGCTCTTCAGCACCCTCCCAGACACCGGTGCGGCCAATGACTTTGATGCGGCAGCCGCTGCACTGAACCCGTATTTTGACCCCCAATTGAAACCGGACTATGAAAGGTTCAAGCTACTGTATTTTGACCCCCAATTCAACCGGGACTATGAAAGGTTCAAGCTACGCCAAGCGCAGCAAACCGACACTGAGTCAGTTGATTTGTTCTATGCCAGATTGAGGAAATTAGCAAGTACCTGTGTCGGCCTGAACCAGCACAAAGAGATCCGTGCATTGATTATTCAGGGATGTCGTTCCAACATGCTTCGGAAACTAATACTACAACAGCAGGGTAACAGGTTGGATGATATACTGATCCTCGCCTGCTCGCATGAGCTCTCGGCCACACAGGCAGATGCGAAGGTCGCTGCAAGAGGGCAGGCCTCGTTCGCGTCTTGAGCTGTCAGGCACCCCTTGGTGAAGGAGGAGAAAGTAGATGCTCTACAAATGTGTCCAGTCAGACCGAAATTGCCACGTTCCCAAAAACAGAGTGAAAGAGAGTGCAGGAGCTGCGGCTACGACCACAAAACACCAGGCATGTGCCCCGTGAGGGGAAAGACCTGCAACAAGTGCGGGAAGATGAATCACTTTGCCAGAGTGTGTTGCGCTGGCCAGTTCAGACAAAAAACCACACCGGAAAAGACTGATACAGTGAGACAGCTGAAACCTGGGGATGGCACGGATGGTGGCGCAGGAAGGTCAGGAAGTGGAAGATATGAAGACAATGAAGAGGAAGACATTTTTGTCATTTCATTCACCGGAGGGAGGCAACAGAAGCGATGCCCGCCCTCCCCATGTGCAACGTGGACATACAAGGCACTATGGCGATGGTGTTGATTGACACGGGGCGTTGGTCAATCTGATGGACAGTATGCTGTAAGACCAGCGGTCCCCGAAACCACCACTAGTACCCTGCACACAAAGATCGACACCTACAGGGGGAGGGAGCCGCTCCCACTGTGTGGTGTCATTGAAGAGGAGGAACTTAACCAGGGTCGCTCGATGACAACCAAATTTTATGTGGCTAAAGAGAACAGGGGTACCCCCCTCGGATGCCACACAGCCGAGGACCTGGAGCTTGTTTTCTTTGCACATCAGGTTCACAACATGCATGCAGAGGCCATACTTGATGACTTTCCACAACTATTTGTTCTAAAGCTCAAGTGGAAGCAATTCGAGCTGCACATTGACCCTGCAGTGGCCGCCACTGCACTGCAGCATCGCCATGTTCCTTTTCATCTCAGACTTGCAGTAGAGAGAAAGCTGCAAGCTCTGGAGGGCCAAGGGGTGATTGAGAAAGTTACGAGGCCTACCCCCTGGGTATCACCATTGGTGATCGCACCAAAACCCAAGCAACCAGGGGCCATTTGCCTATGTGTCGACATGCGGCTGCTGAATCATGCCATCAAGAGGGAACGGCATATCACACCTACGATGGACGAAATTGGCGCAGACTTGAACGGTGCCCAATGGTTCTGTAAACTTGACCTAAATTCTGACTAACATCAGCTGGAGTTAGCCCCGGACAGCAGGAACATCACTACCTTCTCCACGCATGTGGGACTACGGTGTTTCAAACGACTCAGTTTTGGCGTGTCGTCGGCCGCTGGCGTTTTTCAGAATGCTATTGGAGAGACACTGTCTGGTCTGGAGGGAGTGCTGAACTTAAGTGACAACATTCTGATCTTCTCAGAGACGCTGGAAGATCATCACAGCCGATTGAGGGCCACACTGCAGCATTTGTCTGACACAGTTCTTACACTCCACAGAAAGAAATGCGCGTTTTACCAGAACTCTGTTGAGTTTTTCGGTCACATTTTCTCCCGGGAAGGGGTGAGAGTGGACCCCAAGAAGGTGGAAGCCATTTGCAGTGCACCAGTTCCGTGAAATGCCACCAAAGTCAGAAGCTTCCTGGGGATCGCGACATACTGTGGCCTTTTCATACCCCATTTGGCGATGTTGGCGGAACCCCTGCTATGGCTAACAAAAGCGGATTCCAAATGGGACTGGAGTTCGGACGCGAGCAAGGCGTTTCAGGATGTGAAGGGGGCGCTGCTGGATAACGTGACAATGGACTACTTCCACCCCAGGAAAAGGACTGAACTGGTTGTGGATGATAGCCTGGTTGGGTTAGGGGCGGTGCTACTGCAGGAGCAGTGTGACCAGGAGTGGGTGCCTGTGCTGTACGCAAGCCGAGCCCTGTCAGTGGTGGAGGCACGGTATGCACAAATTGAAAGAGATGCACTGGCAATCTGCTGGGCCTGTCAGCATTTTCACTTGTACCTTTACGGCCAGGAACTCCAGGTTATAACGGACCACAAACCCTTTGTGTCACTCTTTGCGGGATCCACACGGCTGGCTCCCCCGAGAATTGAATGTTGGGCTGTTTTGCTTCAGGCGTGTAGGTTCGAGGTTGCCTACTGGCCGGGAGTAAACAACCCAGCTGATTACTTGCCGCAACATCCCCCTGTGTATCAATCTTATGAGGGGTCTGAAGATGAAGAAGGAAGAATGGAAAGCTTTGTGAAGATGGTGGTTCATGCGGACTGTCCTGTGGCCGTCACACTCGAAGAGATAGCAGAGGCGTCTATGAAAGACCTGGCAATTGGCCGAGCCAAGGATGCGTTGAGCAGCAGGGGTGGAAGCGCTTTCTAGAAGGCATAAGGTCACTTGACCAAGAGGAACTTGGGGCCATACAAGGACTCTGGAGAGCAAGAGATGAACTGTCAGTGGGGAGTGATGGGCTTTTGTTGCAGGGTCTGAAAATAGTGCTTCACGGCACCTAAGGGACCGGGTGGTTGACCTAGCTCACCAAGGACATCAAGGAGCCGCTAAGACCAAAGCTCGCCTAAGGGCCAAAGTATGGTTCCCAGGCATGGATGCTAAGATAGATACTCTTGTTGCAAGGTGTCACTCCTGTGCCATCACTGCAATTGATAAACCCACCACCTGTGTGATTACGGAGCTGCCGAGCTCCGGGCCATGGTCGAAGGTCAGTATGGATTTTGGAAGTTTTCCTGATGGGAGGCTGATGGTGGTTATGATGGACTTGTGTACCCGATTCACTCCGGTGGAGTTAGTGGCATCAACTGCTTTTGAAAATGTCAAATCCATCCTGGAGAAAACATTTGCATTGTTTGGCCTGCCTGATGAGATTTGCACCGATAATGGTCCGCCGTTCCAGGGTCAAGAGTTTCGAGATTACTTGGGCTTCCTGGCAATCCGCCACCAAAAGATCACGCCCTATTGGCCACAAGCCAATGGCGATGTAGATCGATTCATGCAGACTCTGAACAGAGCGTTTCGGATTGTAGTGGAACAAGGAGAGGATATCGAGTGGTGTATGCATACATTTTTGCTGGCATATAGGCAGGTGCCTCACAGCTCCATTGGCTGTGCCCCAGCAGTTCTGATGTTTAGACAGCCCCCAAGGGACTGTATTCCAGCTGGGCTAGAATGGGAACTGACCGAATTGAATATGGAAGCAGCCCAGCAGAGACGGAGATTGACTAATCAAAGTGCCAGTAATAGGAGAAGAACCCGGTGTTCGGATCTTCAGGTGGATGATGTTGTGTGGTGAGAAACCGATGTCCGAGTGGAAAGTTTCAGACTCCATATGAGTCAGGACAGTGGAAGGTGATCCGAATAAAAGGGACCTTGGTGACTTCCCGAAGTGGTGGGCGGCAAATAACCCGGAACGTATCATGGTTCAAGAGGGTTGAGGTCTCCTGCGAGAATGACGGAGATGATGCCCCTACCGAAAATGAAGATGGGAGTGAGGAAGTTCCAGCGCCAGAAGAGATGGGCGGTCCGCCGGCTCGGGAGTCTGAGCCTGGGTCAACGACAGGTGATGTGGGTTGCAAGGAGACCACTGGTCGGAGTGAGAGGTATCATTTGTGACCTAATCCTGCACCCAGCCAGAGACTGATGGACTTTGCATGTTGATGTGGTTCTGTTGGTTTCTGTGAATGAATATTAATGTAGTGGGAGTTTACATGCTTAAATCATTCTTCAAGGGTCTACCTTTTTCCTTTTGTGTTTCCTCTTTTTTCTCTTTTGCCTCCTTCTGTTTCAGGGTGTTTTTCTTTCCTCTGGTGTTTGTTTCGTTTGAAACTAAAACCTGTCAGGGATGTAGAGAGCCCCTCCCACACTTTGAAGCATCCATGGGTCAAAGGTGGTTGGGCTACTGGTGAATTAATAAAAGGGAGAGGCATTGACCCTGGCAGCAGTTCTCCACAGAAGTACGACTGGTGTCTGTGTAGGCTTTATTGGTGTTCCACAGCGGCATCCCGTCACCCTCTACAGCTTTGATACTCTGGCTTTTAAATGAATGATTCAAATAGTGAATCATGACCTCATTAGCTCATAGTACCTATGCTTATGACAACTTATATTCAATATCACAAATTCAAGTCAAGTTACTATGGCCAACGACGTTTCAATCCCCTAGACAAGTATCAGGATCATCCTCAGCATTAATTGAGCCTGGGATCAGACTCACGTCTCACATGAGTAAGAAGGCAATCAATGCATATCTGAATCTCTAATCAAGCACTAATGCCATTAAGTAGTAGTAGTAGAGTGGAGTAATGTCAGAGTGGAGTAGACTGTCAAAGAGTGGAGTGGCAGAGTGTTGTAGAGTGGAAAGGCATAAAGAAGAGTGAAGTGGCATAGAGAGAGTTTAGTAGAGTGTTGTTGAGCATAGTACATTCTTGCATAGTGGAGTAGCATAGAGGGTCGTAGAGTGGAGTGGCATGGAGTGGAGTATCGTAGATTTAAATGGCATAGAGTAGAGTGGTATAGGGTGGTGTAGTGTGTCGTAGAATAGAGTGGAGTAAAGTGGAATGGGGTGGAGTATAGGGAGTTGCATAGAGAGTCACACAGTGGAGAAAGTGTTGTAAAGCGGCAGTAGAGTTTAATGGAATAGAGTGTCAGAGTTTAGTATCTTGGAGTGTAATATCAGAGTGAAGTGTCAGAGTGGAGTTGAGTGGTCTAGAGTGAAGTGGCATAGAGTACAGTGGTGCAAAGTAGATTGGCATAGAGTGACTGGGTGCAGGGTGCATTGTTTTGAGTAAAGTGGCATAGAGTGCATTGGTGAAGATTCACTGGTTTAGAGTAGAGTGCAGTAGCATGGAGTGGTGAAGAGTAGATGGATGCAGATTGTAGTGGCATAGCATAGATTGCAGAGGTGCAGAGTGCTGTGTATTAAAGTGATGCGGTGCATGGTAGAGTGAAGTGGTGCAAGGCAGAGTAGAGTGGTGTAGAGTGCAGTGGTGGAGTGCAGTGGTGGAGTGCAGTAATGCAGAGTAGAGTGGCATAGAGTGCATTGGTTTAGAGTGCAGTAGAGTGGCATAAAGTTGAGCGGTGCAGAGTAGAGTGCCGTGGCGCAGTGTAGAGAGGAGTATTATTCAGTGGCAGAGTGCAGTGTTGCAGAGTAGAGTGCCATAAAGGGCAGTGGTGTAGAGTAGAGCGGCATAGAATGCACTGGTGTAGAGTGCAGTGATGTAGAATGCTGCAGAGTAGAGAAGAGTGGAGTAAAGTACAGTGGTGCATAGTAGAATAGAGTGGCATAGAGTGCAGTGGCATAGAGTAGATTACTGTAGAGTATAGTGGTGAAGAGTAGTGTTGTAAAGTAGAGTATATTGATGTAGAGTGCATTAGCATAGAGTGTTGCAGGGCCGATTGGAGTGGTGCAGGGTAGATTGGACTGGCATAGCATAGAATGGAGTTGCACAGAGTACAGTGGCATAGAGGAGATGGTTTCAAAGTAGAGCGAAGTGCCCTAGAGTGGAGTGGTGTAGGGTACATTAGAGTGCTGTAGGGTGGTTTGGCATAGAGTGCACTGGCGTAGAGTGGAGTGGTACAGAGTAGAGTGCATTAATGGCATGCAGGTGCTTCAACCAGAGCTCGTCAGCTTGTAGGCTCCTGTGAGCCTTCATAAACAGGAAAAACAGAAAGGGAGCACTCTGTCTCACATTCCAGCATGTAGTCAGCCCCAATGCATCATGGTAAATGCAGTACATGTTTGTTTTGTATCTATAAAGTAAGCTAAGGTTTTTCACCTTCGTAGGTGCAACATGGCCTGTAAATATCTTGACACGTGTTTCTGGGTACAGCCCTTCATCAGCAGAGAGCAACTTTGTCTGTGGGGTTGCTGGAAATGCTGACAAAATTTGTCTCAGGTTTATGTACCACTCACTGGCACACAGGTTCTTCAACCAGAGCTTGTCAGCTCCTTGGCTCCAGGGGGCCTTCATAAACAGGAAAAAAGAGAAAGGGAGCATTCTGCCTGACACTCCAGCATGTAGTCAGCCCCAATGCATCATGGTAAATGCAGTACAAGATTGTTTTGTATCTATAAAGTAATCTAAAGTTTTTCACCTTAGTAGGTGCAGCAAGTGCTGTAAATCTCTGGACACGTGTTTCTGGGTTCAGCCCTTCATCAGCAGGGAGTAGCTTTGTCTGTGGGGTTGCTGGAAATGCTGTAAAAATTTGTCTCAGGTTTATGTACCACTTACTGGCACGCAGGTGCTTCAACCAGAGCTCGTCAGCTCGTTGGCTTCAGGGGGCCTTCATAAACAGGAAAAAAAGAGAAAGGAAGCATTCTGCCTCACACTCCAGCGTGTATTCAGCCCCAACGCATCATGGTAAATGAAGTACAATATTGTTTTGTATCTATAAAGTAATCTAAAGTTTTTCACCTTAGTAGGTGCAGCAAGTGCTGTAAATCACTGGACATGTGTTTCTGGGTTCAGCCTTTCATCGGTAGAGTGCAGCTTTGTCTCTGGATTTGCTGGAAATGCTGCCAGAATTCATCTCAGGTTTATGACCCACTCACTGGCATGCAGATGCTTCAACCAGAGCTCATCAGCTCGATGGCTCCAGAGGTCCTTCATAAACAGGAAAAGCAGGAAGGGAGCACTCTGCCTCACACTCCAGCATGTAGTCAACCCCAATGCATCATGGTAAATGCAGTACAAGTTTGTTTTGCATCTATAAAGTAATCTAAAGTTTTTCACTTTACTAGGTGCAGCAAGTAATGTAAATCGCTGGACACATGTTTCTGGGTTCAGCCCTTCATCAGTAGAAAACAGCTTTGTCTGTGGAGTTGCTGGAAATGCTGTCAAAATTCATCACAGGTTTATGTACCACTCACTGGCACACAGATGCTTGAACCAGAGCTCGTCAGCTCGTTGGCTCCAGGGGGCCTTCATAAACAGGAAAAACAGAAAGGGAGCACCTTGCCTCACACTCCAGCATGTAGTCAGCCCCAATGTATCATGGTAAATACAGTATAAGTTTGTTTTGTATCTAAAAAAGTAATATAAAGTTTTTCACCTTAGTAGGTGCAGCAAGTGCTGTAAATCACTAGCCACATGTTTCTGAGTTCAGCCCGTCATCAGTAGAGAGCAGCTTTGTCTGTGGGGTTGCTGGAAATGCTGCCAAAATTCGTCTCAGGTTTATGTACCATTCACTGGCACGCAGAAGCTTCAACCAGAGCTCGTGACCTCGTTGGCTCCAGGGGGCCTTCATAAACATGAAAAACAGACAGGGAGCACTCTGCCTCACACTCTAGCTTGTAGTCAGCCCCAATGAATCATGATAAATGCAGTACAAGTTTGTTTTGTATCTATAGAGTAATCTAAAGTTGTACACCTTAGTAGGTACAGCAAGTGCTGTAAGTCTCTGGACACATGTTTCTGGGTTCAGCCCTTCATCAGCACAGAGCAGCTTTGTCTGTGGGGTTGCTGGAAATGCTGCCAAAATTCATCTCAGGTTTATGTACCACTCATTGTCACTTCAACCAGAGCTCGTCAGCTGGTTGGCTCCAGGGGGCCTTCATAAACATGAAAAACAGAAACGGAGCACTGTGCCTCACACTCCAGCATGTAGTCAGCCCCAGTGCATCATGGTACATGCAGTAAAAGTTTGTTATGCATCTATAAAGTAATCTAAGGTTTTTCACCTTAGTAGGTGCAGCAAGTGCTGTAAATCTCTGGACATGTGCTTCTGGGTTCAGCCCTTCACCAGTAGAGAGCAGCTTTGTCTGTGGGTTTGCTTGAAATGCTGCCAAAATTCATCTCAGGTTTATGTACTACTCACTGGTACTAAATTAAAAACATTGTTTCTATCACATTGTTATTCTTAAATATCTGCACATTTCATTTACAGACATTTACATTTTGTTGTGTGGTAGAAAAAAGTAGCTTCCACCAGCCTTCCTCCAGCACACCCCAGTAGCCAGCATGATTGTCATATAAATCCTCTCACTTTAAACCCCTAACAAGAATCATAAACACCAAACTCTGTGGGAAAATGCAGCCTATCATTTGACCTTATTCTTTGAATGCACAGCAAGTGTGACAAGATAAGAACAAGGTTTTAAGGGCTGTTTAAATAAATCAAACACTGATGGAAGGATACTGTAAACATGAGATGCTCTATGAGAGGGACAAACTCAAACTGGACAGCCTAAAACAATTACAGCTAGCAAACAGAAACCAAGCAAATGTGAGCTATAAACCACAAAGCAAATGGTAAGCAATGGTCAGTATGCATTACCAGGAAAGCTTTCTATAATGTCCCCTAAATATTTTTAGCAAACCAGATAGGCTTCGACCTAATGTAATCAGCCTTTGGCCTTGTTCCTCTATATGATTATGGGACTCCTCTGTGACTTGCAATATCCTTATAAGGTAGAACAGGGGGTACTTTATCCCTCATGCTAAGAACTGTATACTCAAAGTTATAACCTCATGCAAGTCTGGGTGCACCTGCACACTGAACCTCCATACCCCTTTCTCTTGGAACTGTGCACCATTTGCCACCCCTACCGCACTTGGAGGGGCATCGTGTGAATGGAATATTCATAATGAATCATTTATGATACACATCAGAAGACTGGCTAAGAGATCTTGCCCTCTGTAACACAGATTCAAATATATGCAGAATTACCACTCCCTTCTTTGCGACCCAAAGATATCTGAGGTCTTCTGTGTACCTTTTTACTCCACGCTGCTGAAGTCGACAATGTTGAACCATCGACTTCTTCAAACCCAACCCACACATCAGAGTAAGGATTCTATGCCCAGGAAATAAATGCTGCCACTACTCAGAGATCTTACAGACTAGAATAAAATGTGCCATCAAACCACTGCAACAGTCAAACTGTGTCTTGCTATTTAGGGCCCTTAAACAGGTTCTTATGGGCATGAATGGCCCTCACTGTATTTTCCTGTAATGTAAAAAGTGTGCAGATTTATGTTAATACATTGATACAAACACTGTATTGTGGATGCCCTGGTCAGCTATAACCAGGGCCACTGCAATTATGCAATTGTGCGCGGCAGTGTTTTTCACTTATTTGACGCACTTGCCAAAAAATCCACCATCTGCTGCATAATCTGCAGATGTAAACAAAAAAATATTGTTTCTAGCACAAGCAGTTAAAAAATTACTAAAATGCAGTGACGTGTTGCTGCACAGTGGAAGGCCCCTTTGCAAAATATTTACTGGTAGACTTTCTTTTGCGTGTTGCTATATTTAGGTGTGAAACTGGTACTAATGAGGTGCAACCTAATCCCTGAGAGTGTTAACAAGTGCAACATGCATTGGCACAGCCAATAGGTCTTTTCTTTGGGACCTTCTAAGTGTTTAGCCAGAGCTATTGGCTTTGCCAATGTATTTCAGCTATGCTGAATAGCAGCGCGGCTACTGTACAGAATGTTGAAAAGTTAAAATAAAAAAAGTGTTATAGGCATCTTTGTTACCTAATATATAACCAATAAGACAGTGTGTACAAATGAACTACCCTATTAAAAAAGGAATTAACATAAAAAATGGCTTTTAGTTTTCTTGTCCCTACAACGCGTATTGTGAAGAAGTGAAATAAAAGTAAATTAAAAAGTTCTGACGCAGCCAGCACCAGCCGCATTACAGCTTTTTTATGGCAGGAGATAAACAGCGGGAGGGTGGCATGGAGTGGGGTGGTGTGGAATAGTGTAGAGTGCAGGGGCAAAGAGTGCAACAATGCATAGTAGAGTAGACTGGGGGGGTAGAGTGCATTGGCATAACGTAGAGTGGAGTGGTGCAGAAAAGAGGCTGGCTGGTTAGAATTTTTTGAAAACACACGAATGCCTCTAATTCCTTTATCCATAATTCAATATTTTCGTTATTTCCTTCTGCAAATTGTGTTATTTTCAGGCTTTTGTAAGCAAAAGGAGAAAATAACAGACTTTCAAAAACCTTCCTTCAGTGTTGGTAGATTTAATTTTCTATCACTGATTGATAAGCATGTTGTAGTACTTTCAGAGATCAGCTGGGAGGTTTTGGCTGCAGTATACTTATAATATGTCATTTGTAAAGTCAAGTGTATGTTACTGGATTGCCTTTTGGAGTTGCTGTGGCAATGACATGCAAATTGACAACTGCACTGCTGAAGTAGTTGGGCGGTGCAACATTTACCAGTACAGTGGTTTTCAATGATATGTTATATCTGCCACAACTTTAACCAACTGGTACAGATTAAATTGTCAAAAGCAACTCTAGCCATGTATATTTTCTCAGCACCATTATCCTAATATAGATATTGCCATTGTTCAGTCTAGGCACAGTGTATGGCCATAATAATGACCCTTTAAATACATGTCGGATAACTCGGAGCGGAGAGAATGTTTTAATGAGAGCTATGTGCAGATTGCAGGCCAAAGGTTTTAGCTATGGTGGGGTCATCTCACAATTTCATCCTTCTGAAGTTGTTAACTTGAATGCTTGTCTACAAGACCTAGTATTAGGTAGCAGCTGTACTCAAACCTCAATTTGTGGTGTGCACGTGGGGAAAAAGAATTACCCAAGGATATTTTTGATACTTTCTGCCTAGATATCGAGCAGAAAGACAGCAATGTAACAAAAGAAACTGCAGACAATATGATAGGTAAAACAAATTCATCCACAGAAAAAGTTAGAGGCAATTATGGATCACATTATACAATCCTTAAAAAGGGAACAAGAAAAAAGTTGCAAACGTGTTTTAAGACGAACAAGGGAAAGAACATGAACAATTATTTATTCTACACTAATGTGAAATTGTGTTGAAAAATCACTACAATTCTTCATTAGAGTCATCCTTTCTGTGTGACTTAGGGTTCAACCAGGTATGTACTGCTCTTAAGCCCTGAAGTCAGAAACTTGTCATTTTTCCACAAGCAGGCCCTTCTCTGATTTGACAAGGACATAACAAGAGTCCCACAGAAGCACTGTTACATGTGACAGAACATCCACTTTTAAACATGACTGCCAAGCGTTAAAAGAAAGAACCGCTGCACTTCGCAGCAGGCAGGCATATTTTCAGGGGCTACTTTCCAACAGAGCAGGTGTTTGAGATTCTCAGTGACCTATTTAAGCTTGGCTGAAAGTAAGAGAAAAGGTCCTTTGTTATAACTAACAATATGTAAGGTTTTAATCACATTATTGCTACGTTTCCCCACAGATTGTGCAAAACACACATTCTCCCACACCAACACGTCACAGATCGGAAAAAAAAAATGATTTTGAACGTTCGCTTGTAGTTAACATCTAATCTATACTCTTGGTGTCCAGTTCACATCAAAACACTGAGTCAAAAGAGTGTGATTAAGGTGTCTTGGGGAATATTAAATGGAGATGCCTGGACGATTCATTCAAGCTTCTCTTAATGGAAACGGCAGGGGATGTCTGAAAAACAATACGACCAGACACAATCATCCCTCTCCTCCTGGCTCCCTTTGTTCTTAAGGGCACTTAATGCCCACAGCTGTAAACAGGACAAACAAACAGGGCAGAGGGCGTAAGGGGCCTCCTGACTCACCTTCATTCTGTGACCATCAGATTGATGATTGGAGGCAGGTCGCCAATTGAAGTGCAGGGCCATTATAAGTAGCACTTTTGCGCGCTAATGGTCCTGTGAATCATAGAAGTGAGAAGGAAATTATATTGCCCCACACCCTCGTCACCCGTGTCCCCAAAACTCCAAAATCTAGGGGGGGTATATTCCCCACATCCCCCACACTTCCTACGCCCATGCTGATGAGAGTGGGGATGTATATCTCTTTTTCTCCTTAATTTTCTCTACCTATTGCTTTTAAACTCAAGCCCCTAGCTGCTTAAATGGGTTCATGTTCATAAATCCTCAATGTCTTTTTCTGAGCAAATAAGGGTACCTTACTTCCATACATGTCTCAGAATATCTCCAAAACCACCCAGTGTGTCTTCGAAGATCTCCCAACCTGGACCTGTTTCCTGTCGTTAGGCTACCCTTTACTACACCTTGGCTCAGGTTGGTTGAACTGCTAGCACATTTCCAGAGAAACACCTTCACTGTGGAACTTGAAGCTGAATCTTGAATATCTCACAAGGCACACTTTTCTAGGTTAGAACACATGCCTGTAAATACTGCGTTGTTGTGAGTAGCTCTTCTATTTTTTCTAGGTAGACACCTTAGAGTTTATAACCTGGAAAAACAGCAACCAGAAAATTGATGTGAAGAAGCAAACTTTGCCAAACCAATACATCTGGATTATAACTGAAATGCTTCTTCATTAATTCACCTCTACTATTCAACTACCTACTGCTGTATTCTTGCATTCAACCACGTGCCCTTCCATGATGTCACATAAATCCACCAAGGATTTAGGAGGCACTTTCAATATAAGCCAGACGTATTAGCTTGACCAACGCTTGCAACTTTGTTTGAAGGAATCTTCCTTTACACCTGCATCATTATGACGGTGTTATCTTCTCTGTGCCAACATGGACAGTGATTTATTCAGGTCCTTGACAGCAGTAAATCTCTAATCATTTCCAGAGTGAGACGGAGTAGAAGCGCTTGCAAATACCAGGGTTGTAGGTGTTCCAAATGTCCCAGGGAACTCCCTTCCTGGAAGACCGTCTTGTTAACCTTTCAGTGGGGTTTAATATTAATATTAAACATGCCTAAATGGATTCCCAAGTGCAAGGTTGTTTTTCTAAAAACTTTGCTTTTAAATATAGCCATTTGTATATGTCAATCGAATTTGCACATGGAAATGGCTTTGGGAATTGGCACCATTGTTCTGCAGAATTATTTATATGTACATCATTTACTAATGTCGAATTTTCACCTACACAGAAATTCTGCAGACAGAAATGTAACAGTAATGAGAATTAGCACATTTGCATGTTGTTAACATTGAAGGGATGCAGTTCCCAATTCCTGCATCTGCTGTGAGCCGTTCCCTTACCTTTCATGGATACATGTTTACCTTTCGCAACAGCACCGTTGCAAGCCACTAGCTACAAGGTATATTTCAATTAGCAACAAGCTGACAAATTTTGTCGGTCCTCACCAAGTTTGTAGCTTGGACCTCCCCGGAACACTGATGGATTTCCCATGTCGGCAAAACCAGATTGTGAAGGGGAAATCCTTCCAATCCCAATTCTGTAAATAAGGATTGGGATTTTCGAGCCTCCAAAATCATTAATTGTTTATTATCTAGCATTTTACTTTCTTGGCATGCTCATAAATTGTGTACGATTAAAAAAACATTGTTTAATAAACCATCTTCTTTCTGAATTTTGTCTTTATTTTGAAAAAAGTAAGATCGTAGGGCAAATGTGCTAAGACGTCTCTTGAACGCAAGTATTCATTGATTGGCTGAGTGAAAACATTACAAGAAAGACAGGTTGTCACGTGGTTGTAATCCATCACCCCAAACTGGCAACAATGTAGGTTGCACTTGTGAATGTTTTCATAAACTGCGTATCCTTTCAACTTTGAACAGACTGCTTACCAGAAAACATTTATAGACTATGAGAAGGTTACACCCATATGTTCTTGTGCTGTTCCAGGTAACTGAAGTTCACAGCAAAACCATTTAAGGACAGAGAACCCAAGGTCACCTCCAATGAACAGACATGCGCGCAGATAGTATCATGGCTAGAGTGACTACCAGTCTAGGTCTTGAAAATTATTCTAAAGGGGAATTAGAGAGCAATATCGCCTGTACAGAGGTACGAGTAAGAAATCAGGCACTATCGAGCAGGTGTAGAGTTTCATTAGCCCAAAGTCTCACTTTTCTACTTTTCTCTGTTTCATTCATTACTGTATGATTCATGTTGCCTTCCAGACAGGCCATTAAACCCCCTGGGTGACCTACACAAAAATCTTTTTTCCACATCCTTAGCTTCCCTTTGTGATTTCACCTCTACACTCTATCATAACTACAGGGGAGCAGCTAGTTATGCAAACTGCCTTGGAACAGGTCTACAGGGGTATGGAGGAAGGTGGCCTGTGGGGATGAGGATGCAGCTTTTTGTTTTAGAGGTCTGGGGGGGGAGGGGGGAGGTTTGATGTGCAGGGTGTTGTCTCCAGGCTTCTTCTTATTTGTTGAGTTATTTTTTTCTTCAAACAGTGATGGAGGAAAAAGGAAAGAGTGAGATGAAGTGGTAATCTTTGAATGTTTGGGGGTAATCCTCATATTTTGTCTTTTCACAACAGTTCCATTCATGGGTAATGGGGGCTGCAGATGCATGTTGTCGGAAGAGTCTCTGTGAAGTTTTAAAGGACTGTGGGAATGGAGACACAGGGGAGTGAAGAAAGTGGAAAAATACGTCTGTGTCAGAAGCAAAGGGGATCAAAGGCCTGTCTGTGAGGCAAAATGCATCACATAGTAATGGAAGGGAAAACGAGACTAGGCACAATTAATATTACCATATGGAATCCACACATTACCTGTCACTACTTCACAAGTGGTGAAGATGATGGGAAATTAAAATAATTGGGAGAATTTATTTTTCAGCCACATCTGTTTACACATTCAACGAGGGGTCATGCTTGGTTTAAATGCTAATTGTCTTGACATAGTAACAATTCAATTGTATAATCTTGTTCTAGTGGGAATTCAGGATGTTCTTGAAAGTTCCATATGAGGGCCCGCATGGGTAGTTCTGGAGGCTACATTAGTAAAGCTTATTTTTGTTCGCATTGCGTTGGTTTCTGCGCACTAGTGATAATAATATTACTTTTCTGATATTCATTAATCGGCAAATGCAGCGTATTGATTATATGCTCTATGTTTAGAATATTCACAATATGTTCTGAAATTGGTATTTGTACTTTTGAAGGCACAAAAGTGGGTTTAGGAGCAGAATCTGGATCTTTCTTTCACCTTTCTTTCACCTTTCGGCCGGTAAAAGCCAGCAGCGCCAACATTCCAATGTTCGCTTTGTTCACAGCAACAGCTGTGAACAAAGCCTCACGGAGCCCGAGGGGATTCTAATCCCCTCGGGGTCCGTGAGCAATTTGTTTTTTTTAAGAGAACATTCTGCCCTGAGTGGCAGAATGTTCTAATAGCCTTAGAACCTGCCGTAGCGGGCTCTACCGGCTATTAAAGGCCCTTTCCCTTGTTAAATGCCCTCGCCTTCGGCTCGGGCATTTAACTCGGGAGCGGGCCTTTAATAGCCGGTAGAGCCTGCTACGGTGGGTTCTAAGGCTATATTAACCAGTAGGACAGTGGGGCTGCTGCAGACTACCATAGAAGTTCTTTGCAGAAACCTTGGTCTGATGTGTGAACAGAATAGAGTTGATGTTGTAGGAACTATTGGGGCTGCTTCTGGCCCTCTTAGTGGATTCAGGCCACAAGCGTCAGAAAGCTGGGAAGACTGAGCTTTGTACTAGCATCTTCAGCATACTGCCAGCCCAGCGGGGGGTGTGGGTGTATGGTGCAATGTGTGGATGTGCAGTACAAGTTCTGGGGTAGATTGGATTGTGGGAATGCAGTGCAAATTATAGGAGGATAGTTAAAAAGTAGTGGGGGGTATTATATTTGGGGTAGAAGGATTTCGTATTGTAGCCACAAATGATGCATTGGTGTTTATGATCTGGGGGTGCTAAGGAGTCTGGCAATGTAGGGAAGTAAGAGGTACAATAGGGGTTGAGGTGCACTCATGATGAGGCGCTGAGAGTTCTTGGTGCTAAGGAGTCAGAGGTGCAGTGAGGTCTGGGTGTACAGTGTAGGTCAGAGTGAAGTATGATCTGTGATACTGCTTTTGTGTTCAGTGTACACTGATATGTGTGAGTGCAGTGAGGCCAAGATTAATGTAATGCTGGCTGTGGGCCCAGAGAGCAGTGACTACAGAGTTGCCCGGGCGCTGGAACCTGGGTATGTGCAGTGGGCTCTGGAGGTGTAGAAGAACTGGATGAAGTGCCATCAGTGAGGTCTGTGCGTGATTTGGACTATGGAGTAAGGTGTTGTAAAAGACTGTGGGTGAAATTTGTCAAGACTTTGCACCGCATTATTGTCAAAGTTGCCTAATTTGAGCTACTCTTTGTCAAGGGGTCATTCCATGGGTGCTACATGGGCATTCCCATGGGTTTTGATGAAAAATCCTAATCACTAACATTAGTAGACAGGGCAATGAGTCAAAAATGTACACTTCCTCGACACAAGCGCAAGGTTTGAGAAAAATATTATTTTCTTGAAAGTTTCGAGCTTTCCATGTTCAGCACACATACAAAGTGGGAAAATAATTAAAGCATGGTTTTTGCAGTGGAAGGGTTGTCTCCCAGTACAAAATCTATGCTTGGCAGAATGCATACCGTCTGTGCTGGTGCAAGGCAATCAGAAGTAACTCAGCAATAGAAAAGAAAAAAAACAGCACCATATCTGTAGGTATGGCATTATTTCTGTCTTTCTCATTGACTTTAGTTGCTGCACTTCGTTGCACCAAAAATTAGTAAATCGGCCCCACAGTGTGCAGCAATGTCTAGGAGATCAGCTGGAAGGAATATATACTGTGTAGCTCTGTGAATGTACCTCTTTCCTGTACCATAGGCCTGCTTGTGCTGGGGGAGGGAAGGAGGCATTATGAGAGGAGCCTCCACTGAAATATGTAACAGAGTAACATTAATATGTAAACCAGTGGGAGTGGACGTCCACAGGAGGAAAACCTGCTCACATCCAATGATGGTGTAGTTGGTGTAAAACAGGTAATCTAGACAGAAACTAGATCAAGTTTGTTCATAATAATTTATTTTTAAAATCTGTAGCCTCCTTCTCAAGTGTGATATTGGCAGAGCAGGGATATGCAACATTATGTAGTAGTGCTGCAGCCCTTCAATCATTTTCCTAGATTACTTCCATTATCAAATACAGGCAAACTCTTCTTGATAGGTCTCTGCTTTCATCCAATCTCTATGCCCCTTCTATGTGTGCCAAAGGGAAGGTGTAGGTGCAAATAAATGACAATTAATCATCCATTCGACAGATACAGGCTCAGTGTCCTGAGGAATTTCCAGGGCAGCGGTGTATTTATCCTTTGAGCTTTCCTCAAGACAAGACCAGAGTGTTCCTTTTCTGATGCCAGTTAACAATGGTGTGTTTGTAACTTAATAAAACATGAAAATAGGACAAATTGTAAAGAAATATGGGCCAGATGTATCATCACGGCCCTTTGCGAGTCGGAAATAGCGCTTTTTAAGAAATCGCTATTTCCGACTCGCAAAGTGCCATGTATCACACTTGCGATTCGGTAATAGCGATTTCTTAAAAATCGCAAATGCTATTACCGAATCCCAAATTGCAACACCGGCCCCATTCGCAGCTATGGGCCTGTTGGCCCATAGCTGCAAATTTTTTGCATTTCCAAAATTGCGATTTCTGAACCAGAAATCGCAATTTTGGAAATGCAAAAGCCCAGGGTGCTGGGGGCCTAAGGCCCCCTCTGCTGCACCCCAAAAATGTTTTGGGGGCATGTAAGGTGCACACATGCCAAAAGGGCATGTGTGCTTTACATGTTCAATTTAAAAATGCATTTTAACTGCATTTTTAAATTTTGCACCAGGTTACCACCTGGTTTCATATCATGGTATTTTGCATGTGCAAAATGCCATTCTGCTAAAAAAAAATTGCAGCATCGCCTTGTGATGTGGATTTTGAGAATCGCAAATTGCGACTCGCAAAACCAGGTCGCAACGCAAGAAATCGCAATTTAAGCGATTTCTTCTTTGTGGTCTGCGAATGCCTTTCATGCATTGCAGACCACTTTTTTGCACTCGCAAAAGGCCAAATTTTGCGATTCGCACCGTTTGCGAGTGCCAAAAAATTACATACATCTGGCCCTATATGTCCAACACAACAGCATTCTTAGACCATTTGATATCAGTGACAACATAAGACAGCAGATCATAGTTGGGATCATTTTTACAGGCATGTGCTGTTTGGCAACTACTAGACTTACCTAGCACCAACCAGAGAGTGTGGTCCAGTGTTTCCTGTTGACTATGGGTCACATTTGTTCCTTCTGGATTGCATCCAATACCTGTGCTTCAAGTAGGATCCAGTTAGGTGTTTTTACTCCAAAATGCAGGTTCTTTCTACAACTTTTCCTTCCAAATATGAGCTCAGCAGGTGGAACAACTGTAGTTCTGTGGGACATGTCATTGTGCTCATGCAGTGTCGGGCAAAGAACACCAGTGAAGGAGATCCTGGTGGTTTTGAAAGTACCGCTTACTGAGTAGCCATTAAATGTTTCACTGTACCACTGACTTGAGATCAAAGTGGTGTTATTTTTCAGTGCATGAAACTCAGGGGCATATTTTTACTTTTTGGTGCAAAAACTTCACTAACGCAGTTTTGCATCAAAAAGTTTTGCACCAGCTTGCACCATTCTTGAGCGCCAGTCGGGCACCATATTTATGGAATGGTGCAAGCCGGTGCAGAGGGTAGGCTAGCATAAAAAAAATGATGTTAGCCAGGTGGGTGTGGCAGTATGGGAGAAAGGCGTTTTGGACCAAAAAATGACATTAGGCAGGTTAGAGTAAAAAAAAAATGACTCCAACCAGCCTAGCATCATTTTCTGACGCAAAACCACATCCATACCACCTGACTCCTGTCTTAGAAAAGACAGGAGTCATGCCCACCACCCTAATGGCCATCACAGGGGACCAGGGTCCTCTTACCACGGCCATTGCACCCAGTGCTATGTAGGGGGAACATTTCAGGGCCCCCAATGGCACTTTTTAAAAAAGATACTTACCTGTACTTACCTGTACTTACCTGGGATGGGGGCCTCCATCCTACGCTGTCCCTCTGGTGTGGGTGGGGGTGTCCCTGGGGCCTGGGGAGGGCTCCTGTGGGCTTATTCCATGGTGTCCCACCATGGAAATAGGCCTAAGGTCCCCTAACGCCGGCCCTGACCTAGGCGTTAAATACTGGTGCAAAGCAAGCTTTGCACCATTATTTGACCCCCTCCTCCCCCGTGCGTGATTTTAGCACAGGGATAAATATGGCGCTAAAGCCATAGAGTCAATTTTTGCACGGGAACGCTTGCCTACCTTGCATCTCATTGACGCAAGGTAGGTTTCCACGTCCAAAAAATGACTTTAACTCCATAACTTTGGCGCTAGAGGGGTTTAGCACCAAAGTATTATTATGGAGTTAGTTTTGCACCAAATTTGCGTTAAATTTTTTTATCAAATTTGGTGCAAAACAAGTATAAATATGACCGCACGTGCCCTAGAAAAGTCTGTAGAGTCTTTCCCACAGAAAGGATGACCCTTGTATGACATTGCCACATCAGGAATACCAAAGCTGGAGAAAACTTTGTTGAGCAATTGGAAGACCACTTTAGGTTCTGTACCTGTGACAGTCAGTACTTCTGGAAAATGAGAACACTCTTCGATTACTAGCAGTAAATGTTGCCCCTTGGCAATGGGCCTTAAAGAGTAAACAACAACTTTCTCCAATACCTGGAAAGGAAGCAAAGACACCTGTAGGGGTTCAGGAGCACTGACCTTCCCACAATTCTGCTGTAAGTGGCATTTCCATACAACGTTTTCTCCTGGTTCATTCAAGGAATTGAAACAAAACATTTTGGCATAAAAGTAGTTTGGTGACCACTACACCCCTGTAGCCATTATGGGTTAGTTCAATGACCTTGGGATGACTGAGTACTATCAGGTGAGCCCCTCTCAATGGTAGTCTAATATGATGGTTAGTGAACTCACTGTGAACATGATGAAAAGCCTTGAGGCCCTTGAGATGGCTGTGTTGATAACATTTTTGAATGTGCTCTAGAATGTTGCACCTTTCTGTATCAAGAAGAGGAGCTACAACACATAGGGTAGGGTCTTTCATTACAGCTCTAAGTTATGTCTCTTTTGGAGAGTGCACTGAGATACTATTTTCTGATGCTTTTGCAAGGTACTCTTCTGCCATAGCAGGCATGACATCAGAGATGGCAAACGGAAACCTTGAGAGCGAGTCTTCTCGGTTTTTGTTTTTTCATAGATGGTACAATATTTTAAGTTTGTAGTCTTGTAGTAGAAGTCCCCATTTCTGTATTATGGATGCATCTTTAGCCTTTGGATTGCTAAAGATGGTGAGCAATGCTTGCTGGTCTATGATGACAATGAACCCTTTGCCATCTACAAGAAAATGAAAATGCTCACGGCCCACACTACTGCAAGACTTTCCTTTTCAGCCGTTAAAGACCGCGTTACAGTCCCCAAAAGACTGAGACTGGCATGTGTAATCACTATATGTGGCACTTCAGGGTGAGAGTCTCTTTTGCGCTAGAATGGAGCAGAAGCCAACAGGACTCGTGTCCACTGCACGTTCTGTGTATAGGCACAGATCGAGGTAGTCCAGAGTTTTGGCTGCTGCAGTTTTAGACAGAATTGTCTTGAAGGCATTTTGATGTCTTTTAGATCGCTTGAAAGAAAGCCCCTTAAGGGAGGCCTTGCAGTGGTGCACTCACTGAAGCAAAGTCTGTGATGTAAGAAGTGCAGCAAAAGCTAGTCCTAAGAAGGAGGGGAGATCAAAGTAATTTTCAGGGGCCAGGGTTGATGTGAGGGAGGATACTTTATCTGGATTAGCATGCATGCCTTATTGAGAGGAGAAATAAATGAGGTATTTCTCAAAATTATACTTTGCTTTGCTAAGCATGAAATTGCCATTTTTCAAGGGTTGACAGACCTTGATCACTGCCTCATCGTGTTTGTTTTAAGACTTCCCAAAGACTAGCATGTCTTTGCTGTAATTTAGGCAGTTGAGTATCCCTTTAATAGTGTATCCAATCTTCTCATGAAGGGCACTGTCAGATGAGAATACAAAGAAGATATGACGCTTACATCTGAAAAGGTTATTCCTCTAATTCAAGCTGATAATAGCTCTTGTTGAGGTTCAAGTTTGAGAAGAACTGATCCCAATTCATATGATTGATTATATCCTGAGTTATAGGTGGCATGCATTTTTCGTACTGGTTAGGCACATTTAGTAGTGTCATCAACACATACGTTTTGGATGTAACTATGGGAGAAACGCGGTCCATTCCCAGAACATTGATGTCTTGTTGGATAAAGTTTTAAACATCTTCAAACCTTTTTTGGGTGCTGAAATGTATGCTGCAGAAGTCTCAGCAACAGGCTTCATTGTTTCATCAATAGGCAAAGGTGCCTGTTTTTGAGCTTGCCAATGCCCATAGAACAACTCTGGGAACATACTCTCAATCTCAGTTCTTTCTTGCGCTAGTACTCCATTTATGATTCAGCGTTGAAATCGCAGTAGACCCAAATTGATGGCTGGCCTAGGGCTCAAAAGACACCCAGTGCCAGCAGGTGCTCCAACAACATACACATCAATGTTCACAGAATGTGATAGATGCGTGAGCAGAGGGCAAAACACCCCAAGCCACTAGAGGGGTTTGGCAGGCACCACAGTGGGTCTCTCTGGCAGCCATACAAAGCCATTTCCAATGATGACGCTAATAATGGAACTAGTTTCTACCAGTAAAATGATACATTTACCAATGTAAAGTACAATTTCAGCAATCTCATTGTCCTCATTAGTGGTTTGACCTTTACGTTCGACTTTACATCTGTTGACAATCACCAAGAAACTGCTGATAAGTTGGAACATGTGCAATTTCTCTCCTTCTCTCTAAGTACAGCACACATTTTTCCCCTTGTCCCTGTCCTGACATTGCACAACGGAGACAGGGCTCTCTCCATGCTGGAAGTGATGCAACGGCCTGACAGAAGACCAGAACCCTACATGGGAGGTTCACACCGCATAGAAGAAAAGCCGGCTCTCCCACGTGCACCCTCAAACAGGCATTCCTCACAGAGCATTACATCTATATTCTTGAGCCACACCTCACTGGATCTTCAGTGTTTGTAACCTCATATATTTATGTGTGCAGCCACCCTTTTTCCCCACTCCACTCAGTGAGTTCCAAAGTACAATGCGGAATAGCACATTAAGCATTCTATGGGCCCTTCCACCCTACTTAAAATTAAAGCATAAAAGCATTGCAAAAAAAACCTTGAAGGGCTTTTCGTATCTCAGAAGGCAATACACTTGTATATATTCTTTTAAATTTGAAAGGTATGAATATTTTTTTGCAATGAAAGGGAGGAATTTGAAGCAGAAGCTAGCTGAATAAGAAGGTGCAAATATTTTTTGTGAGTGATCTCTTATGAATAGAACCAGGGCCTGCTTTAGCGGGGTGCAACTGGTGCAGCTGCACTGGGCACTGACCTGAAGGGTGGGCACTCACCTCGGGGGGGGGGGGGGCTGTGTTTAGCAATAACTTACAATCTTAAAAGCACCTGGTGCAGAGTTCCTTATGCATCCATCTTTCAGGCACCAATAAAAATGTCAAGATAACTCTTGTGATTAATGTTCGTGCTAGAGAGAGAGAGATCAGGGTTTTGTCTAGTAGCAGATTTAACTCACCAAAAAGTAGCGCAGAGGGTTAATATGCCTGATGCAATTAATAGATCTGTATTTTATGTGGATGGCTGAGTGGATTAGTAAAGCCAGCCTTTACTAGCGTTTTAAAATAAACTTTATGTGAGAGAGGGTCTATGGAGAGATGAGGGGAACTTTTCCTGGGTGGTAGTGAGGAGGGAATCCGGAGTGCCAAAAAATATTGTTTCACAGTTAGCCACCAGTGCTGAAGCCAGTCCTGAATTGAATTACACATAAACAATGGCAACAGAGGAATGAAAAGATTCAGCATCACGGACAAGATCACATGCAACATGAAGGAAAGACAGTTTTAAAAGTATTAAAAGTTCCACAGCCAACATTACCAATGCCCTACGTCTTTGGAGCCAGCTATTTGTAGCCATCAAGAGGACATGGCATAGACTACACTGATGATTGCATCTTTGCAGTGAAAGCTTTGGCAGTTAAGTGCCTGCTACCGATTTCTATGTGTAACAAGCAGGGGCATGTTTTGAATCCCAGTGCCACTGACCAAGCCTTAAGGGCAATAAAAACAACCAGTGTTAAAATAATAACACTTCGGCCTGCTGAAATATGCTAACATAGCCATGTACAAATGCTATTTGCATGTTTTTATTGTCAAGGATATAACTGAGTTAAGAACAAGGCTAGGCAACGGGGAGTGTGTCAAGGGCCGGCTGAGTTCAGGACAACATTATTTAACAGGGATTGATCTCTGGAGTTCAGGGAAGGGGTTTAACGTACAAAAGAGAGTACTTGGAAGATGCGTAGGAAATAGGACAGATACTGAGAAGCGGGGCAGACGGGAACAGGCTGAGACGAGGGAACTGGAAATCTGCAAAGGGAAACCAGGGTGAAAACAGAAGTACTGATAACAAGAAGGTGCACGCCTGGAAACAGCAGACAAATTATTTTATATGATAGTGTGATGGCTCATTTTAAAGTGATCTCTCTGTGAGAGGAAAAGATCATACAAAAAGGCCAGGAGTGGTTACTCGCACAGAGAAAAAGTGCTGGATGGGGTTGTGTGCGAGAGGTACACATCTAAGAATATAACTGGCACTCTTGGTAATAAGGGTAACCAAGATTTTAATTCAAACACAGGAAGGGACAGCAGGAAACAGAGGCTGGAGGACAGAAACAGGAACTGGGCTTAAGGAAAAGCTGGGCTAGAATCAAGACCAGGAACAGGACTGGGATTGAGATGAGGAACATCACTAAAATACGCATAACTATAAACTGGAAATAAGACTTGTAAATGGAAATATGCAGCCAGAGCAGGAGCAAGGAATCAGTATATAATAAGACAGGTAAGGAAGTGTGTAGTCAAAACAAGGAACAAAGGTAATCCCGAGAGCAGAGAGGCTAGAAAACCAAGGGACAGAAACAGAATCAACAGACTAGACAAAAACAGAAACATTTTAAAGAATCAGGTAAAACAGAATCAAAGAGCAACCCTGGATTTATAGTCGCAATTGCAAGCCAATGAACACTGAGCTCACTGGACAGAAAAAGTTTGGAGTTCAGAGGAAAAATACAGGTGCAGGGGGGCAGATAGGTGCAAAATATAAACCAGGTGCTGGGAATTAGGGAACCACTGATGGTAAGAAGGCTGAACTAAGACTTGGGATGGAAAAGACTGGAAATCCAGAAAACACAAGACAGGAAATGCAGAAACAGAGTACGGATCACAGGCAAGATAGAGAAAGGATACAAAGACTGTAGGATCGAGGACCCAAGGTAGAGAATAGAGCATCATCACCAGGACTGGATCATGGAAGGGTTTGGAGACAGAAAGGACTACAAGGGCCTTGATGAATCAGGAATATGGTGTGAAAACCTTGACTTCAGGTTGTATGACACAACAACGCATGCTGGAACCACCCATACCTTAACAGTGTGGTCGGAACCACACCCGTGTTTTTTCCACACATGCCTTTACCACGTTCCTTTGCAACAAATTTTGTTGTGCAACCATGCTTAGTAAAGGCATATGTGGAAAGGGCACGCATGGTTGTATCACACGACCCCTCCATTTAACCTAAAAAACTACCCCAATGGGGCCCAAAACTACCCTACCCCTAAAAACCTGCCCCTCCCAAAAGCTCTAGGCCCTGTTAACATAAAAAACAAAACTCTGAGCCCTAAAACCACCCCATCCCTAAAAACTAAGCTTCCCTGACACCCCCACCCACCCTGAGCCTTAAAACCTTCCCCCGCCCCTAACAACTGAACAACCCGATAATCCCTAAAATAAAACTACGCGACCCCCCTCACCCCTAAAAAATAAACTACCTGACACCCCACCCACCCTGAGCCCTAAAACCTTCCCCCACCCCTAATAAGTAAACTGCCTAAACACCCCCACCAACCCTAAGCCCTAAAAAAATACCCCGACCCCCCAACCCTGCCCCTAAAAAATAAACACCCTGACCCTGCCACCTCTGCCCCTAAAAAATAAACTACCCTAACACTCCCCACCCGCCCTGAGCCCTAAATCCTTGCCCCACCCCTAATAAGTAAACTACCCTGAAAGCCCTAAAATAAATAAACTACCAGCCCCCACCCCTAACAAATAAACTTGCCCGACCCCCCACTCACCCAAAGCCCTATATCCACCCCACCACTAAAAACTATCCCCAAACTGTGCCCCACCCCACTCACCTCACCGCATCCTCTCCCGATCCTTCCTCCTCTCCTCCCTCCTACTCCCCTTCCTCAAACCTTCCCTGCCCCTAACAAATAAACTACCCCACCCCGCCCCTAAAAAATAAACAACCACGAATCCCACATCCACGGTAAAATCTAAAAAATGAACTTCCCCAACTTCCACCTGCCTCTAAAAAACTAAACCACTTCTAAAAACGACCTCCAAACCCAGCCCCATCCCTACTTACCTCACTGTGTCCTCTCCCGATCCACTAGACTATTCTCTGCCTTTTCTCGGCCTTAGCCACGCATGCATGGTTAACTCATGTGTGGTTAAAGCAGAGAAAAAGGCAATAGTTGTTTAGGCAAGCATTGTTCCACTTGCGTGGGAAACGTCTGCGTTGTTTATGCCACGTTGTTTAGGACATTCCCTTGACTGGAATATGCAGTAGACCTAGAAATGCAAGGTGTAGAAGTGTTTATTGCCCTATTCAGGGATAAAAGCAGGGCGTCAGAGGGTGCTCATGAACAACACCTAGTGGCCAGATCATAGAAATCTGGCATGCATCACATTAAAGCTAGACCTATTGGCTTTGCTAAAGTCTATTCTTCTTACTCTTCCTTGTAATCCGGAACTGATTCATTTGTTAGTTTGGATAAATCTCATTTAGACTACACATGTGAAATATTTTGCACATGTAAGAAAAAGACGTCTATTATGCTGATTAATAACCTTTACCGTTGTGTAGCAAGAAACATTCATGTGTTATTGATTTCACTTGTACTGCCATAATAATATGCCATCTGCTTTTTTCCATGGAGGTGGCAATGAAATATAGGCCAGCAGTACCAGTCTGATTCACAAAGCAGGGTTGTGCAATGTGTGCACCAACAGGTTTGTGAATGGGAATGGAATTTGCGAAGCAAACTATGTGCTGGTCACATCACAAACTACATTTGCAAAGGGTCGCAAAACAAGCTGCCTAATGAATATTAATTAGGCAGGTCACAATTTGCAATTTTCTCTGATTTGCCCTGATTGCAGGGAGGGATTTTTTTTGACCATGAAAGACACAGATGTCTTTAAAAAAATCACATTTGGGTAGACGAGGGGGAGCAGGCAGTGGTCCTCTGCCTGGTATTTTGAGATCGCAGACACAAAGCAAATAGGTTACCTGGGCTCATTAAAAAATAAATTGCTTGTGTGAGAAAACAGGGCTGATTGCAGAGGTCCCCTACCTTTTGCCCCCATTTTTCACTTTGTGCTGGTGTTTTCCTGAGTCTAAGGGTGCCCTGGGTACTGCCAACCTGTCCCAAGGCCTGTGCTCTGTTTAAAATGAGCTTGCAAATTAGGCTAAATATAATTGGGTACGTGAACCTACCTATAAGTCCCTAGTATATGGTAGGAAATTTCGATTTAGGGACCCCAGCAGAGGTGGTGCATCCATAGGTGCACCTCTGAGGTGCCCAGGGTCATTTTAAAGGCAGGCCTGCCTTGCTGGCTACTTTTAAATTGAAGATACATGCAAATTCGACTTTGGAATTAAAAGTACTCTCAAAGTCTTAAATGACCTTATTTTTACATATATGTCACCCTTAAGGTGTGCCCTAAGTGACCCTAGAGTTGAGGTGCCGTATAACTAAAAGCAGGGACCTTATAAAATATGTCTTATAAGCCCTGGTGAGATAAAATGGCCAAATTCGTTTTCCCTCACTGTAGTGAATGACCTCCATAGTCTAAAATTGGGAGACTGTATTTTAATTAGCAAGGTCCCCATAAGAGATTGATACCTTGAGTTTGGTATCAAATTAATTGTAATAATAAATCCCACAACTTGCCATTGTTGAATTTAATATAACTAGTTCAGATAAAGAGTTTTAAAACTCTACCTGAAAGTTGCCAACTTCATCTCTGTAGTGTCCTTTTCTGATTGGTCAGCCTCTGGCAGCATGGCCAGCAGACTTGATGATGTGTGAAGTGGCCTGGGCTGAACACAAAGGATGTGCCTGTAGAGAAGATCTGCCTCAGCAAATGGTGAAACAGGATGGGGGAGAGCAGCCAAACTGGTCCTCAAAGGGAAGGAAGGACATTTGTAGCAGCTCAGGATCTCCCACATACCCTGCAACCCCAGACAATTAGGTGCCCTCTTGATTAGATTAGGAGAGGGCAGGAGAGGGGTGTGTTTAGTAATTCTAGCCACATCAGTGGATGGGCTCAGCTAGATCTAACCTCCAAAAATCAGTTTCAGCCATGATGGATTTTTGAAGAATGTTGCTCCTTGGGATTGATTTTTGCCACACTTCCTAGGAGATGGTTATCAAAGGGGAAGGAGCCTGCCTGTGATTGGACAGTCAGGCCCCCCCTGCTTTCCACCCCAGGAGCAAGGATAACTATGGCAGAACTGCACCCACACTTCAGACCCCTGCTGGAAGAAGATTCTTGAAAAGAAGGACTGCCCTGCTGGATCCCTGGCCTGCACCTGGACACTGCACTCACAAGGACTTACTGCACCATCTGCACACTTTGGGCTTCAACAAGATAAGGACTTTGGCCCTCATTATGACATTAGCGGTAAATGCCGCTTACCGCCACAGTGACGCCCGCCAACATACCGCTGCAGTGGCGAATATCCGTTTGCCATAGTATGACACGCACACACCAATCTGACAGAATACAGCCACATACACAAATCCGCCATCCCAAAGGTCAGTGGAAAAATGGCGGTCCTAACACCTATACCATTACGCCAACAAAACAACGGCCATCACATTATGACCCACGAATCACCGCGGCGGACATTCAACGGAGGTAAACCATAGGCGGTACATACTGCTGCGCTCAGAATTGGCACCCACATACAAAACAGCACTACATTGGCCAATATGAAAAACACACCACGACCAAACACCCACCCACCCACACCACTATAAAACACCCACCCACATTACTCACAAACCTTTACGAATACAAATCAACAAGACCACTGCGAAAACTAGACACACACCACTTACACCCATACATCCCTCATGCATCCCACATCAAACACCCCACCACATTACGCAACACACTCTCACCAACACACCCCACACAACACTCATGTCCCCACAAAGCCACCCTCATTTCACGGATGAGGAGTTGAGGGTCATGGTGGAGGAAATTGTCAGGGTAGAGCCACAGCTGTTTGGAGCACAGGTGCAGCAAATATCCATTGCAAGGAAGATGGAGCTATGGCAGAGAATCGTGGACAGGGTGAACATCATGGGACAGCACCCAGGAACAAGGGATGACATCAGGAAGAGGTGGGAAGACCTGCAGGGGAAGGTACGTTCCACAGCAGCAAGGCACCAGCTCGCCATACAGAGGACTGACGGCAGACCCCCACTTCCTCCCCCACAGATCACAGCATTGGAGTAGCAGGTCTTGGCAAAACTGCATCCTGAGGGACTCACTGGAGTAGCCAGAGGACTGGACACTGGTAAGTCAACAATTACCACTAATCACCTCCATACCTGCATGACATCTCACACCCTCACCCTCACTCCCATCACTCCACTCCATCCCACAAACTGCACTAACGCAGATGACTAACCCCAATGCCAAGCTGTGCATGCTATACCTATGCATGGACAGCCCTCCCAGCCCTGCATGGACACAGATTACCAAAGCATGCACAGCATAGGGAAACTAACAATCCCACAATACATCACCATACACAAGCAAAAGGTGGCAGGGCAACACCAGCGATAAAGGGTAAGCCGGGGATGTACAATATGGCACACGCATGAAGCCTAATACATCACTTACATCCCCACAGGTACCCTAGCCAATGTCAGCAGAGAGGAGGTACCACGACTATCCAGTCCCCCAAGAGAAGATGCCCCCAGTGATGACAGTAACTCTGGACTTCTGGATCTGGATGACCTACCTGGCCCATCAAGGGCCACTGGACAGCTGGTCACCCAAGCCCACTCACAGCTCACCACAGAACCTCCCCCTTCAGTATCCAGCTCCACAGCACCCATCCAGCATACCCACACCTTTGTACCCAGGACACGTCAATCAGCAGTGGGCCCACCTGTACAGGGATCCCAAGCCATACTTCATACCCTAGACAATCAGGGACCTGGTGTCAGTGGCAGTGGGCACACCGTTCAGGGGACAGAGGCACAGGCCAAAAGGGACACTAGGAGGACTTCTGTGTGCCAGGGGGAGGACAATATCAGGAAACCGACTCTCCAGGAGGCACTCTCCGAGATCCTGGGATCCTACCAACATTCCCAGGACACAATAGGCCAGATCCTTGACAACGTGAAGGAGAAAAGGTGGCTGCAGGAGGGACAGTATCAGGGGATCAGGGAGGACTTGCAGGCCATTAACACCACCCTGATCTCCATAGCAGGGGTGCTGGCAGACATGGCCAACATCATGAGGGAGGCAACAGCACACCAGCGGACTCCTACCACTAGCCAGTCCATTGACCAGCCCTCCACTTCCACTGCAGCTAGTGGGTAGGAGACCCCGCCACAGGACCCACAGGCCACCAGCACCCCTCCCCCTACAGAAGGTGAACCACCTCACAAACTTTCCCTGCGACCCAGACAGAAGCCAGAGACACTTGCCAAGACCCCACCAGGAAATTAGACTCTCCTGATTGTCACCCTTGTGTCTGACTTAGTCACCTTGTCCACTTTGAACTGCCGTTGCTCCGCTTCCTATGGCCACTTGGACACTGCACCTGTGCTACAAACAGACTGGAACAATACCCTGGCCTTTCCTCTATCATCACCCCATTTCATTTCACTTCCCTCTCAATTTATTAGCACTATAATAAACACCCTTGAACTCAACTTGACTACTAGTTTTTTATGTATTGCAAATGTGTATTTATGGAAACAGTCACATCTACTGCAAGTGAACTGTACACTGTGAGAGCATAGAAATAATGACCTGTAGCTCTCTGTAGTCAGCACATCAGTACACAGTTGTTATGTCACCAACATCTTTAAAATGACAATCCATAGATGACAGTAAGTTGAGATAAAAATGAAGTTAATGCTGTCATTCTACAGCCACACAGAATACACCAACAGTCATAGAAATGTGCAGTTGCACTGTCTCACCTGTGTGTCATTGGAAGATCTGACGGATAACTGATGTTCTGTTGCCCACAGCCTCATCCTCAGCCTCTTCATCCTCACTGTCATCAGGTTCTACTGCTGCCACAGGGGCATCTCCAGTCTCCTCCTCATGCAACCAAGGTACATGTCATCTGAGGGCCAGGTTGTGCAACATGCAGCATGCCACTACTATCTGGCAGACCTTCTCAGGTGAGTAGCACAGGGATCCACCTGTCAGATGGAGGCACTTGAACCTGGCCTTCCATCTGGGTCGGCTATGTGCTTCATTATAATGATCCACAGCCCCTGTCATGGCATTCCTCACACGTGTTAGCAGCCACAATAGGTTTATGTAGCCAGAGTCACCTGCAAGTATTGAGGGAGCACACTTAGCCTCACACAATCCTATGGGGTTAACACCAGAAGGCATACACCAACATACAGTAGGTGGGGACCAAGGCTCACCTATTAGACACACCCTGTGCCTCTGTAGTTGGGTCATCACATTTGGGATTCTGCTATTCCTCAGAACAAAGGCATCATGCACCGACCCACGATACTTAGCATTGACATTCAGTGAGTGGAAACTCCTACGATTCCTGAACACCTGTTCATTTTGGTGGGGGGAGGACAAACGCAATATGTGTCCCGTCAATCGCCCCAATAATATTGGGGCTATGTCCCATTGCGTAGAATCCGGTCTTCACAGTGACCAATTCTTCCACCTAGGGGAAAGAAATGTATATGCACATGTGTTTTACGGGGGCACAATTGAAAACATTGGCTGTGACATTCCTGCTGCCAAGCCCACTGTCACGTGGAAGGAACCAGTTGCCAAGAAATGGAGCACGGATAGCACTTGCACAAGAGGGAGGATCCCAGTTGAATGACGGATAGATGAGATCAGGTCTGGCTCCAATTGGGCACCCTTCTCTGTAATTGTGTCCCCGTCCAGCCTATAGGTAAGGATAATGTGCTTGTCTCCAGTGTAGCTATGTCCACCAGGGGTCTGTACACGGGGGTATGTCTCCACCTCCTATTCATCTGCAGCGGTAGGTATCTAAGACACAAGAGTGTGTAGGCTGTCACATTTGGAACAATGGATCCACAGCTGCAGTCTACTTGGTGCACTTATGTAATGGGACAGTGTTAATGGTGAGGTATGTGCCAATCTAAGTTGTGACGCAGTTAATGTCGATATGACTGTTTCCTCCCCCCTCAAAATGGCTACCGCCTGTCCTGTATGTAGGGAAAGGTGGAAGTGAGGTAATTCCGGCGACATTAGGCGTCGTGGCGGAAGGCGGTCTTGCACCACTGTGCAATTCCTCATTGGATAATATGGGGCTCTATTGAGTACATTGGCCAATAGGGATCTGCGCTGGCGGTGACGGTGTACACCGCCGCGGACGTGACTGCCATTTTCTATCTCATTCCCCACTTGTTTCCAGACCATCAACAGGAGAACACCTACACTGCATGTGCTGCTGTGACCTGTGTCTGGAACCTACCATGGCCCATGTGACCGGGGAAAGGGCCCATGCCTTCACGTCGGAAGAGTTGGACTGATTGGTGGATGGGGTCCTACCCCAGTACGGACAGCTGTATGGGCCTCCAGACCAACAGGTGAGTACATTTTGGGCACAATGCATGTGGGAAGGATGCATGGAGATGTGTGTGCAAGCATCATGTAAGAGGGGGTGGGGGTAATGTGGTGGTGTACATGGTGTGCGATGGGCGATGTGCCTGCCAATGGAGATTGAAACGGGTATGGTGGGCCATTTGTGTGACAGGCTGGACTGTTTTTGTTTAATGGTGTGCTCCTGTCTGTGTTGCCTCTGCAGGTCAGCACCCATCAAAAGAAGGGAATATGGCGTGCCATCACCAAAGACATACGGACCCTGGGGGTCTATGGCTTGCGGAGCACCCACTGTCGGAAACAGTGGGAGGACCTGAGGTGCTGGGCATGGAAGACCGCAGAGGCCCATCTGGGGATGGCCTCCCAACGAGGAAGGGGTGCCATCGGAACCTGATCCCCCTGATGGCCCGTATACTTGCTGTGGCCTACCCTGACCTGGATGGCCACTTGAGGGAATCACAGCAGCCACAAGTGGGTGAGTATAGTGGGTATCATTACAATTTTTGGCAGGTGGGGTTGGATCTGGGAGGTGGAGTGGGTGCCCCTGAGACCAGGCCAGACATTGCAGCATGTGCCATCTCTAGGGTAATGGGTTTATAGCAAATACTGGTAACCTAGCTTGTTAGCAGTCCATTTCAGGCAGGGCTTCGTGGGTCCCAGGGGTGCTGCAGTTGTCGGTGTGTGGCCCTCATTTTGCCTTAGCATCTAGCTATGTCACTGGTAGTGCAATGCATAGTGCTTAAGCCTGTTCCCTGTGTGTGACGGTGCTGTGTATGCCAACTGTGGTGTTGGTGCAGTCATTGATCCAGTGTTTCATTTGTCTGTCTCCCCTCCCTTTTTTGTTCTGTCATCCTGTCCTTGTGTGCATTAGCATCATCTGGCAGAGGAGCAGGGGCACCAGCGAAAGAGGGAGCTGCATCTCACAGGACCCAGGAGGCATTGTCCACTGACGCTGAGGGAAACAGTGGGACGGAGGGCGAGGGGAGCGCCACGGCGGAGACAGGAGGTGACAACACAGACTCAGATACCTCCTCCAATGGAAGCTCCCTGGTGGTGACAGACACCTCTGTGACCACCCCAGCTGCAGGTACAGCTGCCACCCCGTACCAGCACTGCCCTCCCAGCAGCCCCTCAGCGAGTTGCCCATGCCCACTCACCCAGGAGGATGGGCATCTCCTTCTCCCCAGGCACCTCAGGCCCTGCCCTATTCAGCCCTGCTGCCCTGCGTGAGGAGGCTATTGACCTCCTGATGTCAATCTCTGTAGGGCAATCAACCATTGTTAACGCCATCCAGGGGCTGCCATCCCAGATGCAGCAATGCAATGCATTCCTGGAGGGCATTCACTGTGGATTGGTGGCCCAACAGAGATCGAGTCAGGCTCTGACTTCCTCTCTGATGGCAGCCAATGTCTCTGTTTCTACTGTCCCCTCTCCAAATACCACTTCCCAGACCCATTCTCCTCAACCCCAACCCATCCCAGGCACACATACAGACGAGCATGCACACAAGACAACACCCAAGTGTGTCACAGGCAAACACAAGCACCACTCTTCATCACACAAGCACTCACGCAAACACCATACAATTGCAGACATGACAACATCCACTGCTCTACTGTCTCCCCTCCTCTTCCTCATGCTCCACCTCTTTCCCAGTCACGTCCACACTCACACATGCATGCACTACATTAACATCCACCACCAGCTTCACCACACCAACCAGCACACACACCTCACTAGCAGACACCTCCACAACATATATGCACGCTTCCCCTCTGTCCTTGCCCCCCGTCTGTCCACCCCTCCTAAAGGACACAAGCACAAGCACTCACACACCCAAAAGCCATCCATCTCACATCAGCATACAGCCCATGCACCTGCACCCAAATCCAGCAGACATACAACTCCTACAACCACACCCTCAACCTCCACTCCCATCACTCTTCCCTCCTCCCGCCCCACCGCCCCTAAGGAGCTTTTCCTTGCCCAACTTGACCTCTTCCCTCCCAGTCCTGCCCGTAAGAGCAGGGTCCCAAAGACCCAGCACAGCACCTCAGCCAAACAGTCCACAGGGACAGTGGTGGCACCACCCACTCGTGGTGGGAAGGATACCACACTTCCAGGCCAGAAGGGGAAGGAGCCTGCACGTCCAGGCAAGAAGGGGAAGGAGCCTGCACCTCCATCCAAGAAGGGGAAGAAGCCATCAACCCCTGCCAGGAAGGGTAAGGAATCCACGCCCCATGTCATGGAGGGGACAAAACTCTCTACGCCAGCGGAGGCTGTCAGGGTGACAGCTCCACCACCACCAGTGGTCACGGGCCCCCACCGCCAGTTGAGGAAGTACAGCCATCACCACCTGCAGAGGCTGCCCAGGAGGCACCTGCATCTGCCACCACACTGCAGCCATCACCACCTGCAGAGGCTGCCCAGGAGGTACCACCATCTTCCACCACACTGTGGCCATCACCACCTGCAGAGGCTGCCCAGGAGACACCTCCATCTGCCACCAACGTGCAGCCGTTGCCACCAGCAGACACCTTCTAGGCCACCCTCCAGGGGCTACTGTACGTGGGGCCCCCTCCAGAACAAATGGGAAAGTCACTGACCTGAGAGATTGTGGCCTTGCACTCACCAGGACAGAGCAATGGGCAGGTTGCCCCATTCAGAACCAGTGGGAAAGTCACCCACCTGAGAGACTGTGGCCTTGCACTCCCCAGGACAGAGCAATGGGCATGTTGCCCCATCCAGAACCAATGGGAAAGTCACCCACCTGAGAGACTGTGGCCTTGCACTCCCCAGCACAGAGCAATGGGCATGTTTCCCCATCCAGAACCAGTGGGAAAGTCACCCACCTGAGAGACTGTGGCCTTGCACTCCCCAGCACAGAGCAATGGGCATTTTGCCCCATCCAAAACCAGTGGGAAAGTCACCCACCTGAGAGACTGTGGCCTTTCACTCCCCAGCACAGAGCAATGGGCATGGAGCCCCCTTCAGAACCAGTAGGCTTGTTCCAGATTCTGGCTGAGGTGCCCCCCATCCCCCTGAGGTGCCTGCCCACTTGCAAACTGATGCCCTTGCAGAGTTCTATTAGGATGCAGTTAGAATTCAGGTTGGGCCTTAGACTGGGACCTGTGGCCATGTGGGCCCTTTGAACATTGGTCTGGGCAGTGTCCCTTCGTGTACATGTGAACATATCTATTTCATGGACAATTCGATAATTTATTAGCTATTGATATTAATACATTCACTTTTGTGCATTCCTGTTGTCTTTGCATTATTCTGCCGTGTATTGGGTGCAAATTGTTCCTCTCTTGTGTGCTAGGCGGCTGTACTCACCATCGTCATCTTCGTCGGCGTTGGTGTTCCAGGTGGAGCATAACGTAGAAGATCATTGGAAAAACTTGCAGTTCGGGTCCATGGCGGCGTTCTTCTTCCCTGTGTCTCCGATGGTGAGTCAGTTCTCTTAAGTGATGTGTCTCCATCAGGCTTTTGATGGCGTTGGTACCACCCCGAAAAAGGTGATGGTTTGCAGTGTCATAATATGGTGGACTGTACTTTGTCTCCCACCTGGCTGTTGGCGGCTACAGCCGTGGTGAGTGTTGTTTCCACCCTGGAGGTTGGTGTGGTACATTGGCTGTCTAGGTGAGTTATCACAGTCATAGTCATAATTTGGCAGTAGTTACTGCCAGCCTGTTGGTGGTATTACCGCTACTTTATCACTCACTGCTAGGGTCATAATGAGGGGCGTTGTCTTGCTTCTGCAACTCCGGGAGTGGACTCCCTGTAAGCTACAAGTACAAAGGAGCTGCCTGTATCAAGTCCTGCAAGCAGAGCCCAGCTAACTAGCGTCCAGTGGCCATTTGATGATTCTGACCAGGTGCATTCTAGGAATTGTAGTCCCAACTCCCAAGGAGCAACTCAGAGCTTCGAGAACCTTGGATCAAGCTGTGGACACTTCAAGGACCCAAAATGGACATCTGGCAGAAAATACAGAAGTTTGGAGACGTTTCAAGCAACTCCATACATTGAAGAGGTGCATTGTGGGAGTTGTAGTACCAGACCCCAAGAGGCAAACCAGAGCCCTTGCCTGGTGCTGTGGACCACTTTCCTGAATCAAGAAACACTTCTGAAAGTAAGTGTAACAGTGTTACCTCATAGGTGGCCTGAACTCTGGACTTTGTCCCTGTCCAGTGTGACTTTCTTTTTTTTAACCCTTTGAGTGCTATTTGCTTCTAAGCGCTAGAATTACTTTTCATCATTAAAAATTCATATCTCTGGTTCCCCTTATCTGATTTTAATCATGTTGGTGTCATTTGCAAGATAAAAATATACACTATTGTTATAAATTGGTGTTGGATTTTTATTGTGTTTTACTTATTTACTGTTTTGTGATTTTGAAATGCTTCACACACCTGTCTTCTAAATTAAGCCTTGTCGCTCGTTGCCACGCTACCAAGGGTTGAGATGGGTTTAATTTATGGAGACCTAACTGGACCTAATTGAGGTTAGTGGCCTGTTGCTAACCGCAGGTACTTATCTGCCCTTACCACTAATCCACTTTCCAACAGCTTGTGACTGCAATTTCAGCCACAGGGTGTGCCTCTTTCACACTCAATCCTATTTGCAGTTCAGAATGGCTTGTGAAAGGTTTTTCTACATTGTGAAAATCTCTTTTGTGATTCTGAAACCCTGTGATTATACAGGAAACTGACTTTTCTACGTGTCCGGAGTCACACAAACCATAAGCATGCAAGCTTTATCACATTTGCCCTGAACCATCCGGGATCCACTATCATCTATATGCGGATGACACTCAGATTTACCTTAAGGTGGCCTCCAATCACGATCTCTCCTTCCTTAGCTCTACCCTCGACTCCATTCAAAACTGGATGGTAACTCATCAACTGATCCTGAATCCCTCCAAAACAGAATTCCTCCTCCTTTCCTCCTCCCTTTCTCATCCCCCAGTGCAAACATGGATGGATCAGATCAATCTAATGAACAATAAGCCCATCATTGTCGAGAGCGCAAAATCCCTGGGTGTCATTCTCGACAAAAAACTTAATCTACTCTCCCACATTAACTCCATAGCAAAGTCTGCTCGACACCAACTGCGCCTTCTTTGGGGGATTCGTCGCTTCTTCCCGGAGTACGACCTTAAAACCCTGGTCCAAGCGCTGGTTCTCTCCAGATTGGACTACTGCAACTCTCTTCTTACTGGCCTTCCCAAATCCCACCTTTCCCCCCTGAAGTCTATTCTCCATTCAGCAGCGCGTTTCATATATGGGGCCAAAAGAAGCGACCACATCACACCCATTTTATCCACCCTCCGTTGGCTTCCCATAGAGGCAAGATCGATCTACAAAACTGCATGTATCACCCACAAAGCCTTGCACTCCTCTTCCCCTCGCTACCTGGTGAATAAACTGAAACTCTCTGGGGGCTCCAGACCTTCACGTAATGCAGAAAAGTTATTGCTTGAACCTCCCATTTTCAAGAAGGAAAGATTGATGGCCCAATCCTTTTCAGGCAACGCGGTGAGAATCTGGAACTCACTTCCGCCTCAGCTTCGGACCACCACCTCTTCCCAGGCCTTCAAAACTGACCTCAAAGCTCTCCTCCTTCAAAGACACCTCCTAAGTTAATTCAAGCCCTCTGTTTTCAGAAGGAAGTCCTTCCATTATAGGATATTCTGTTCTCCATGCCTATAGAAGTGCCTTCCCAGGGTGTTTTTGTGTTTTGAGTGTCTGCCATTTAGTGCAGTATTTTACCTCTACCTGTATCTTGTACTCGTTTGTAACATGCACACGGCACCTTTCCTTTTCAACGTATCATTTGCTACCTCTTATATCTTGTTTGCTTTTGATACATGCACAACGGCCACCACTGCCTCATGTAACGTAACTATTGTTTTAGTGTTTTGAGTGTCTACCATTGATTGCAACTTTTTTACCTCTATTCGTACTTTATTTTCTCTTGTATCTTGCACACGTCACTTTTTCCTCTCATAACGTATCGTTTGCTACCTCATTTATTTTTTGCTCTTGATACGTGCACAATTATCACGATTGCCTCTTGTAATTTAACGCTTGTTTTTGTAACAGGCTCACTTGTAATTTGTCTCCTCTTGTATCTTTACTTTGCCTATTGTTAAGCGCTCTGACACCTTCGGGTAAAAGTCCGCGCTATATAAAAACGCATTAAATAAAATAAATAAAATAAAATAAACCATGAATGTGCCTGAACCACGCAAATGCGTGGTTAAGCCACCATGCATCTGCATGGTTCAAGCACACAGCAGGGAGAGAAACGTGGTGGCCCAGTAAGCGGGCATTGTTTTAAAGATAGGGTGAGGTCGAAGGGCTTGGGTTGGGGGGGAGAGCAAGTTTTGGGACGGTGGATTTTTTTTTAAAGGGGTCAGTGTTAGGGCTCAAGGTGGGGGGAGGCCCTGGTAGTTGTTAGAGCAGGGTGGGATTGGAGGGCTGTGAGCAGGGGTAAAGAGGCAGTTTTAGGGGGCAGTTTTAGACCTCAGTATGGGTGGGGTGGTTGGGGGACTTTAGTTTTTAGGGGTGGGGAAGGTTTTAGATCTCAGGGCGGGGAAGGTCTGGGGCCAGGTTTTGGGTGGTGAAGTATTTTGGGGTGAGGGAAGGTTTTAGGCCTCCCGGCAGGTGAAGCGGTTTCGGGTAGTTTTTTTTCAGGTTTTTTAAAAAGGCCCACGGTTTTTGGCGGGTGTGGGTACTAATTTGTTTGCAGGGTCTGGGTTTTAGGGCTAAGGGTGGTCAGGATCTTAGGCCTTGGTTTGGGGGTGGAGGTTTTTAGGTGTGGGGGTAGTTTTAGACCTCAGGATGGGCAGGGGGCTCAGGGTACTTTTTTACATTAAGGGGGAGGGTTGTATGGCTGAACCACACATGCGTTTACCACATATACCTTTACTAGCCATGCTTTTACAACAAAATTTGTTGTATGGTAAAGGCATGCATGGTAAAGATGCAGTCATGGTTCTGACCATGCTGGTCAGCCACACGTGGTTCTACCATGTGTGGTTTAGTCATACAAATGATTATGCCTGACTTTAGAGATGGGTTTGTGGAAGGAAACCCCAGCAATAATTTGGTCCATTTTGAGCATTTTCAGGCACAGACGAAAAATTTGGCACAAGATTTGAATTTAGTATACATGGGCATTGTAGAGAGGAGTTCTGTTTGTCATGATGAGCTGATACCGGGTCCTAATTGGTGTTTAAACCAAGTTCAATAGGTTTTTTACAATGTAACTTAGTAGTAAGACACAAGGTTATTAATTTTGAATTTCTAAGAGGATCTCAAGGGTTTGATATGATGTACTTTTGAATGTTTAAACCGGTAAAGTTGTACTGTTGCAAGATCAATCCGGATAGGGCATCTATCAGGGTGTAATGTACAGCATCCATTCTAGGACATCCTCATTCCACATCCCTATTTCTCATCCCTGCTTCTCATCCATCATCCCTACTTCTCATCCATAATACATCATCCCTACTTCTCATCCATCATCCCTGCTTCTCTTCCATCATCCATCATCCATCATCCCTACTTCTCATCCATCATTCCTACTTCTTATCCATCATTCCTACTTCTCATCCATCATACATAATCCATACTTCTCATACATCATCCCTACTTCTCATCCATCATTCCTACTTCTCATCCATCATACATCATCCCTAATTCTCATCTATCATCCCTACTTCTCATCCCTGCTTCTCATCCATCATCCCTACTTTACATCCATCATACATCATCCCTATGTCTCCTCCATCATCCCTGCTTCTCATCCATCATACATCATCCCTACGTCTCATCCATCATCCCTGCTTCTCATCCATCATACATCATCCTTTCTCCTCATCCATCATCCCTGCGTCTCATCCATCATGCATCATCCCTTCTTCTCATCCATCATCCCTGCTTCTCTTCCATCAATCATACTTCTCATCCATCATCCCTACTTCTCATCCCTGCTTCTCATCCATCACCCCTACTTTATATCCATCATACATCATCCCCACGTCTCCTCCATCATCCCTGCTTCTCATCCATCATACATCATCCCTACATCTCATCCATCATCCCTGCTTCTCATCCATCATACATCATTCCTACTTCTTATCCATCATCCCTGCTTCTCATCCATCATACATCATCCCTTCTTCTCATCCATCAACCCTGCTTCTCTTCCATCATCCCTACTTCTCATCCATCATCCCTGCTTCTCATCCATCATTCCTACTTCTCATCCCTGCTTCTCATCCATCATACATCATCCCCACTTCTCAACCCTCATTCCTGCTTCTCATCCCTACTTCTCTTCCATCATCCATACTTCTCTTCCATCATTCCTACTTCTTATCCCTCATCCCTGCTTCTCATCTCTACTTCTCATCCAGCATCCCTACTCCTCATCCATCATCCCTCCTCCTCAGTCATACCAACACATTTTCAGTTTTGTGAAACACCTTCACACTGGTTGGCTGGGAACAGCCAATCAGAGTTATGAGAGAGGCCTGCATTCTATTTCACGGAAAATAAATATGGAATCCTGATGGTGACTGTTTCATTAAATATTTAATTTCATTTTACTAGGTAAGTAAAAGCTCTTTTGAAACATTCATCTTATAGTCTTAGGGCCTTAGCCAGTTAGGTTTGTAGTCATTTAAGTTCAATGCTGGCCATACATTATTATTTGCCTTTCCATTTGCGCAGGATGCAGAACAATCAAATGGGCACCTTCATTCTCTTGGGTCATGTGGATACAGAATATGTATATATATATGTATATATATGTATATAAATATATATATATATATATTTATTTTTTTCACTGAAAAACACAAAGGTTTCAGGGATGTTATATTTAGGAAACAGAATTTAAAAAAAAAAAATCACAAAAAAACAAAGGTTGCAGGAATTATTATTCAAAGTAACTAGAACTTGCACCCTAATGGTAATTATAACTTGTGCCCCCACCAGGCACAGTTTTCTCATCAATAATTTTATTGGAAATGTTGCAGCTATATTATAAATTACATCATAGAAAATGTTATTACTGATGTAATTTGATGGGTAAGTAGCAGTGCATGGCGTGGGCGCTTATAGTTACCTTAGGGCACGAGTTATAGTTTCTTGACAGCAGGCATGAGATCTGTCAGATCTGCAGAGGGTCAACGTCCCTAGATATACAATTTTGTTTTTTCTTTAAATATTCTAAAACAACTGAATAGATTTCCACCAAATCACAAGAAGGGCTTTTTCTAGACCAAGAGCTAGCTTTCTGCCAAATTTGTTGAATTTCTGTCCAGCTGTTTAAGCAGTTGTTGTGTCTAAAATCCCTATTGGAAATTGCTTGGGGAAAATGTGTTTTGAAACCCCCCTTTTTCTTGGCCCCCGTTTGACAAATCACCCAACACACACCAGCTGAGCTCGGATGCATACTAGTTTTGAATATTTCGTGAATATTCGCCAAGTCAAGCTGCGCTAAAGGCATTGGCAAAAAATGCTTTTCGTATAGAACCTAGGTCCTAACTTCCAAACTATAGCTACCTACTGGTGGTAGGCAATTAACATATATATATATATATATATATATATATATATATATATATATATATATATATATATATATAAAATTTGCATGCTAGCTGCAACAATGTGCATTGATTGTATTGGCACATAAGTATGTTCTGTGTGTGTGCATCTGTGCACTGTCTATGTGCATTGGTGCCTGTATATCTGTTGGTCAACGTACATAAGTACCTGCGCATCTGTTGTTCCATGTGCATGGGTGTCTACATTATTGTATTGGTCTGTATGTGCTTGGAAGTTGGTCTATAAATGTGCTGCAAGGAGAGAAAATAAAAAAAGTGTACTTTTTAAATATCTATCGATTCTGGGTCATGCTAGCTCTCAATCGATCATTAGATAAGAACAAATGATATTATTCTTCCTTTTCACAAATTTCGTTATAAGTATAGCACAGAAGTAAGTGTTGGCCATCTTCAAGCACTAGTTCATTTTATTGTCAAAACTCTCTGCCAAGGAATTTGGCATGTGTCCAATAAAGGTTATAAAATTGTGTAATCAGTATAGCATACAGTTGGGTATTTTAACGAAATTCCTTATCTGTTTGCCTTGTTTATTTCTTCCGTCATGCATTTTTGGTGTCTATTGAGTGAAGCAATGACAGATGTTGGCGAGGAGTTCATTCAAGTTTGTACTTCAGCTCTCTGTTAAGTGCATACCTTTAAGACATATCTAACCTGTTGTTAAAGTTGAGGTCATCAAAGTTTAATAACAACATATGAGATTCCAAGATACTTTGCATGTGTATGAACTAGTTCAACCCAGAAACTGAAGGAAGGCAACCCAGATCTTTGTAACTAGGGGTGAATGTTTGCATTGTTCAGCATTCCGTCCACCACCTGTTTTGTTTACTTTTAGAAAGTTGCCATTTTCTTTTCCCAACCCTTTGGTGCCTGCAGTCTGTTTATGGGGCATCTGACTAGGTGTAGTTGGCAGTTGGACTTTGTGTATTCCTCCCAGACATCCACACAATAGGAAGACTGGGTGATGGCAGGTTGGGAGTGTAGGGCACAGCCCCAACTTGCACTTAAAAGCAGCTGCCTCAGCCCACACACAAAGAACTTCATTGTAGATGTTTGATCCCCAGGTATCCTGCGACCAAGCAGGGAGGCAGGGAATTCCAGATACCATCTGCTGGGAAAACTCCACAAGTTTCTTCCACTTCAAAGCTGGCACTAGGTATACAATTAAGACCATCAGACTCATTCTTTAATTCACTTTTGGACTAGTGGACGCCTCTTAGAGGACTACCATTCTGCTTGTGGCCTGCTGTGTACTTCAGAGGACTTCCCAGCTACACCAAGAGGACTGCATTCTGCCTGCCAGTGCCCTCTGAGGACTGTCCTGCCGCTTGAGACCTGCTTTTCTGCTTGAATCCACGCTTACTCCAAAGGCTAGTTGGCTGGCCTCCTGATCAGAGCCTCAAGTACAGAAAAGGTTGCAACCATTGAGTACCTACACCTGGACCCAAACTGAGTAGGTCCTGACCCACCAAGTGGTACCCCTCCAGTCATGCACCCTTGGAGGTGGTGCTGAAAGTACCCAGATATCCCAAATTCAAATCTTACATTTTTAGCCAAAATTGTTCTGAGCACCGAATGGAGACTAGGACCTATCTCTCGCAAAGTCGGCCGCAGTGCTTTGCTGGTCAGTCTAACTTTGTGCTAGGTCCTGCTACATTCCTCTCCACAGCAGAAAATCCTGTTCAGTGGCTCCTAACAGAGAGGATAGCTGGCTTTATGGTCCCTCGTCACTACAGCCTGCATCTCTGTCCCACTAGAGATTTTTAAATTCCAAAAAAAGAGACTAAGGGCTTGATTTCGATCTTGGCGGTAATGGTCCTACAAGGGGTTTTCCATCTGAAAACCTGTCCACCATCATGACGGTGTGCCCACCCTATTTACATGTTGTTGGTCCCATAGACTTTAACCCACCTGAGTGCCGCCGACTCCGGCAAGGAATCTCAACCGCTGCAACGGTGCCTTAGGAAATAGTGGCTGACAGCGGGACTCCAGCTACACTTACCGCTCAGAAGATTTTGATGTGTCTTACTGCCAAGCAAAATGTGGCAGTCAGACCTCCACTTTTGACTTGGTGGATTTGGGAGGAAAAGGGGTGAAAACTAATCTATTCTCCTGATTCTACTCCCATTTATGGCTGGACATAGCTGGAAAGGATCCTCTTTTGCTGCTGCCAGGGGTCCACAGAGAAAACATGACCCCCAGTTGCTGGACACAATAGTAGACAACCCGCATTGGCTGCGTGCATTGGGAGGGTCACTGCACATGCGCTCAGGACCACTTCAGCTGTATACCTGCCACAGTATTTTTTTTTAAATTACTGTGACATGCATATGTCAGGGACACAAGTTGGTCAGACACGGATAGGGACATACTAGTATAAAACACATATTGAAGACATACACAACTGTCATTATGGTGTCAATATTCATTGCCAAATTAATTCTGGCACCACAATGACGGTACAGTCATACTTGTGAACTCTGTCCATGTGTGCACATTGTAAGGGGATCTGTACCTGTCATGTTGTGCAACGAGTTGTGTGTGACTCAGTATGTGTATGTGTGTGTGTGTGATGTAATTGGCTGGGTGAAGTGGAGGAAGTTGTAGTGGGTGATGTGGTTATGTCAGCATGTGTGCCATTTGCATTTGGCATGGGTGTATGTTGGGCTGTATGCTGTGCTGCTGCATGCAACATTTAGGTGAGTATTGTGTGGCAGTCATTATCATGATGTGTGTAGTTGTGCTTGTGTGTGTGTTTGTGTAGTTGACTTTGTAGTTGTTTTGGTTATGTCATGTGTGGGTGCAGTGTCATTAGTGTCTATGTTGTGTCATGGATTTTGGTCAATGCATGTTTGCAGCATGTATGTGTTGTGATGTGGTGAGATGGCAGTGGATAATTGCATGTTTGTGGTGTGTTGTGTTGCATGTGATGCAGAGGGACACACATGTCAAGAGTACAATATGTGTGTGTGTGAGTTACTTACCTGTATTTGGAGAACCAGGAAGTAACACTGGCCTAAAGGACATGAAGGGAGGACACGAAGACAGAATGGGCTTGCTGGAAGTAGATGACAGCATGGAGGCTGAGAGTCGCGAGGATTGGGGAATCTGAGAGAACTGGATGAAGCTGCCTCCACAGATACAGAAGACTGGAGGGAAGAGTGGTGAACACCACTAGCTTTCACGTAGATGCCCACCACAACGCAGGGGAGTTGTGGCATTGCGGGTGAGTGAATCTAAGATAAGGGTGGGGAGTGTAAGGGTGATTTAGTTAGTTTTTTTCTTTCCTTTTTTCTCTCTCTTTTATTTTTCTTAAATGTAGAAGATTTACAACCAAAATAAAACTAGACAGGGAAAAGGAGCACTTGGAGGAATTTAGTCATAATATTGAGAAGGCAAAGGGGATATTGCCTTTAGTATTCTATGAGATTAAATGCTTTATTTTCTTTCCCTGTGTGGGTTACTCTCCTTGAATAGCTGCACTGCAATAACATAACAAAGAGAGAGTATAGAGTAAATTAACACACAGAAGAACCTTGCTTCTTTTATAGGACCATGTTTCTCATTCGTTAATACTCAGGGTGTCGCATTGGTGACTGGTTATGGGAAAATAAGGAAATCATAAGCCACACTGACAGATCGGAAAGGGGAAAAACTCAGTTTACAGTGACTTAGCTAATGTGTGAAATCAACACACATTATACCGTTTACGAAGGCACTGGTAGCTACTGTGAGAAAAGGCCTCTTTTTGTCATGGTTAGCCCCCACTATTTAATGGTATGTGATGTAGCCTCAAAAATGTTAATGCCCAGGGTCCCTGCTAACCAGTTTCTTTGGGCCAGATCACTATCCCTAAAACTGTGGTGATGCATTGGCACAACTGGCAACACCTTTAGCTGCCACTATAAGTCCTTAGTAAATGGTACTTAGGTACCCAGTGCATGGGGTACTAAGGATAGGCCCCTGAGGGCAGCAGCACAGGTTGTGCCACCCACTAGGGCTATGCATCCAGAAGCACTCTGCACTACCACTGCAGGCTGAGTCTTCTGATGCAATCCTAAAAGACAAATTCGACATGGCACACAGCCTGTGTGCATTGTCCACCATACGCTGCATGCACTATGGGCAAGTCACCCCTCTGTAAGGCCTTCCAGGGCTAAGGCAGGGTGCACTAAATGGTATGTGTGGGCATAGATGCATGACTAGTATACTCCTACTGTGCCCTTGCCAAATCTGGGACATAGTAAGTGACCAGGGCAGCCATTTTAATGCATGTGCTAGACACTGGTCAGCACGAGTTTCACAGCTACATGATGGCTACCCTGAAGCATGGGTTGTTTGGTATCAAAGAACTGAGTATGATAAATCCAAACTGGTGCCAGTATTGGATTTATTGCACCTTAGAGGTGCCCCCTGCAAAAGTTAACTACCCTGGCATGGTTGCTGGCCGGTCACAACCAGCCTGCCACCACCAGACAAGAGTCTGAATCCCTGGGGTAAGAGATCCTGCTCTCTGGGATTCAAAACAAAGCCCTTCCTGGGTGGAGGTGCTACCATCCCCTCGCTCAGAAATGTGCACTGACCTGCTAGTGAGCTTCAAAGGGCTTACCACCCTTGAAACTTGACCCCCATGTCTGCTGCTAGCAGCAGACGGTTGCACCCATTGCAGACCCCCACTATTGGTAGGAGAGACGGCGGGAAAATAGACAAAGGACAGGAGGAGTGGTCAGTCCTGGCTTGCACCACCCCTAACGTGTTGCATGCGACGTGACATCTCCCTTTCATTTTCCTCCATCTTGCTTGGCAGGAAAATAGCCAATCAGGTGTAGAGAAGTGACCTCTGCCCACAGGATGTGATCACGTAGGAGGTGTGGCCACCCTAAGGTAGATGACCCATTGGTCACTATTAGGCACCCCCTAAAATGCTCACTAAATATAGTACTTAGTGGGCATCCCTAGACCAAGAAATCAGATACCATGGACAAAAGAAGACCAGCAACAAAGAAAACCAAAAGGGTCGAGAACTGAAGTCCTGGTGCACCAAGGGAAGGCGTGAAACTCTGCCTGCTGCACCCAGGACTCAACAATCAACGCTGAGGGGTTGCTTGGACATCGGACAGTTTCTACAAACCCCAGGAGGACCTCCATTCTTCAAAAATCACCAAAGATCTCCCTCCAGCGTGAAGGCATCACTCTGCAGCCTCAAGGAACCAAAGACCCAGTGAAGCTGACTAAGGAACCGGATGCTGCAGCCACACCAATTGTTGCCCTTCAGATTGTGAGGACAGACCAGTGTGCTAAGTTTGGTGGCACTGCACCCTCCGGTGACAAGACCATGCAATAGCTCTAGGTACTAGTCACTCTCACAGTAGACACCCAGAAGGACAGTCCATTCTAGACTGAAAAAGCACCAGGAGGAAGCCCTAGTCAAGGGATTTCAGGAACCACCCAGAGTTCCCACCAGAGTGCTCCTGCTGACCTGCAAGGGACCCTCAAAGTGACCTACCTTCTGCTTCCAATGGCACTTTTGCGCACCGCTCCTGGCTGACCGATTCACTCTGCACCCGGCCGCCCTGTGCCCTGCACCAAAGATCCACCTGTGCCCTAAGGGTCCCATGCCCCTAGCGACCTCAACACCCAAAGGGGACCCACTGGACTTACCTTTAAGTCAGCCTGTGTAGTGCTTTTCCAAGTTGTCCCCTGCAGTGACCTGGCACCAGCTCCATTGTATTCTGCAACTGCTCTTGCCAGAACGGGGAGCTTCCTGAACATCTCCAGCTGGTCCAGGGGACCCATTGATGACCTCACATACCAGCAAAAGGAGACATTGGTAAACGCAATGCCTGATTTACTGTGAATTTTCAAAGTATTTCTCTATTGATTACTATGGTGCATAATTATGCACAAAAAAAACTTTACTAAAACTTTAAAAATTCATAACATAAAAAGTACTCACCTGATTTTGATGATCTTGGTCTTAAAAGTATTATAACAATCTGCAGTATTTTTGTAAATTGGTCTCAAGTTATTCTTTTCAGTGGTGAACTCTTGAACATGTGAGGAGGCTTCAATACTTTTTTAGGTTCACCTTTTTGGCGTGCTATCCTATGACACTTAACAGCTGTAGATTATCCATGATTTCTTGGAGGTTCACATGTCTGGCATGTTAAACCATTTTTGTGACTGTAGGTTTCCGGCACTCCATGATCCTCTGGTCAGATATCAGGATCTCATTCTCCTTTTCAGGTGTCATCATTGCTATCTGGATCCTGGACACTGCATCTTCGAAGTTGCAGTTGTGCAAGTGCCTTGAAACTAACCAACAATGCTCCCATCAGTTTCCAGCACTGCTGTATAATTGTATAATGTGCTTCAGCAATAGCATGATGATTCCATCATCTGTATGTGGCCTTATTGTTGGTGCCTGCCTCAGGTTGTTTGGTGTCATCATCTCCTGATATACCTTCACTTAAACATAAAAGAAACATATGACAATGTGAACTGGTATAACACCAAGAACACATTGTTTACATCACTCCACTTTTAGAGGTGGTCTATTTCAAAAGACACTTAGGATACATGCATTGGCCTGGTCAATATTTCAGCGGTCAGTGGCCGTGATCTATTCAACAGGGCCTGTTGAAAATGCAGGCATGACACTATTTCATCATGCACTACAGGCATTTTTATATGACTAATTCAGAGACAAAGTCGTTGTTGTGTTGCCTACCTGGAAGTATCATGTTGATTTGTGAAAGGACCATTCATGCTCCAATACATTGTACAACTGTGTCTTCATGCACATTCATGATGTCTGTGGACATGAATTTTACTTGCATGAGATGCAAATGTCACGATATGTCACATTTAACATATCATCCAAAGGGGGAGGTTGTAAATGAAACCTCTCCTATGCCCACATCACTTTTGCTTTGCTACATGGTTCCTGTTTAAGGGATGTATGTTACAGCTGGAGGATGTGTGTGAAGGTATGCAGTTTGACATAGAGTGCAAGTCAACTTTATGTATGTGTGTGGAAAGGATCATTGTTACATGTTGTGTTCAACTGGATTGCTTAACTGTGCTTGAGTGTAATTCAAGGTCTGTAGTGTCCTGGTCTTGGAGTGCACATACCTACTCAGGAGGAAATTTAAAAAACGACTGCATCTTCAGGGCAGTGAGCTGTTCCTGAATCTCTCATCCACCACCTGTTGCCATGGCTGCCTTGTACTTTTGTGATAATTATTTGTGCACTGCTTCATAATGAGTCACTGCTCTTTTATGGTCGTCTATTGTCTGTCTTTTGGGTCCCACAGAATTGACTTTGCCAAGGAACTCGTTCCAGATGGCTTTCATCTAACAGGAGCATACTTGGATGATATAAACAGATGGTCCTTGTACTTTTTCACCTTATTAATGAGGTTTTAAATCTTCTGCACTGTGAATGATATATTAATTCCAATACCATGTATTTGTTGTCTCTAAGAGGTCTCCCCCTAAACCAGTGGTTCCCAACCTGTGGTCCTAGGACCCCTGGGGTCCACAAAGCCTCCTCAGGGGTTCGCGACTGCTTAGAAAATTACATAACATTAACAGATTAGGTCCCCAGCTTTCAGTAATGACTTAGTAGGGAGTCACCAGATTCCAATAATGATTCAGTAGGGGTCCTTTGGTTCCAGTAATGATAAAGTGGGGGTCCACAGAAGTCAAAAAAGAACCACTGACCTAAACCATTTACTCAGATTATGCCATTTTTGGGGTGGTCAGCTTTTTTTGGGCAAACCACTCTCCTGCACCTTTCCCTCTTTTTTTGTATCTTTTTATGGCACATATCACCATCTTATAATGCTATATGTTGTTTGCCAACTTCAAACGGCGCGCCTTAGTTTTTTGGGTCTTCATGAGTGGTGTTGTCATTGAAGTGCGAGGCAAAATATATATGGAATAGCACAACATTTTAATCTTTGGCTGTTTTTTTTCACTTAGTCACTGTGCTGTACTGGGCCTTTACTGTCATTGAAAAATAATATCAGACCAGGGACACATGGGGATATTTATGACAGTGTACTTCCGAAAGCATATCTTGTGACCAGTCACAACGTGCAAACGCACGGTGAAACATTCTTCAAGGGTTCTGCTCATGGTATGCAATCATGGGTCTGACCTGCGTTATCGTAACCTCTGCCTCCTTTATCCTGCCCACTAACTTTTTGTGGCCTGTGCAGAAGAGCCCTAAATCCATAATCACTGCCTCTCTTTTGTGCTGTGTATCGGCCAAGGGAATTATCAGGATATTCGCGCCTGTGGGGCTCTGCCATCGGAGCTGCGACTGTAGCTGCCATCTTTCTCACTGTGCCAGTCAACATTCAGTGAAGGCATGAATGATGTCAGAGTGGATGGTGTAACTCCCAAGAGCCCCATAGGATGCACAATGTCAGTGTCTGTCTGTATGTGCATTGGTGCCTTAATATCTGTGATCAGCGGCCTATGTGTTTGTGCATCTGTTGATCCATCTACGTTTGTGGTTGACTCCATGTTTTCTGGCCTGTATGAGAAGCCCCTGTATCTGTTGGTATGTGTGCAAGGGTGCCTATTTGGTTGTGCTGTGGATCCATGTGCATGAGTGAATGTGTATGTGCTTGGAAGTTAGTATGCGTATGGCAGCAAGGTGAGTGTGCATTTCTAAAGATCTATCACTTGTTAAATCTAATTCTTAACTGATTAATAGCAAGGCACATTTGAGCTTATCCTTCATTCTAATTAACTTGGTTATAAGTGTAGCACAAAGTAAATTATTTGCATCTACACAATCAGTTAAGTTTACTATTAAAGTCTCTGCCAAGGAAATGGGCATCTGTCCCAGTAAAGGTTACCAAGTTCTGTAATCAGTACAGCATACAATTGCATATTTTAATGAAATTGCTTATGTGCATTGCTGTGTTTATTTATTTTGTCATGCTGTTTGAGGGTCTGTTTAGTAAAGCAATAACAGACGTCGGCAAGTTCAACCAAGTTTGTTCTCCAGCACTCTGTTGTAAGGCATGCCGTGAAGACATACTTAAGCTGTCGTCAAAGCTGAGGCCACCAAAGTTTAAAAAAACACAAAATCTGAGATCCTAAGATACCTCACGTTTGTGAACTAGTTTAACCTGGTAATTAAATGAAGGCAAAAGTATTCAGTTATGACTTTTTAATCAAGTTACCCTTCCCTCTGCAGAGCATGTTGAGAGGCTCCTGCCTTCCAAACACCTCTGGCGGCAGACAAAGGCATTGACTTGGAGAAAGTGTGGGGTCCTCAACCCCATTCTCTGCCCTCTCCTAATCCCTACCATTTGAACTATAGTTTGCCTGGCTGAAGGTTGGCTTTTGTTGGCAAACATTCTCTAGAACACTAAATATGGAGCGGTGAGGCACACTGAGTGTGAGACATTGGTCAGTACTCCACTATGCAACTATAAAGAAGGAGCTAGTGCATAAATACATCATACATGAGAGATGTAACAGAAGTGAGGCCCCTTGCAGCAGTAGTTGTCTTAAATCTGTTACCAAGAAAAGTATCTGACCAATATGATTAGATTAAGGCGCAGGAAGGAAGAATGATGATAAATTGCCTAAGTTATGCTCAGTGAAGATGTATCCCCCTGGGGATCATAGTGTTACTGCAGGAAGTTATGATATCTTTAATGACTTACGGAATAGCGATTAACAGCACAAACACAATGTAAAATGTAATAACTGAAGGAGAGGAGTCCTCTGGTCAAGTGCTCTATCTGCACCCACCCAATGAAATGCTCTCAACCAAGTTATTTCAGTATTGTAATGCAGTTGACATCCCTGTAGAATATGCAAGCTCTTCTCAGTGTAACAACACCTTCAAGACAAATTGCCTGATTTTGGCCCATGTTTTGAGGTTCTGATGAACGAAAACCAATGCTCCAGTAACTTTGTACTCAGTACTCAGCCTTGTGCACTTATTTATAGTTTGGAAGAGTGGGATCTTCCCAGTTCCCCAGCCCATTTAGAGATGGGGAAATGCAGATTGCAGAGAGCACCACCATCAGGCACCACATTTGAAGTATTGGGATGTTAGCCACATCTTGGGGTGGGACCTACCCATGCACGTCTTCATGCCCAGGACCACCATGTGAGACATGGTGTTGAAGCAGACAATATAGACATTGTCACACATGCAGCAGAAGAAAACACCCTGCGTGTCAGAGCCATTGCTTTCTTTAAAAAAAAAAATCCATAGCTTTGGGGGTATCTTTCTGAAAAGGAAAAAAACGTAGAGCACCAAAACCAAGTGGCAGCATTCATCTTTTCCGGATGCTCATACGCTGCCCTGACAAATATACTTTCGGCAAAGAGATATCTGCCACCACAGCAGGTATTTTTACATGGGGCAGGTGGTCCTCTGCCAGCTGGAAAAAGTCTCTACTGATCTGGCTGCCTAGCAGGCCACTTGCCAAAAGATAAATGAGATGCCAATTCTTCCTCTTAAGAGTTGAAATTCTCAAACTTAGACAATCAAACCTAGCTGAGCTTTGTGGTGAAAATTGTCCTTACAATCCTTAAATTTGAATTGTTTCTTTTTCTTCTCTATATTATTCTAAACCCTCCTTACTCATTTCACAAGGCATCAGAAGGACAAGTGAAGATAAAAAAAAAGTGTGATGTGTATGAATAAGATTAAAATGTTCCACAGAAAATAATGTCTTTCAGTAGTTATATGTAGCTCAAAACATTTTATCTCTGCAACAGAAATCTGGAAGAAGCTGAATCAATGAGGGAGAAAAATGAAAATAAAAATGCAACAGGAAGAAATGTATATTCGTTTTTATTGGTTCTGTCCTAACCACCCCGTGGTCTGACCAGTGGTAGAGTAGCTAGTTATTTTCTGGGGCTTTAATATAGCAATGTTTAGGTGATGTCAGGGCAGATTTATTCTCTCTTGCTCAAGAGCAGACTGTTTTTTTCTTGCTGAAGCACAGACTTGAGAGATTTTGCTTAGTTCTTTACTGTGTTCAGATGTGCTATTATTTCTATTAGTGAAATAATGTGCTATGTGCCACTTACAGTTCAGATGCATTAACGCCAAATATTACTGAACTGTTTCCCTATATGTCACTGTCCACTGAAGATGACCAGAAGATGCCCAACTGATGAAGATTTTGCTGCCTGCTGAACCTATTAACCTCTTAAATGCGGGCGTCGGCCACTGGCCGACGCCCACACACCCTCCCTGGTGCGGGTCACGACCAGTGGCCGACACCAGGAAGGGCATTAATAAATCCTCGGGTGCATCGCACCCGAGGATTTATTTTTTATTTTTTTTCCCCCCCCGGGAGACACGGAAGCTACCGTGTCTCCCCCCGCCCCCCACCCGCCCCTTTGTGACGTCAGCGCGCCACGAGGCGCGCTGACGTTGCAAAGGTGTTTTCCCCATGAAAGCAGGAAGCAGCCTTGCGGCCGCTTCCTGCTTTCATGGGGAAAACGGCCTTTTTCACGTTCGGGAAGGCCTCGTAAGAAAGGGGAGAGTCTCCCCTTTCTTACGAGGCCTTCCTGAAAGTGTTTCCTGGCCCCCGATCGCAGCACAGCTGCGATCGGGGGCCAGGAAACACTTTCAGGAAGGCCTCGTAAGAAAGGGGAGACACTCCCCTTTCTTACGAGGCCTTCCTGAAAGTGTTTCCTGGCCCCCGGTCGCAGCTGTGCTGCGATCGGGGGCCAGGAAACACTTTCAGGTTTCCTGGCTCCCCCGATCGCAGCACAGCTGCGATCGGGGGGGTCAGGAAACATTTTGAAAAGGCCTCGTAAGAAAGGGGAGACTCTCCCCTTTCTTACGAGGCCTTCTGAAACTGTTTCTGGCCCCCGATCGCAGCTGTGCTGCGATCGGGGGCCAGAAACAGTTTCAGAAGGCCTCGTAAGAAAGGGGAGAGTCTCCCCTTTCTTATGAGGCCTTCTGAAACGGTTTCCTGGCCCCCGATCGCAGCACAGCTGCGATCGGGGGCCAGGAAACCCCACTAGACACCAGGGATTTCACTTTCAGGAAGGCCTCGTAAGAAAGGGGAGACACTCCCCTTTCTTACGAGGCCTTCCTGAAAGTGTTTCCTGGCCCCCGGTCGCAGCTGTGCTGCGATCGGGGGCCAGGAAACACTTTCAGGTTTCCTGGCTCCCCCGATCGCAGCACAGCTGCGATCGGGGGGGTCAGGAAACATTTTGAAAAGGCCTCGTAAGAAAGGGGAGACTCTCCCCTTTCTTACGAGGCCTTCTGAAACTGTTTCTGGCCCCCGATCGCAGCTGTGCTGCGATCGGGGGCCAGAAACAGTTTCAGAAGGCCTCGTAAGAAAGGGGAGAGTCTCCCCTTTCTTATGAGGCCTTCTGAAACGGTTTCCTGGCCCCCGATCGCAGCACAGCTGCGATCGGGGGCCAGGAAACCCCACTAGACACCAGGGATTTCACTTTTGGGGGGCAGCCCCCCCCCGGAAAACGGGCCGCCCCCCCCCGGATAATTTTCCTAAAAAAATAAAAAGGTAGGTGCCCCCTGGGGAGGGAGGGGGCGCGATCGCGCCCCCCCCCCCCAGGGGATTTTTTTTTTTTCTTCAAAAAATAAAATAAAATTAAAAAAAAAATGAAATGACAGGGGGTCGCCCGTGGGCAGGGTGACCCCCTGTGGGGGCAATTTTTTTTTTAGATGTTGTAGGGTTTCCCTGGGGGCCATTTTGGCCCCCAAGGAAACCATACAACAACTAAAAAAAAATATATGTATATATCTATATATATATATATCTATGTAGATAGATATATCTAGGTACATGGATATATCTATAGATATATCTATGTAGATATATATTTATATATATATATATAGGTAGATCTGTATCAAAGAGATTTATAAAGCGCGCTACTCACCTGTGAGGGTCTCAAGGCGCTGGGGGGGTGACGGGGGGGAGGGAAAGGGGCTAGGAGGTTCACTGTTCAAAAAGCCAGGTTTTGAGGCCCTTCCTGAAAAGAAGTAGGTTTTGGGTCTTGCGAATGTGGGTTGTGAGTGCGTTCCATGTTTTGGGTGCAATGTAGGAGAAGGATCTGCCCCCGGTGGTGGTGTGTTTGATGCGGGGGTCAGAGGCGAGAGAGAGGTCAGCTGAACGGACGTTTCGTGTGGGGGTGTGGAAGGTGACTCTCGTTGAGGTAGGCAGGGCCTGTGTTGTGGAGTGATTTGTGTGTGAGGATGAGGATCTTGAAGGTGATCCTTTTGTCAATGGGGAGCCAGTGGAGGGATTTGAGGTGTGGAGAGATGTGTTCGTGTCGGTGGAGGTCGAGGATGAGTCGTGCTGCTGAGTTCTGGATGCGTGTAGTTTGCACTTGAGTTTTAGAGTGGTGCCGGCGTAGAGGGCGTTTCTGTAATCAAGCCTACTGCTGATGAGTGCGTGAGTGACAGTTTTTCTGGTCTCTGTGGGGATCCATTTTAATGTTTTTCAGTATACGGAGTTTGTTGAAGCATGAGGAGGTAAGAGCGTTGATTTGTTGGGTCATAGAGAGGGAGGAGTCTAGGATGATGCTGAGGTTGCGTGCGTAGTTGGCGGGGGTGGGTGCAGGGCCTAGCGTGGTGGGCCACCATGGGGGGTCCCAGGTTTTTTTGGTGAGGGCCAAAGAGGATTATTTCGGTTTTGCTTGAGTTGAGTTTCAGGTGGTTGGCTGTCATATATACATCACTTTTGTCAATATGTGTGTGGTTTCCCTGGGGGGAAAAGGGTCCGACTTGTCTAGTGGCAGTTTTAGTGCCATAAAGAAGCGCAGAAGGTTTATATGCCTACTGCAAAGAGCACATCTGTATTTTATGTAAATAGCTGAGTACATTAGTAAAGTCTATGGAGAGATGAAGGGCACTTTTGCTGGGTGGTAATGAGGGAATCCGAGGAGGAGGGAGTGGGAGCACCAATAATGATTGTTGGACTGGGCGCAGGAGGTGCTAAAGACTGTGACGAATGGTATGTGACAAGGTGTTTTTTGAGTGTCTTGAAAGTACGTGCTGATTGAGGGAAGAAGCGCAGGTAAGGTGGCCTCTACTGTTGCACGTATCTCACACACACCATCGATTTTGTGACTGTCTACGTAGGCTAGTGTTTTAGAGCAACAGTTTAGCCAATAGCAGAGATGGCATCTTGATGGATGACTGCTGCCTGCACTCGGGTTATAGAGGACCGCTCTGACATAGGATCAGAGACTGAGACATCAGATACTGAGACAGCATCTGAGGGATAGGACAATGGCGCAGACTCTGGGAGTGATTTTTCAGTCAGAGGAGTCCCATTCGAAAACTCCTCTTCCAGTACATTATGAGGGAGGTGATGAGGACAGTCCTGCTGTCCCTTCGCAAGCTGTTCGTGCAACTGGGTAATAGTGGGTTAGGCCAACCCAGAGAGCAGGTGAATGCGGCGGCAAGCAGAGAGAGAGTGCTCTCTTGGGAGCTCACCAATTTAGTTCAGCCCCAAATTCCACCACCCAAATCATATTGTGGAGACATCAAAATTGTCTATGGCAAAACAAACTGGTTTTGTAAGGCAGGCACCTGTGTTTTTGGTCCTGGATTCGGCGGCCATATAGAGAAACACACTAAACCCAAACATTTCTGGAAACTAGACATTCGGGGGAGTCCACAGAGGTGTGACTTGTGTGGATTCCCCAAAGTTTTCTTACCCAGAATACCCTGCAAAGCTGAAATGTTGAGAAAAAACTCTATTTTTCTCGCATTTCTGTCACACAAACTACAGGAATATGCTGGGATCCACAACATTCCTACCACCCAGTGACTCCTCACCTGTCCTGATAAAAACACTACCCCACTTGAGTGCCTACACCTAGTGCCTGTGTCAGGAATGGATCACCCCAGGGTCAACAGCTGCCTCACGTAAGGACCAACATTGACCGTTGTGTGATCTATTCCTGTCGCAGGCACCAGGCCTAACCACACAAGTGAGGTATCATATTTATCGGGAGACTTGGGGGAACGCTGGGTGGAAGGAAATTTGTGGCTCCCCTCAGATTCCAGAACTTTCTGTCACCGAAATGTGTGGAAAACGTGGTATTTTAGCCACATTTTGAGGTTTGCAAAGGATTCTGGGTAACAGAACCTGGTCCGAGCCCCACAAGTCACCTCATCTTGGATTCCCCTGGGTTTCTAGTTTACAAAAATGTGCTGGTTTGCTAGGTTTCCCCAGGTGCCGGCTGAGCTAGAGGCCAAAATCCACAGGTAGGCACTGTTTTCTATGAAAAAATGTGATGTGTCCACGTTCTGTTTTGGGGCATTTCCTGTCGCGGGCGCTAGGCCTACCCACACAAGTGAGGTATCATTTTTATCGGGAGACTTAGGGGAACGCCGGGTTGAAGGAAATTTGTGGCTCCTCTCAGATTCCAGAACTTTCTGTCACCGAAATGTGAGGAAAACTTGTTTTTTTAGCCACTTTTTGAGGTTTGCAAAGGATTGTGGGTAACAGAACCTGGTCCGAGCCCCGCGAGTCACCCCTCCTTGTATTGCCCTAGGTCTCTAGTTTTCAGAAATGCACAGGTTTGGTAGGTTTCCCTAGGTGCCGGCTGAGCTAGAGGCCAAAATCTACAGGTAGGCACTTCTCAAAAAACACCTCTGTTTTCTTCCAAACATTTTGATGTGTCCACGTTGCGCTTTGGGGCGTTTCCTGTCGCGGGCGCTAGGCCTACCCACACAAGTGAGGTATCATTTTTATCGGGAGACTTGGGGGAACGCCGGGTGGAAGGAAATTTGTGGCTCCTCTCAGATTCCAGAACTTTCTGTCACCGAAATCTGAGGAAAACTTGTTTTTTTAGCCACTTTTTGAGGTTTGCAAAGGATTCTGGGTAACAGAACCTGGTCCGAGCCCCGCGAGTCACCCCTCCTTGGATTGCCCTAGGTCTCTAGTTTTCAGAAATGCACAGGTTTGGTAGGTTTCCCTAGGTGCCGGCTGAGCTACAGGCCAAAATCTACAGGTAGGCACTTCTCAAAAAAAACCTCTGTTTTCTTCCAAAAATTTTGATGTGTCCACGTTGCGCTTTGGGGCGTTTCCTGTCGCGGGCGCTAGGCCTACCCACACAAGTGAGGTATCATTTTTATCGGGAGACTTGGGGGAACGCCGGGTGGAAGGAAATTTGTGGCTCCTCTCAGATTCCAGAACTTTCTGTCACCGAAATCTGAGGAAAACTTGTTTTTTTAGCCACTTTTTGAGGTTTGCAAAGGATTCTGGGTAACAGAACCTGGTCCGAGCCCCGCGAGTCACCCCTCCTTGGATTGCCCTAGGTCTCTAGCTTTCAGAAATGCACAGGTTTGGTAGGTTTCCCTAGGTGCCGGCTGAGCTAGAGGCCAAAATCTACAGATAGGCACTTTGGAAAAAACAGCTGTGTTTTCTATAAAAAAAATAGGATGTGTCCATGTTGTGTTTTGGGGCATTTCCTGTCGCGGGCACTAGGCCTACCCACACAAGTGAGGTATCATTTTTATCGGGAGACTTGGGGGAACACAGAATAGCAAAACAAGTGTTATTGCCCCTTATCTTTCTCTACATTTTTTCCTTCCAAATATAAGAGAGTGTGTAAAAAAGACGTCTATTTGAGAAATGCCCTGCAATTCACATGCTAGTATGGGCACCTCGGAATTCAGCGATGTGCAAATAACCACTGCTCCTCAAAACCTTATCTTGATCCCATTTTGGAAATGCAAAGGTTTTCTTGATACCTCTTTTTCACTCTTCATATTTCAGCAAATGAATTGCTGTATACCCAGTATAGAATGAAAAGCAACTGCAGGGTGCAGCTTATTTATTGGCTCTGGGTACCTAGGGTTCTTGATGAACCTACAAGCCCTTTATATCCCCGCAACCAGAAGAGTCCAGCAGACAAAACGGTATATTGCTTTCAGAAATCTGACATCGCAGGAAAAAGTTACAGAGTAAAACATAAAGAAAAATGGCTGTTGTTTTCAGCTCAATTTCAATATTTTTTTATTTCAGCTGTTATTTTCTGTAGGAAAACCTTGTAGGATCTACACAAATGACCCCTTGCTGAATTCAGAATTTTGTCTAGTTTTCAGAAATGTTTAGCATTCCGGGATCCAGCATTGGTTTCACACCCATTCCTGTCACTAACTGGAAGGAGGCTGAAAGCACCAAATATAGTAGAAATGGGGTATGTCCCAGTAAAATGCCAAATTTGTGTTGAAAAATTCGGTTTTCTGATTCAAGTCTGCCCGTTCCTGAAAGGTGGGAAGATAGTGATTTCAGCACCAGAAACCCTTGGTTGATGGCATTTTCAGGGAAAAAACCACAAGCCTTCTTCGGCAGCCCTTTTTTCCCATTTTTTTGGAAAAAACAAAATTTGCACTGTATTTTGGCTATTTTCTTGGTCTCCTCCAGGGGAAACCACCAACTCTGGGTACCATTAGAATCCCTAGGATGTTGGAAAAAAAGGACGCAAATTTGGCGTGGTTAGCTTATGTGGACAAAAAGTTATGAAGCCCTAAGCGCGAACTACCCCAAATAGCCAAAAAAGGGCTCAGCACTGGGGGGGGAAAGGCCCAGCAGCTAAGGGGTTAAGTGGAGGTCTAACAAAAATTGTGCATGTGTCTTTCTTGCAGTTTTACATGTTTTCATGTTTTTCTCTTCTAGAAACCCGACGGCTATTTTTGCTAGCGCCACAGATAGATGTTTTTCCAAATTACTTTTTGTTTTCTTTTTCTTTTTGCATGAAGTCCAACGTGCTTAATCTAATTAGGGTAATAGTTAGAATGTCACATTCTGAATTTTGCTGCGTACAAAAACTGATTGTGAATAATACATCTGTGTTAACTCACTGTACTCAATCTCAAAGGTGCATCTGTTAATAGTGTTATTCTGTATGGTGATTCTTGTGTGTCTAATAATTCTTATTCTGTCAAAGCTGAGATTGTTTGGAAGGTTTGGTCAACCTGTGTTTATGTATCTTTATAATTTGGTTTTGTGCTTGATTTACGTGATTTTAGCATTGTTAATCTAAAGGGCAATACATTTTTGAACTTTACTAAACTGGTGTGGTGATTCATGGCCAAATAGGTCATGATGTGTTTAAATTACTGACTCTAATGTTGATTTATGATGATATTCTTGGTTTTGTTTATTGTTGACTTCGTTTTGTTCAGAGCCAAACACTCACACCTATTTGAGTCCAAAGGTTAATTTGACCCCATGAGGGTAGATGGTTGTGTACCCTTACGTGTCCCCTTATGAAAAAATTATAAAACAAATTTAAGGTAGGACGCACCTGCACTGGTCTTTGTACTTTGTCATCTTATTAACAAGTTTTGAAATCTTCTGCTCTGTGAATTTTAATGTTCAATCCCATACAATGTATTTTTTGTCTCTAAGAGGTCTCCCTCTAGTTCATTTATTCAGATGATGCTATTTTTGGAGTGTTAAGCTTTTTTGACAAACCACTCCCCTGCACTTTTTCCACTCTTTTGCTCTTCTTTATGGTGCATAGCACCTTATTTTTAATGTCTTCATGAGTGATGTTGCGTTGAAGTATGAGGCAAACTATATTTGGAATAGCACAAGATTTTCATCTTTGGCAAGACAGCGCTGTTCTTTTTCACTCAGTGCTGCACTGTGCTGATGTAGGCATTTATTGTCATAAAAACATGGTCTCAGGCCAGGCACTCATGGGGATTAATATGTCAGTGTACTTCAGAATGCTTAACTTGTGACCAATCACAACATGCAAACGCATAGTAAGCCATTCTTCAAGGGTTCTGCTCATGGTCTTAGCTATCCATGATATTTGTGGGACACACATGACACAAAAGGAGTTGGAGGTTGTTCCTTCTTCACTACTAGGCCCATTTAGGGAGTATTTTTAGCCATGAGGCCACACACGACCCATATGAGTGTGGATAGCCTTTATGTCTGTGAACACCGGTAGCTTAGCGCAGGTGTTGCTGGCACACTATTGTGCCCAAGGGGCCACATTTTGTGGCTTCATAAAGATTGTAGTTCATGTTGTTCATGTGATGTACTACAGTTCACAACTAAGACCCTCTGTTTATTTTCCCCCACATACATCCTCAAGCAGCAACAGCAAAACTGAAACTACCAAAACAGACCAGAGGTGACATTTGGGAGAAAGTCAACTCTTGTCACTCCATGATGACATCCCTCAACAGGCATCTTGACCTCCTTTGTAAGCAGCTCCTATGATTCCCAACTTCATCTGTGATGGATTCTAATTTCAACTACTACCTCTTATTGTACCATTCTCCCTAAAGACAAGGGCACAGTGAATAAAAAATGTTTTTTGAAAGAATGAAGTGGATGTGTTTGAATGAGCATATGCTTCTTCATTTTCTTCTTGGAATATGCATTTGCTACCAAGTAGCAGGATATAGAAGCCTACAAATGCAGCATTTCCCCGAGCCCTCACTATCCTTCACCAAAGCACATGTGGAAAACAGAACCTCACACATTCTCATATTCCACTAAGTAGCCTAGACATGAAACATGGGGGTAGATACAAACTTGCTATTAGTGCACCGGACGATTTCTGCACCCACAGACAGTACACAGAAAGTCATATCTTAGGACACTGGAATTGGTTTCAAAGAGATCAAAAGTCCAGGGTCACCAAAGGGATTGAGTGGAGACAAACGGCAGATAAATATGTTTATATCCATGTCCTCAGGGAGAATACCTCAATCACAGGTAAGGCTAAGGTAAGGCATGTCTTTTTATCTGTTTAATTTTGCTTTGGTACATAGCATAACAAGCATAACAATAACACAGTAAACCCTCTCCCCCAATGACAGCATACACATGCAACCCTTGGAGCAAGAGGACATTTCCACAGTCTACCCCAGTCTTGTCTTATCCTCCAGGGTTTTGGGAGTGTCTCTCCATGTGATATCAGATGCCATTTCGGTCCTCATTGAACCATATCATGGCTGCACAAGCATTCATTATTGATCAAATGTTGGGTCTGGTGCCCAGCCCTCTAGGCTGTTCCAGTCACCAAATCTCTCCATTGGCTCCAGATTTTGATGAATTGTTGGGGGCAAGCTGTGCCTAATAGACCTCCTATGCTTTAAAACACCAGCTCAAGTTGGCTTCCTAGTAGCCCAGTGTTGGGAGTTCTGCCTTCCGCCACCTTTGGATAATGTCTAGCTTACCCACCATCAATGCCACATTGCAAAAGAGAAGCGAATACATATTTAGGGTGAGGTCTCCCCACAGTCCCAACATTACCAACCATTGGGTCAGCTCCAGCAGCTTTTCTAAAGTCTCTGATATTCTGTTCCTTACCCTGATCCAGAACAGCCTCAATTCGGGGCATTCTCACATTACGTGCAAGAGCGTAGCCCTTAGGACACCTCCCCGCAGGCAATGATTTGTATCTGTTCTATCCTTGACATGTAGTCTAGTTCTAGTATAGTAAGCTCTAGGAAGAAGCTGGGGCTGAATCAGTCCGAACGCAATTCAGATCACTACATCTGGCAGACCATGTCCCAGTCATCGCCCTCCATTTTGCCCAGCTCTGCTTCCCATTTCTCCCTTAGCACTGTCAGCAGTTGGAGGCTATATATCAATAGAGAATTGTATAATATAGATATGGTATTTTTTTCAGGGGGGCAGGACCCTATATTCCATGGGGTTCTTGCCAGGGAGCCCAGATGAAATATTAATGCATTGTTTTAGAATTTGCCTAGTCTGCATTTAGTGTAGGTATTGACATACTGTCAACTAGTATTATGCTTGTAACTCTGGAAATGTTTCCATTCCTGCACTCCATATGTCCCCTGGCTTTGAGAAGCCCAACATTTCCATTTTTTGTAATCTTCCACCTTTCTCAATGGAGCCAATGTCGCTGTGCCCCTTAGTGGTGTCTCCAAGGTCAGTTGACCTCGCTGCTCTATTCTCTGTGTTGCCTTTCTCCAGGCTGTGACTGCCGCAGCTGTTGGCATTCGCATAGATGTCAGTTTTCTCTTGCCATATAGGTTTCTGACAAACCCCTCTGCTTCCATCACTTTACGATCCACCATTAGCGATGGCTCTGCCTGCTCAGCAAAAGACCAGTCATTTACCACACTAGTTGTGTTTCCCAGTAGTAGAGGCGCAAGCCTTGCGAGGCAATGCTCTCATCAAAGGACTTCCTCATCAACTTGGGAAGCACTATTTTCACCACTCCCCAGTTCCAAAGCAGGAGCCTCGGTTCAATCAATCAATCAAGGATTTATAGAGCGCACTAATCACCCGTTAGGGTCTCAAGGCGCTGGGGGGTAGGGGGTGCTACTGGTCGTAAAGCCATGTCTTGAGGCGTTTCCTGAATGTCAGGAGGTCTTGGGTCTGGCGAAGTTGGAGCGATAGGGAGTTCCAGTTCTTGGCGGCTAGGTGAGAGAAGGATCTTCCTCCGGCGGTGGTGCAGCGGATGCGGGGGATGGAGGCGAGGGCGAGGCTGGCGGAGCAAAGATTGCGGCTGGGGGTGTGGAAGGTGAGTCTGTCGTTGAGGTAGGCTGGGCCAGTGTCATGGAGGGCCCTGTGTGCGTGGATGAGGAGTTTGAAGGTGATCCTCTTTGATACTGGTAGCCAGTGAAGGTCTCTGAGGTGGGGGAAATGTGGTTGCGGCGTGGGATGTCCAGAATGAGGTGGGCAGATGCGTTCTGGATTCTTTGCAGCTTTGTTAGGAGTTTGGTTGTTATTCCTGCATATAGGGCGTTTCCGTAGTCCAAACGACTGCTGACCAGGGCGTGGGTGACAGTTTTCCTGGTTTCAACGGGAATCCACTTGAAGATTTTGCGTAGCATGCGGAGGGTGTTGTAGCAGGAAGAGGAGATGGCATTGACCTGCTGAGTCATGCTGAGTGTGGAGTCCAAGATGAAGCCTAGGTTGCATGAGTGGGTGGTGGGTGAGGGCGTGGTTCCTAGGGAGGTGGGCCACCAGGAGTCATTCCAAGCTGAGGGGTTGGTGCCAAAGATGAGGATTTCTGTCTTGTCTGTGTTTAACTTGAGGTGGCTTGATTCCATCCAGCTGGCGATGGCGTGCAGTCCGTTGTGGAGGTTGTTCTTTGCAGTTGTAGGGTCTTTCGTGAGGGAGAGGATGAGCTGAGTGTCATCTGCGTAGGAAACTATGTTTATGTGGTGAGTTTGTGCGATGTTGGCGAGGGGGGCCATGTAAACGTTGGAGAGCGTGGGGCTGAGCGAAGATCCTTGGGTAACGCCATAGATGATTCTGGAGGCTTCTGACAGGAACAGTGGGAGGCGGACTCTCTGGGTTCTGCCTGACAGAAATGACGAGATCCAGTCGAGTGCCTTGTCGCGGATTCCGGCGTTGTGGAGGCGTGTGCGGAGAGTGTGATGACATACTGTGTCGAAGGCTGCAGAGAGGTCCTGGAGGATGAGTGCTGCTGTTTCTCCTTCGTCGAGCATGGTCCTAATGTCATCTGTGGCAGCAATGAGTGCAGTCTCGGTGCTGTGGTTTCTGCGGAATCCGGATTGGGAGGTGTTGAGTACCTTGCTGTCTTCCAGGAACCGGGATAGTTGGCTGTTTATGATTTTTTCGATGACCTTGGCTGGGAAGGGGAGGAGGGAGATCGGCCGGTAGTTCTTGGGGTCATCTGGGTCTGCCTTTGGTTTCTTCAGCAGGTCGTTGATTTCTGCGTGCTTCCATCTTTCTGGGAAGGTGGCTGACTCGAAGGAGCTGTTGATGGTTTTGCAGAGGTGGGGGCGATGATGATGTTTGCCTTATTGAAGATATGGCATGGGCAGGGGTCCGATGGTGATCCGGAGTGGATGGAGGCCATGGTGGTGGCGGTGTCCTCTATGTTGACGGGGGTCCAGGTGTCGAGGAGGTGGGTGTTGCTTGGAACGTTGGGTTCTTGGGTGTTTGTAGTCAGCTGGTGGGTCTGGGGTTTGAAGCTATTGAGGATTTCTTCTATCTTTCGATGGAAGTGGGTTGCCAGTGAGTTGCAGAACTCCTGTGATGGCGGGGTTCGTTGGAACACGTCCTGGGGGTGTAGAGCTCATTGACGATGCCGAAGAGCTCTTTACTGTTGTGAGTGTTGGCATCAATGCGGTTTTTGAAGTGGGTCCTTTTGGTGGTGCGGATCAGTTGGTGATGTTTGCGTAGGCCATCCTTGAAAGCGATGTGGTTGGAATTGGTAGGGGCAAGGTGCCAGGTTTTTTCCATTCTGCGACATAGCCGTTTGGATTCCTGTAGTTCTGGGGTGAACCAGCTGGCCTTGATTCTGTGGGAGGTGTTGTTTTTTTTTGGAGCGGTGCGAGGGTGTTGGCGCAATCTTCTATCCAGCGATGCAGGTTGGTGGTGGATGTGTTGGGGTCTGGGGTGCCAGGGGGTGGGGCCCGGGCGAGAGTGGAGATCAGTTGATATTTTGCTTCAGTTGCGTCGGGGGGTTGTGTGCGGTGGTGGTGAGTGACTGGCTTCTGGTAGGAGAAGTGGATGCAGCGGTGGTCTGTCCAGCTGAGTTTGGTGGTGTGGCTGAGAAGATGGGGTCAAGTGTGTGGCCTGCGGAGTGGGTGGATGTAGTGACGAGTTGCTTGAGGCCGAAGTTGGCGAGGTTGTCGATTAGGTTGGTGGTGGTAATATCGTTGTTATTTTCTAGGTGGAAGTTTAGGTCACCGAGGAGGATGTAGTCTGTTGAGGCGAGGGCTTGGGAGCTGATTGCGTCGGCAATGTCGTTGCAGAACTGCGGTCTGGGTCCAGGGGGTCTGTAGACCAGTGTTCATCTGAGTGTGTTGTTGGCGTTGATGTGGATTTTGAAATGGAGGTGCTTGGCGGAGTTGATGGTGTCATGGGAGTTGGTGGAGACTCTTATGGTGTTTTTGTGGACTATGGCGGTTCCTCCTTCTGGTCTGTTAATTCGGTCTCTTATGGTGATCTTGTAGTTTTCTGGTATGGCTATGGCTACGTCTGGTTCTGAGGCCAAATTCATCCAGGTTTCAGTGAGGAATGCGACGTCGGGCGAGTATGTGGTCAGGAGGTCCCAGAGTTCAATTGCATGTTTGTGGACGGAGCGGGTGTTAAGTAGGATGCATCTTAGGCGGTTGTCTGTTTTGATTTGGAGTTTGGAGGTTAGGTTGCAGGTGAAATTGCAGGCTTTGCAGGAGAAGGGTCCTTTGGTGCGTGTCGGTGTGGACTGGAAGCAGATGGAGGAGCGTCCTGGATTAAGGCTGTGGAGTTCGTTGGCAGTGTAAAGGTGTTCGGTGGCGCGGGAGGCATGTTGGCCAGGGGGTCTGGCGCTGGGCGTGGTCTTGGCTTGGACGGGCGCAGACGGGCTTGCCTTTGGCGCACCAGCAGCGCGCCAGCAGCGCACCGACTGCACGCGTCCACGCTGCGTTCGGCATAAGAGGGGAGTGGCAGCTGGGAGGAGGGTGGGAAACCTCCAATGGGAGTGCGGGGCAGCAGGAGTCAGGAGCGGGAAGAGCTCTGAGGAGGAGGGATGGGGGCGGGCCTTCCGGGAGAGGAGAAGCCAAGAAGGCCAAACAAGCCTAGACAAGCCCAAACAAGCCCAAAACAATGGCAGCACTTACCGGAGCAGTGGTGAGGAGGAAGCAAACTGCCTGCAAGGATGCAGGGTCAGAGGTCACTTCTAACCTCACGGCTGGCATAAGAGGGGAGGTTGGAGGGAGTGGCAGCTGGCAGGAGGGAGGGAAACCTCCAATGGGAGTGCGGGGGGCAGGGGCAGCAGGAGTCAGGAGTGGGAAGAGCTCCGAGGAGGAGGGAGGGGGGCGGGCCTTCCGGGAGAGGAGAAGCCAGGAAGCCCAAACAAGCCCAGACAAGCCTACACAAGCCCAAACAAGCCCAAAACAATGGCAGCACTTACTGGAGCAGTGGTGAGGAGAAAGCGACCTGCCTGTTCGACCTCTACCATCGCATAATAGCTGTCAGGGACCCAAAGAGGGAGTTCTGGAGTGCATAGAGAAACTTGGGTAAGTAAATCATGTTATAATGTGCTGCTGTGCCCATCAGAGACAGAGGCAGTCAGTTCCAATGTAGTAATTGTCATCGATAGGCCTCCAACAGCCGTCCCATATCCCTCTCATCAAATGATTTCTGATCTTGAGTTACAGAGATCCACAAATACGTGAAGCTCTCCTCCTCCTCGCTCTGCAATTCGAAATGCCATCCCTTGTGGGGCTGCCACCCTGCCAACGATTACAGACAGGATAAGAATTCCAGAGTACCCCCAAATATTTCAAGGATTTTAAGAATTCTTTCAGTGGAGTTTTTAGTCTCATCCAGATACAGTAGGATGTAATCTGCTTTTAGCAGATGATGTCTTCCCAACTGGAGCCCCTTCCGCAGTACATCTTGGCAGATACATGCGGACACCGGTTTCATCGCTACTGTCTCCCACTCTCCAGTTCAAACTTCCCTGAATGTATACCATTTATGAACGGAAGGGTGTACAGCAACCCCACCCATGTAAGGAAGGAGGGGGTGAAACCTATCCTCTTCACCAGTGCCATCAAATATGGCCATTCCAAGAAGTTGAATGCTTTCTCCTCATACAGAGCAACCAGCACGACTGGGCCCCTCAGCCTCGCCTCCCACGCCAACCACCAGAAAATCCTCTATAGATTATTGTTAGTTGACCTATAGGCATAAAGCCCGATTACTCTGGGGCCACAGTGCCACGCATGACTTGCATTAATAGATTAGTTGGTACCTTCACCAAGATTTTTGTTTCCTTGTTGAAAAGAGATATCGGTTTACAAGAGGAGCTGTGATCCGGTGGGCTCCCTTGTTTGCGCACAATAACTATGGTTATGCGCAACAGATCGCGGGGAGATTGTCCCATTTCTTTGGACTCACAAAGCAGTGTGATAATCGGCTTCACCACCCTGCTCCGTACGCATTTGAATAATTCTGCAGGCAGTCCGTCTTGAGTCCTCCCATTCTTCAATTGAGTCAGGTCTTCTGCAATTTCACCCCTCTTGGTTTCCTTCTCCAAGAGCTTTCTTGACTCCCTGGTTTTTTGACCAAGAGGTCATTAAAAAAGGCATCCATATCCCCCCCCTTAAAAAGTCTGCAAACGTTGTGCGATCTCCCAAGCTGTTTCCACCAAATAACCACCCCACGAATATACCTTCTCCACCCATCATTCACCTTGCTCTCTCTTCACCATCGATGCTAGGAGTTTAGCCACCTTATTCCCACCCCCATAGAGTCTATGATGTTTAGTCATATGGAGCAATTTTGCCTACATATGCGTTAATGGCCTGTATTCATCTCTTGTGTCCTATATCTTAGCATTTGGGGGATCTGACATATTGTGCCTCCCATTGTGCTAGCTGGTCTTCTAGCCCTCCCCCTTCCTATACTTCTATTGCTTCAATTCCACAATGTATTTCAAGTGACCTCTCACCACCAACTTATAGGTCTCCCAGAGGATTGCCCTCAACTCTACTGATCCCTCATTTTCCTAAAAGTAGCTATCTGCTACCTCCTTCTTTGTCCCCCATTCCTTTATTACCAAGGGATCTAGTCTCCAACTCATTATGGGACCTGTTGTAGGCTGCGATGGCTGAATATTCAGCTGAATATTCAGCAGAGAATGGTCAGATATACCCCTTGGCATGTATGTCGGCTCTCTAAATCTATATATGTAGTGTGCCCGCTCCAGGAAATAGTCCAGACATGAAAGGATTGTATTGAGTTTGCCACATAGGAGTATTGCCATACTCCGAGATGTGCAACTTGCCAAGGGTCCTTAAGACTCTTCGCCTTGGTGATAGACTGTACCTGCATGTCCTCCATGGGGTGTTCCCCCATTCTGTCAATGTCATCTTGTAAAGTCAAGTTTAGATCTCCTCCCTCTATCAAGAGGGCCTGTGGCACTTTGGTTATTCAGTCTCCCAGCTCTCCCAACCCCAGGGTTTGTAGCCCTGGCAGCAAGTTCCAAGAAGCTACTATCAGGGCCTCTACTTGCCAAGCAACCTGCACCACTACCAAGCATGCCTTGGGGTCACACCACAACCTATATATTTGAAATGGCAGAGACGTCTGCACCAGTATACCCGCACTAAAGGCACCCTTTGAGGCATACAACAGCATTTTGTATTTTCCTCTACCCAAAAAACTGCTGTTATTGCTGCTCAGGTGCTCAAGTGTGGTTCCTGTAGAGGGATCACATCTGTGGAGCGCCATGTCAGGCAGATCATAACCAACCCTCTTTTCAATGTATTGTCCAAACCATTTACATTGCAAAATAAAACCTTTAACCAAGTGTCACCTCGTTTATCCTGCCTCAGTGTGCCTGATATTTTGAGGCAAATTGGAATATCTCATCCGTGACCCAATCCATTAACCTCTTGGGTTGGTAACATGTAATACTGTCATATGAACCCCTAAATTCCCACTTCCTCGTGCAACAGGTTTAAAACTACCAACACCCCAATGCCAGAGATGCCTGTCATACATCCACCACTAACTTACACACCACCAATTGCAACTTGGGGAGAATATCGGCTCTACAAGGCTCCACCCTGCAGGCCTTCTTGCCATCTGTCCCACTTTATTTGCTATCACAGATCTCTGAGCCATTCCAGTCCAGATAGGCCCTAAAGGCACACAGTTCCTCGGGATATATTGTCCACCATCATTGGAGTGACTACCGGAAGCTTTAGTTCCTCTGCTTCTTTACCCTGTGTCTCAGTGACCTCCTCAAATGCCACTGATCCACCTTACAACAGTGCCATCTGTTTCCAGCTGACCATGGATGTCCCTTTTGCACCTCGTATAGCACTCTTGTCCTCTCTGAAAGTACCTAGTCCTTTAAGGGGAGCAGTCATGGCCCATGAGGGTCACATGATTTTGACTTTTGCACCTAACATAAGGTCGATTGGCCTTGCTCATGCTTTTCTGGCATTGGATAGCCTGCACTCTCCAGCCATTCTCATGCCACTGTCCCCATTGGTAAGAAGTGTTTTCTCAGGGCAATAACCTTCAGTATCACCAGGAAGAACAATTCATATTCAGATTTGAAGATCGTAGATGCTTCTTTACAGCAATGACGTTTTCTCATTGAAGCTAGACTGCATTATTGCAATCCGGGTAAATGTTTTCTGGACTTCCCTCAATTTGCCAGAGTCCATGGGCTTGCACTACTGGCAGGATATGATTGTGGTTGTAGAAATTAGGCAGTCGTGCTGTTATTGGTCTTGGCAGCTCTCGCGGCATAGGCGGTATTCCGAGGACTTCGTGGGCCCATTCTACAGTGTAGAGAGTAGATGCTTGGCTGCCAACACTGTTTCTAGTAGTCAACTTTAAACATACAGTTTAGTTCTGTGCCCCCCCTCCTTTTCAGGGACCCTAATCTGGTGCACATTATTGTGGCAGGGCGACCCTCTACATTGTCTAATCTGGACATCAGATTGTCAATATCCTTTCATAGTTGTGTTTTGGCTGCCCCATCTGCTACCATGGGTCTGGTCTGTGTTATTGTACCCTCTGCCTTCCTTTACCCTGCCCACACTTTTTGTGGTGTTTGCGGAAAAAATATAAATCCATAAGCACTGCCTCTATTTAGTGCTCCAGGGCAGTCTTGGTTTCACAAATTGCCCCTAAGATCCTCTCTGCGTGTGCTGCCATTTCCAAGTCACTACATGTCTCGGCATCTATCATCTTGCATGCAGCCCTGATGTCCTGCCAATTTTTGAGGTCTTGGGGTGCACCATGCCTTCATGCCACATGCAAAACCACCTAGTCTCTAGGGCAGCAGTGGCCTGGCCCACACAGGTAGGTCTTCACATCAATCAGGGGTAGGAAGGAGGGGGCCCTAGTCATCCCCACACCATGGTTAGCCCAACAAGGCATCAACAAGCCTCCTGTCCATGGCCCCTGCAGTCCTGGTCTGCGCGGTGCCCCCTTTCTATTGTCCGCCACCGTTGAGCCACCAGGTGGGGCAATGTCTCCTTCTGAGGTGGGGCCCAATGGGTCCCCGCCACGTGACTGACTGTCCATCCACTTCATGGGGCCTCTCACTTTTCCCTCTTTTTTGGGAAGCCGCGACCTGACCCCTGTCGTCACCACGCAGCATTTACGATGCCCACCAAGCTGCTTCCAGAAAGGTCTTAAGGCTGTTTCTCATCCCCAGGAGGCTGCAAATCAGCCTCTGCTGCCCCCATTCACGGCACTTGCGGCCCACTAAGCTGCCTCCCTTTGGGCCCCTCCATGTACTCATCTTGCGGCAGGCCTTCCCACATCTTTCAGCAACTAGTGACACTCGGCAACACCCGTGGCTGACGCCATATTGCCGGCCACTGCACCGCCAACTAACTTGGTGCTCTCACTGTTACATCCTCCAGGACCGGGTGCAGCTTAGTCCTTAGGGGCCCCCGCAACCTCAGCCACCGCCTAACAGCTACGGGCAGTGAATGGGTCAGGGTATTTGCTCCTGTTGGGCCCCATCCCCGGAGCGTCAACTCAAACTGCAATCTTTCTGACTGTGCCAGTCAACATTCAGGGAAGGCATGAATGATGTCAGGGTGTATTGTGTAACTCTGGAGAGTTCCATAGGATGCACAGACAGGCAGTGTTTGTCTATATGCCCATTGGCACCTTTATGTCTCTGATCAGTGGCATTAGTATTTGTGCATCTGTTGATCCATCTACATTTGTGTCTGACTACATGTTTTCAGGCCTGTATGAGAAGCATTGTGTATCTGTTGCTATGTGTGCAAGGATGCCTGTATGCCTGTGCTGTGGGTCCATGAGCATGAGTGAATGTGCATGTATGTGCTTGGAAGTTGGCATGCATATGGCAACAAGGTGAGTGTGCATTTCTATGTATCTATCAATTTTGGGTCTTTCTAGTTCTCAACTGATCAAAAGAAAAGCACATTTTATATTATCCTTCATTCTAATGAATGTGTTTATAAGTGTAAGTGATTTGCATCTACAGTAATCAGTTCATTTTGCTATCAAAGTCTCTGCCAAGGAGATGGGCATTTGTCACAGTAAAGGTTATCAAGGTTTGCAATCAGTACAGCATATAGTTGCATATTTTAATGAAATTCTTTACCTGTTTTGCCTTGTTTATTTCTTATGTCATGCTGTTTGGGTGTTTATTGAGTAAAGCAATGACAGACGTCAGGGAGTTCAACCATCTTTGTTTTCCAGCTCTGTTATAAGCATTCATTAAAGACATACCTAACCTGTTGTCAAAGCTGAGGCCACCAAAGTTTAAAAACAGTCTGAGATCCCAAGATACCTCATGTCTGTGAACTAGTTTAACCTGGCAATATTATTCAATTATGGCTTTTTAATCAGGTAATCCTATATATGCAGCTGGGTGCAATTTTATAATATCTCTTCCCTTTGCATAGTGTGTTGAGAGGCCCCTGCTTTTCCAACACCCCTGGCAGCATAAAAAGGCCCTGACTTGGAGAAAGTGTGGGACCCTTCACTCCATCCTCTGCATGGCTTAGTCCTCACCACTTGAACTTTAGTTTGCCTGGTTGAAAATTGGCTTTCGTTGGGCAACCCTTTTCTAGAACAATGTAAATATGGGACTGTGAGGGCACATTGAGTCTGAGACATTGATCAACACTCCACTATGCAGCTGTAAAAAATAAGTATGCTCGGAGATAATGGGGGTTATTACAACTTTGGAGGAGGTGTTAATCCGTCCCAAATGTGACGGATATACCACCAGCCGTATTACGAGTTCCATAGGATATAATGGACTCGCAATACGGCTGGTGGTATATCCGTCACTTTACCGTCACTTTTGGGACAGATTAACACCTCCTCCAAAGTTGTAATAACCCCCAATATATACCCCTGGGGACTCTAGTGTAGGAAATCATGATAACATTATTGAGCCACTTAAGAGTGATTAACAGTACAAACACAATGGAAAATGTAATGATTGAAGGAGAGGATAACCTGGAGTCTTCTGTTCAAATGCCCCCTTTCCATCCACCCTCCGAAGTGCTCTCAACCATTAATTTCAGCATTGCAATGAATTTGACATCCCTGTAGAATATGCAAGCTCTTCTCAGAATAACAACATCTTCAGAACAAAGTGCCTGATTTGACCCATGCTATGGGGGTCTGATGAATGAAGAGGAATGCCCAGTAACTTTGTACTCAGTACTCAGTCTTGTTCTCTGTTCCCCTGTCCATTTAGAAGTGGGGAAATGCAGATCGACACTGATGGAGCACCACCATCACCCGTCACATTTGAAGCATTGGAATGTCAGCCCTATCTGGGGCAGACCTACCCATGAACATCTTCGATGCCCAGGACTGCCATGTGAAACATGGTGATGAAGCAGATAACATAGACATTTCCACACGTGTATTGGACGAAAACATCCTTCATGTCGGATACATTGCTTTCTTTTTTTCTTTTGAAAAAACAACCCTTAGCTTTTGTGGTCTACCTCTGAAAAAGAAAAAAAAGTAAAGCCCCAAAACAAAATGGCGGCATTCATCTTTTCTGGAAGCGCATCCCCTGCACTGACAAATGTACTTTAGGCAAAGAGATCTCTGCCAGCACATCAAGTATTTCTACATGGGGAAGGTGGTCCTCTGGCACGTGGGAAAGAGCCTCCACTGAAATGGCTGGTTAGCAGGTCACTTGCCAAAGGATAAATGAGCTGGCTATTCTTCCTCTGAGGAGTTTAAATTCTTAGTCTTGGACAGTCAAACCTAGCTGAGCTTAGTGGTGAAAATAGTTCCCATAATCCTACACAGCTTTTACTTGATGAGGATGTAACAAGATGTAGGTGATGCCCTATGCACCATTAGAGTGCCTACCCAACAAATGATGAATTTGATTTATTAAAACAAGACTGTAATTGAACAGCTTCTAACACGTATTCTTCAAGGGAAGTGCACACTGTGCACCATCCAGATCTGACATGTAATGGATACTCACTTGGTGAACAGTAGCTCAGATGGATGGCCTACATATTTCTTCTAGAGGAGCTACATAGAAAGCCCCCTCTGTTGGTGGACCCTTGAACATCGGAAGGGACCTCAGTAACTCATCTGTGTTATGT